>NC_138982.1:118360677-118960677 GCF_964341445.2 Mesoplodon mirus
GTGACCATTCGATTTGGCAATGTAGAGGTTAATACTGATTGTGACAACTGTTTTAATGGAGTACTGGGGACAGATCCTATTGAAGTGCGTTAAAAAGAAAATAGGTGTAAGACATATAGGTCAATGGAATAGAATTGAGAGTCAACAAATAAATCCATATATTTATGATCCATATATTTCTGACCATATATTTATGATCAATTGATTTTTCAGCAAGGATGCCAAGACAATACAATGGAGAAATAATTGTCTTTTCAACAAGTAGTGCTGGGACAATTGAATATCCACATTCAAATGAATGAAGTTGGACCCCTACCACACACCATGTAGAAAAATTAATGGATCATACACCAAAATTTAAGAGCTACAACTATAAAACTCTTAGAAGAAAACATTGGAGTAAATCTTTGTAACCCTAGATTAAGCAATGGTTTCTTAAATACAATACTAAAAGCACAACTGATGAAAGAAAAAATAAATTGGACTACATCAAAATTATAACCATTTGTTCTGTAAATGACAACATCAAGAAAATGAAAATACTATCCATGAATGGGAGAAAATATATCATATAGCAAATCGTATATCTCATAAAAGATCTGTATTCATAAGATATTTTTTTTAAAAAGCTTAAAAGCTACAATAAAAATACAACCTAATTAAAAAGCAGGTAAAAGATTTGTATAAACACTTTTTGAAAGAAGATATGCAAATGGCCACATGAAAAGATTCTCAACATCATTAGTCATCAGGGAAGTGCAAATCAAAACTATAATGAGAATCCATTTCACACCCATTTTGATGGCTAGCATCAAAGAAACAGACAATAAAATGTGTTAGCAAGCATGTGGAGAAATTGGAACTCTCACACATTGCTAGTGGGAATGTAAAATGATGCAACTTCTTTGGGAAATAGTTTGCCAGTTTCTCAAAGTATCAGACAGAGTTACCATATAATCAAGAGAAATGAAAGAATACTTCCACATAAAAACTTGAACACAGATATTCATATTCATATTTTAAATCATGCTGAATCATTCATTCAGCATGATTTAAAATAATCCCGAAGTGGAAACAGCCAAATGTTCATCAATTGATGAAAGGATGAATAAAATGAGGCTTATCTATAAAATGGAATATCATTTGGTAATGAAAAGAAGTGATGTACTACTGTTTGTTACAACATAAATGACATATGTTCTTCACATACTACATGTGTGATCTTTCCAAGCCTCAATTTCCTCTATTAGAATGTGATAATGCTTTCTTCCACCCAACTTCTGGGCACAATTATTGAGGGGGAAAATACATTGAAGGTCTTCATAAACTGCCAAATATTTCTAAACTATCTAGAAAAACATTAACAGAAAAACACAAGTGATTAACAGAGGACACTTACCTTTTCTTCAGAAAGGGCTTTGATATACTTTTTACCCACTTTTTTCTTCATTGTCCAGGAAATAGCTCTCATTCTTTTACCTAAACTTCCTCCATTATTTGAAGTTTTGTTTTGTTCTCCACTTTCATTTATGCATTCCCCTTCATGTACCTAGTTATAATTATTTACAAAAAACAAAATAATAAAGCAATGAAAAACATTGTCATTTGTCCACACTCCCTCTTCTTCTCTTTCTCTACTTCAATGTTCTTTATGTTCACTGTAAAATTACAAACTAAAATAAATAAGAAAGTATATTAGTTTATTACTATCTGTGTTAACTTACCATTACCTAAGTTTCAAAAAACAGTACTATAAATATTTTTAATTTCAGGTTTTTCTATCTTCCTTTACAAAAGCTTTGAAGAAACTATCTAAACATATTTTTAACTTCAACATTTTTCTGTGCTGTTCTCTTTCATAGCCTGAATCACAATTTTATTTAGATATTTATTTATAGGTTTTGTTGTTGTTTTAAAGTCTGTCTCCTCCTAGACTCTAGGCTTCATGAAGTAAGGATTTTCACCTGTATTGTAACAGTACTTTCTGAGTGCCTAAGGGAGATACTGTCATTGAATAGATGCTCAATACACATTTACTGAATAAATGAATGATGGTTTGCTAAAAAATGTGTAAACTACTTTATCAGGTTCACTAAATTCCTTCACAAATTGCTAGGCCATCATTACTAATCAATGAATTTGAATGAGCCTGAGCAACTTTTATAGGTTAACTCTAGAATTATAAACTTAATAACACTAAATATATCTATGTATGATTATGGAAAGTTGAAGGTTTATACAATATGGGAGTTTGAGACTGACATATACACACGGCTATATTTAAAATAGATAACCAACAAGGATATACTGTATAGCACAGGGAACTCTACTCAATACTCTCTAATAACCTAAATGGGAAAATAATTTGAAAAAGAATAGATACTTGATATGTATAACTGAATCACTTTGCTGAACACATGAAACTAACACAATATTCTTAATCAACTATACTCCAATATAAAATAAAAAAATTTTAAAAAGATCAACAAGAGGGCTTCCCTGGTGACGCAGTGGTTGAGAGTCCGCCTGCCGATGCAGGGGACACGGGTTCGTGCCCTGGTCCGGGAAGATCCCACATGCCACGGAGCGACTGGGCCCTTGTGCCATGGCCGCTGAGCCTGCGCGTCCGGAGCCTGTGCTCCGCAGCGGGAGAGGCCACAACAGTGAGAGGCCCGCATACCGCAAAAAAAAAAAAAAAAAATCAACAAGAAATCCCTCATGGTAAAAAAATTATATAGGGCTTCTCACTATTTGTATACACATACTGCATTGTATTATTTACAACTGTGTAAATGTTGATAGACCATATAGCTGTATACAAGTTTATCAATGTATATTCATGTATGTATACAAGTTTATCCATAAGTTTATATATACATAAATATATAGGTGAATAAAAAGGGATATATGTAATATATGTATAAAAGGGGATATATTATATATACACATGCATATGTATGCACTAATGGAGTTATTTATAAAGTAATAATAAATGTCATTTTCTTTCTACTATTTTTTGTCTAGAATATCCATTGCTGAAATAAACATATTTAAAGGTATTATAGATAGATGGATATAGGAATCTGAAAGGCATTCTGAGAATCAGATATGATAAAAAAATTCTTTATAAAAAAAGTAAAAAATGAAGATGCAATATATAGAATGAATAATTAAGAAGTGCATAAGATCTAAAACCTATTGACCTAAAACAAATCTATCACATGAATAGATAAATCAGGTTCAATGATAAGCATATATTTTTACTTTTCTCAATGTATATCCCTCCTCTCTACTATTTTATTAGTTGTTTTACATTTCATTAATCACTTATCACAGTTGGTCCATGGTTTATTAGATAGTATAACAAATAGCAAACTTTGGACACGATGTTGCACCCTGCCTTTTTCATTTATGACCTGTATAATTTAGGAGTAATTTTATTCAAACATATTTCTTCAGTGATAAAATAAAAATAATAATAGTTCCTACTTACAGGTAGGTAAAGTGTTTAGTGCTGTGCTTACTTCCTGGTAAGTGCTCAATTAAATGTAGTGGTGATGATGATGATGATGATGTAAATAATTTTATGGGAAGCTTTTCTTAAGCTACATTCAAAGTGTTCATGGTTTTCAAATGTGTATGGAATGGTCACCACTGAGACATTTCAATGTGTACAGAAGTATGAGAGTGCAAATGAGCAGCCTATGCTCTCCTTAACTAATTTCCAATTAAACCATTTAATCATTTCCTAAATTAAAGCAATTACAACTTACATAAAATTTAACATATATGTTGTTTTATAGTGGAAATGCTCAGAAAATTTGGGATCGTCTGTGTTACTTTAAACTGTAAATCTCTTCTTAAGTTGTTCTGCCTTCCCAAACATCTGTTAGGTTTCTTAGATAGCTTTTCACTTTTAATGTCCACCATGGTACTAGCTACTAAATAATTGTTCATTTATCACAAAAATGTATACAAGGTTATGATTTTTAAATATCTTTCTTTTTCTTACTGTAATTTGCAAAAATTATATTGGCTTCACAATTTTTCATAACGTGTTTGTATGACACTCATTATAATGGAATAGAATACTAACCCCAGTTGAATCATCTGTTCTTGATACGGAATTATTCCGAAAACGGTCAAAATTCCCAAAACTGCTGCTGCGCTATAAAATAGGAAAGAAAAAGGAAAGGAAATTTAGGATTTGTGACTTTCACTGATAAAGCTGCTAAGTATATTAGATTATGGTTCAGTAAGCATCAGTCTCTTGCAAATACAGGACTAAAAACTCTCTTCTCTCTAGAATATCTAAAGGCACTGAAGGTGTAACTATTATTAACATTGTAATATTTACAGTTCATAAAATGTCTTCATATGTTTATGTTACAGTGTTAAGCACCTTGGAGAAAAATCTATTAAATTATTTTTAATTTATAGTGTTACTTTTGCTCCTGAGAATGGCATGTATTACTAAACAACCAACCAATAAAAAAACAAGAAAACAAACAGACAAAAACAAGCATTTGAGTAGATCCACAATTGTGTCTTATAAAGATATTTATCAAAAAATAAAAATTAACACAAATGCATTTCCTGTTGCTAACTCCTGATAATTTGAAACTCTCTACTAGACGTCAGAATGAGAAGGCACATACACAGATCTATTAATAAATTGAAAAGAGCATTTAGGTGTACACAGGTTGGGAGGAAAATGAATTTTTCCACATTTAACATGGAATTACAGTGAGACCCCTGGGTCAATTTCATTCACTGGTTTTGAGAAAAAGTTCAGTATGTTAATAGAAGACTTACTCTCTTGGATATTTCTTGCCTACAAGGCTAAATTTTTATTCCTATGTAACTCATTCTAGGCAGGTAATTATAAGCAATTCCTGATATACTGCAAAGTAAATGATTCTCCTAAACACATTTTCAAAAATGTTTAGAGTCTTTGAGTCACAAAATTGATGTTTTCTCACTATTTAATTTTATACATTGTTTGGGTGGTGGATATCGGATGTTACAGACTTTATATACCCACAAATCCCAAGAATATGTTCTATCTTAAGAACTTTATCTCATTTCAAGCTTATAATATTTTCCAAATAAGCTGGTGGTACTGAAAAATAACCTGGTAATTTGAAAAGTTAAAAATGGGAGTCAGTAATCTATAAAACTTTGTATTGTCCTTTAAAAGTCACAGACCATTTTAGTTCAAGTCAGCTTCAAAGGCTCTTAGTCTTTACAGGCATTTTTATTCTCATGTCTCCCTGCTAGTGATCTTTAAAACCCCTTGTTTCCCTTTTAAGTTAGTTGAAATAAAAAGATCCTGACACGTGACAAGGGGTTAGCTTGATAGACAGTGTGATACAGAACGTCGCCCCAAGGATGATGGCTGTGTTAGACACAAATATTGCCTTTTGCTGACTTGCTACCCCTGATGAAGAAGCCCTTCAGCTTGTGGCGAGAGGAGAGAAAAAGAAGGACTGAAACTGAGAACCACTCTGGTTCTCACGCAGGGCTTACTAACTTAGAGTGATTTCCCAGAGCATTAGTCATTTCTACTTGCCTAGTAGGCATTTCTGCCAGGCCATCATTGCCCAAAAATCACAAAAGGGAATTGAGTGTATTCTTGTGTTGCTTATAAACAGTCTGAACACAGGGAAATCTGTTACTCTTTTATATACTTGAAACATTCTTATGGACTATTGGAGCCTGTGCTTAGGGCAATTTTGTAGTCTACAACCAGCCTATGTCCTGCCTACTAAGTATTAATGAGGGTTACAGAATGATATCCACCACTGGATAATTGGTCGTGTTGCCCATGAGGACACAGAATAAGCTCACTTTAGCATTTCTCTACAGTATCTTCTGCCATTAACTAATCAATAGTCACCACCTTTTAAAATTAATTCTCCCCTCACTATGTCAATAAAGAGAAGCAGATAATGGAGTAGTGGTTTTCAGGACTATTACTTTGGGTTTTGTCAGTCATCTCATTATGAATCACTCAACAGCTTTAAGCCAGAGGAGTAAAATACCAATCTGTCCTAAGACACCCTTTAGAAGCAAATCTAAGTATCTAAAATAACATTTTTAAAATTTCAGTATTCTCTAGTCAAAAAGTTAGTGACTTTCTGAGATGGTTTCATAATGTATAGGTTATGGCTTAATGAAAAAGGGCTAATAGTCTACTCATAGTAGACTATGAGATATGGACAGTGAACAAATGTGAAATTTCTACTGCTATTAATTTTCTAGTGAGAAGGTGAATCATGGAGGTAAGCTGGTTTCATAGATGATAGTCCTTTATAAATAAGAATGTATTTCAATATTGATAATTTTGCACTGTATAATTGTAACGGATTAGGTTTAGCAAATACTATTTGGTGACAGAGCTCCCATCAAGACAGAGCTATTATATAAACAAATAGCTATTGAAAAAGAGTAACTTAAATAAAAATGCAATTTATATTTTAGATAATTCTTTGTTTTTGTTGACATTAGATTATATTTACTCTTTATAAATCTATACAGTCTTATGCAATTAGATATGTGTTTGTAAAATGGCACACCTATGGAAGGTAATTTGGAAAAACTAGCAAAATTACATGTATTTGCCCTTTGACCCAGAAATTTCATTTCTAGACATCTATGTCAGAGAGACACTTGAATATAAATTGATATACTCATCCACATTCAATGTAAATCTTTTATAATATTGAAAAGCTATAAACCCCAATGTTCATCAAGAGAAGACTGATTGAATAATTTATGGTAAATTCAAACAATAGAAATGTGTGCATCTGCAAAAACACTGAAATATAACTATCTGCTATGGAATTATCTCCAGGATATAGTGTACATGAAAAAAGACAAGTGGAGAAAAGTGTACATAATAGATCGCCTTTTATCTAAGGGTGGAAATACATGTATGTGTCTCAATACAGGCAAAAATATATTTTTCTTCTTAGAGAAATGGGGTAAAAGAAGCAAAGTAAAAGGGACAGAAAACAGACTTCTCTGAATATGCCCTGTTTTATAAATTTGACTTTAAAACCATGTAACTTTAAAAAATATTTATAAACAAAATTAAATAAAAATGAAAGCAATCCTTAACAATTCCAAATAAAAATAATGAATCTAATTTCATATTGAATTGGTGGCTTAGAGAGAGGAATTATTTTAAACAATTTTTTTAAAAAGACAGTAATTTGATGGTTTAAAGGACCAAAAAAAAAAAAATAGACAAATTTTAACCTGTTTTCCAATCCCAATTACAACTGCATCCAAAAAAATTACCTAGGGGCCTCCCTGGTGGCGCAGTGGTTGAGAGTCCGCCTGCCGATGCAGGGGATACGGGTTCGTGCCCCGGTCTGGGAGGATCCCATATGCCGCGGAGCGGCTGGGCCCGTGAGCCATGGCCGCTGGGCCTGCGCATCCGGAGCCTGTGCTCCGCAACGGGAGAGGCCACAACAGTGAGAGGCCCGCATACCGCAAAAAAAAAAAAAAAAATTACCTAGGAATAAATCTAACTAAGGAGGTAAAAGACATGAACTCAGAAAACTATGTCACTCATGAAAGAAATTGAAAATGACACTAACATATAGAAACATATACCATGCTCATGAATTGGAAGAGTAAATATTGTAAAAATGACCACATTATACAAAGCAATCTATGGATTCAGTGCAATCCCTATCAAAATACCAAAGGCATTTTTCACAGAATTGTATGAATTCACAAATAATTCTAAAATTTGTATAGAAACACAAAAGACCTTGAATAGCCAAAGCAATCTTGAGAAAGAAGAACAAAGCTGTAGTTACCATATTCCCTGATTTGAAACTATACTACACAGCTACAGTAATCAAAACAGTATGGGGCTTCCCTGGTGGCGCAGTGGTTGAGAGTCCGCCTGCCGATGCAGGGAACACGGGTTCGTGCCCCGGTCTGGGAAGATCCCACATGCCGCGGAGTGGCTGGGTCCGTGAGCCATGGCCGCTGAGCCTGCGCGTCCGGAGCCTGTGCTCCGCAACGGGAGAGGCCACAACAGTGAGAGGCCCATGTACTGCAAAAAGAAAAAACAAAACAAAACAAAACAAAACAAAACAAAAAACAGTATGGTACTGACACAAAAACAGACACACAGTTTAATGAAACAGAATAGAGAGCCCAGAAATATACCACACTTATATAGTCAATCTACAGCAAAGGAGACAAGAATACACAATAGAGAAAAGACAGCTTCGTCAACAAATGGTGTTGGAAAACTGGAAAGCTACATGCAAAAGAATCAAACTGGATTACTTTCTCACACCACATAAGAAAATAAACTCAAAATGGATTAAAGACTTAAATGTAAGTCCTGAAACCATAAAAGTCCTAGACAAAATCATAGGCAGTAGGTTCTTTGACACTTATCTTAGCAATATATTTTTTGGATATGTCTCCTCCTGCAAGGGAAACAAAAGCAAAAATAAATAAATGGGACTACATCAAACTAAAAAGCTTTTGCACAGCAAAGGGAATTATCAACAAAACAAAAAGGCTGCCTACTGAATAGGAGGAGGTATTTGCAAATGATGGATCCAAATAGGGATTAATATCAGAAATATACAAAGAACTCGTACAACTCAGCAACAAAAAAAGAAAAAAAAAAAACCCAACAACCCAATCAAAAAATGGGCAGAGGCCCTGAGTAGACATTTTTCCAAAGAAAACATACAGATGGCCAACAGGAACATGAAAAGATGCTCAGCATAACTAATCATCAGGGAAATGCAAATCTAAACCACAATATCACCTCACACCTGTCAAATGACTATTATCAAAAGACAGCAAATAACAAGTGTTGGCAAGGATGGGGAGAAAAGGGAACCTCTGTACACTCTTGGTAGGAATGTAAACTGGTATAGCCTAATGGAGAACAGTATGGAGGTTCCTCAAAAAATTAAAAAAATAAAACTACCATACAATCCAGCAATTTCACTCTTGGGTATTAATGCAAAGAAAAAAAAGCACACTAATTCAAAAAGATACATGCACGACTTTGTTCATTGCAACTTTATTTACAATAACCAAGATATGGAAGCAACCTAAGTGTACATCAATAAATGAATGGATAAAGAAGATGTGGTATACAAATACACACACACACCCCACACACAATGGAACAAAAAGGAACAAAATCTTGCCATTTACAACAACGTGAATGGACCTAGAGGGTATTTTGTTAACTGAAATAAGTCAGACAGAGAAAGACAAACACTGTATGATTTCACTTGTATGTGGAATCTGAAAAAGGCAAACAAATGAACAAACGTAATAAAACAGAAACAGTCATACATACAGAGAACAAACAGGTGATTGCCAGAGGGGAGGGGTGGGGGGATGAGAGAAATAAGTGAGGAAGATTAAGAGATACAGACTTCCAACTGAAAAATAAATGAGTCACAGTTATGAAATTGGGGAATATAGGAATAATAATGCAATATCATTGTATAGTGACAAATGGTAACTAGACAGCATGTTGGTCATTTTGAAATATATAGAAAGATCAAATCATTATGTTGTGCCCCAGGAATTAACATAGTGTTGTAGGTCAATTATACTTCAAAAACAAACTCAGAAAAAGAGATCAGGTAGTGGTTACTAGATTCAGGGTGTAGAGAGAGGGGGATTGGATGAAGGTAGTCAAAAGGTACAAACTTCCAGTTGTAAGATAAGTAAGTACTTACTTAGGGATGTAATGTACAGCATGATAAATATAATTTATACTGCTGTATGTTATATATGATTGTTAAAAGAGTAAATCCTAAGAGTTCCCATCACAAGGAAAATATTTTTTAATCTTTATTTTATCTTATATCTATATGAGATGATGAATGTTCACTAAACTTAGTGTGATAATAATTTCATGATGGATGTAAGTCAGATCATTATGCAGTGCATGTTAAACTTATATAGTACTGTATGCCAATTATATATCAATAAAACTGGAAGGAAAAAATTTAACTTTTAACCTGTTTTCAGTATTCACACCATTGTTAATGATATCGATATATATAAATGCGAATGTTGAGAGACAATGAAAATAAGTAATGATGTTAATGACATTTGAAGTCAAAATTCTCAATCTATATTCTCAAATTTTTCATTTTGTCATACCATAAAGTAGGTAAACTTTCAAAGACTACTAGGGCCATGCCAAAACGACACAAGGGCCATATTAAAAGATTGTCACTAGGGTAAATTGTATCCAAAAATGGGACAATTTTAGTAAAAGGAAGAATAATAACTGAGCTACATTGAAATACATCTAATATATCAAAATTCATGAGTTCATAATGATACTAAGAAGAAAAATATCAGTTGTTACCTTTGGAAATGTTACAGCCATATTATAAAAACTGGCAAATAAAGGGAGAAACAAACATTTAATCTGTCCTTCTTGTATAACACATATTTTAGAATAACTAAATATTTAATGAAGGAAAATTTTTCTTTCCATGTATATGTGTGTATATATTCTAGCTAATCAATTAAGTGATGAAATTACAAAAGTACCATTTTGTAAGTCTCTAATGCAATAATGGATCTAGGCAACAATCATCAATGACTACTCAAATCACAAAAAAGAATGAACCAGAATATGGGCTTCATAACGGAAACACCTAATATCAGCAATGAAATATTCTTTAAAAAAAAATGCAATCACACCCAGCTTCTGTATCTAGCTACCAGATTACAAAAAATACAGAGACAGAGGAGCATGTTAAATGACATCAAAAAGATGAAGTCAACCAGAAAATTTTAGACAATGAGAAAATTTACAGGACAAATAACCTGGTTTCTTCAACTAATCAACAGAAGGAAAAAAAATAAGAGAGGGAAAGTATAAATTGAGAATCTTTAAGAGTTGTATCAACTAAATAAATACTGTAAAATCCATAGATCTTATTTAGATATAGATCAAATAAACCACTGTAGCAAAACACATCCAGGAGACAATTGAGGAAATTTTTAAATAAGTAGCTAAATGATGATATTGAGGAAGTATTGTTATTTTTCATTTGTAATTCAAAATAATCTAGTGAGTGCAGGAAGTATGTGGGCATAAAGAAGAGAATGGAGGTTATTTAATGATTAACTGGGTGATGGATATATGGGGTAGATTGTACTACACTCTGGGTTGGCATATGCTTGAAATTTTCCATAATAAAATGTTGGGTTAAAAAAAGAACCAAATGTACCTATATAAAAGCTAAAAAATAATTTACAAAGAGTTAATAAGGTGGAGGGCAGGGGGAATCATAGGAAAACTACCTTCCTCAATCTTGCTGTGATCCTGAAGCTGCTCTTAAAAAATAGTCTTAAAAAAAAAGAAAAAGAGTAAATGGTTGCACAACTTTCTAAGGAACTAATTTTTAAAGATATCATTAACATTACTTAGGTCATGGTTGTTTAGAGGTATGGACGGATTTAAGGAGAAAATAAAGTTTTGCTTTCTAAATTTATTTTAGTACAACTAACTTTCTGATATAAATGTATTTTACTGGACTACCTTTTGAAGACTATCTGATTATGTGGTACAGTTACCCTCTTCCACATAGTCTACTTGGCTTCCACAAAAATAGAGCTGAATAAGTGTCATTTGGGTTGTTTGAACTCATTTGTGTGTGTGTGTCCCTATGCAATGCAAAGAACTTAAGAAAGGATTCTTTTTTGTTTGTCACATTTCTTCTCTAGTTTTGTATAATTCTAGTTATTACAGAATGTCTATTCATTATATAAAGCTAGCAGGGTTCTTGGAAATCATATAGTCCTTCTCAATGAGGAAACTGTAGTAGGAACCAAAACTTGCAAAAAAAAATCCCCCCTCTTTTTTTTTCAATTCTCCACCCTGCTGTACTCTCCACTATGCCATTCCATTACAAAGTTTTGATCCTGTTTTCCATTTTCAAAGAAACTTGCTATTTAAGTGGAATGAAAAATATGTAAAGTTAGCTTGATATATAGAATAGAACTGAGTAGGTTTCTTAAAACAATGACTATCCTAAATTTATCAACATGAAGGAGAATTAGGGAGTCTCTTTTTTTTTTTTTTGGAATGTAAATCAACCTTTTGACCAAAACCAAAAGAATTGAACCCTTATTTTCATTTTTTAATCACTCTCCAGCTTCCGGGACCTTCAAGTAAAATCTTATCTCCAGGGGTTTCCCTGGTGGTGCAGTGGTTGAGAGTCCACCTGACGATTCAGGGGACACGGGTTCGTGCCCCGATCCGGGAAGATCCCACATGCCACAGAGCGGCTAGGCCCGTGATCCATGGCTGCTGAGCCTGCGCATCTGGAGCCTGTGCTCCGCAACGGGAGGGGCCACAACAGTGAGAGACCCACATACCGCAAAAAAAAATAATAATAATAAAAATAAAAATAAATAAATAAATAAAAATCTTATCTCCAGTGTGACAATATTTGGGTAAGGCATCGGTGGAAAATTTCACAGTCTATTTCAAAGAAAAATTTGCATATATGAGTCAGACATCTGCAGTATTTTGAAATATACTGGCAAATTAAAAATCACACACACTCTGCCAATGAGTTCTCACATCATCTAAATATTGCACATAGAGCGTTCATTAGTAATATGCTCTTAAAATTCAGAATTCTGTTTCAGCATGTGCTTGTATGAATATTCTATAATAATGGTATGCTAAATCTCAATAAGCTTGTCAGCCTTTATCCAAAGGCATTCGAGGATTTAATTGTTCTAACTAACTCAGGTGCTGAGATCTTTTGAAGAGTGTGAAACAAATTTAACTCACTTAAAATAATCTGTGAGGATTGCCTCAGTGTTAAATAATTACACTATCATGTGGCACTGATGGAAGACAGTTGTTTGGGCGTCAGGGGGCTGAAGGCTGAAAGACAAGCAGGGTGTGAAATAAGGCCTTCAACACTAACATTTTAACCTTGGGTAAAGGCAACTCAGTACTCAAATATGTATCAATGCTCTAAATATTTTTAATGTACATCTGGACTCTTAGAAGAAAAGTTAGTCTACTTGATCTCTCTGGTTCAGTATCTTTCCTATCAACCACAAACTATCTAAAGGAAGTGCAGATTCTGACTCCACCACCGTGTTTTAAAAATTTGTGTCAAAATTTCCATGCTAAAGCTTTCCTTTCAGAAGTTGATGTGCCAAGAGATGTTTTCTGTAAATTGAAACTACCTCAAAGAAAATTACCTAAAGGAAAAAAAACTAAAACTAAAAAAAATCAATGCAGAATGAGCCATACCTGTAAAAGCGTTTATTTGTATCAGCCTATTTAATGTAACAAAAATAAGTTTTATGAGTTTTACAGGATACAAAATTAATGCACAGAAATCTCTGGCATTCCTGTACACTAATGATGAAAAATCTGAAAGTGAAATCAAGAAAACACTCCCATTTACCATTGCAACAAAAAGAAAAAAAATATCTAGGAATAAACCTACCTAAGGAGACAAAAGACCTGTATGCAGAAAATTATAAGACACTGATGAAAGAAATTAAAGATGATACAAAGAGATGGAGAGATGTACCATGTTCCTGGATTGGAAGAATCAATATTGTGAAAATGGCTCTATTACCCAAAGCAATCTACAGATTCAATGCAATCCCTATCAAACTACCACTGGCATTTTTCACAGAAGTAGAACAAAAAATTTCAAAATTTGTTTGGAAAAACAAAAGACCCCAAATAGCCAAAGCAATCTTGAGAACGAAACACGGAGCTGGAGGAATCAGGCTCCCTGACTTCAGACTCTACTACAAAGCTACAGTAATCAAGTCAGTATGGCACTGGCACAAAAACAGAAAGATAGATCAATGGAACAGGATAGAAAGCCCAGAGATAAACCCACGCACATATGGTCAACTTATCTTTGATAAAGGAGGCAGGAATGTACAGTGGAGAAAGGACAGCCTCTTCAATAAGTGGTGCTGGGAAAACTGGACAGGGACATGTAAAAGTATGATATTAGATCATTCCCTAACATCATACACAAAAATAAGCTCAAAATGGATTAAAGACCTAAATGTAAGGCCAGAAATTATCAAACTCTTAGAGGAAAACATAGGCAGAACACTCTATGACATAAATCACAGCAAGATCCTTTTGGACCCACCTCCTAGAGAAATGGAAATAAAAAGAAAGATAAACAAATGGGACCTAATGAAACTTCAAAGCTTTTGCACAGCAAAGGAAACCATAAACAAGACCAAAAGACAACCCTCAGAATGGGAGAAAATATTTGCAAATGAAGCAACTGACAAAGGATTAATCTCCAAAATTTATAAGCAGCTCATGCAGCTCAATAGCAAAAAAACAAACAACCCAATCCAAAAATGGGCAGAAGACTTAAATAGGCATTTCTTCAAAGAAGATATACAGAGTGCCAACAAACACATGAAAGAATGCTCAACATCATTAATCATTAGAGAAATGCAAATCAAAACTACAATGAGATATCATCTCACACCAGTCAGAATGGCCATCATCAAAAAATCTAGAAACAATAAATGCTGGAGAGGGTGTGGAGAAAAGGGAACACTCTTGCACTGCTGGTGGGAATGTGAATTGGTACAGCCACTATGGAGAACAGTATGGAGGTTCCTTAAAAAACTACAAATAGAACTACCATATGACCCAGCAATCCCACTACTAGGCACATACCCTGAGAAAACCATAATTCAAAAAGAGACATGTACCAAAATGTTCATTGCAGCTCTATTCACAATAGCCCGGAGCTGGAAACAACCTAAGTGTCCATCATCAGATGAATGGATAAAAAAGATGTGGCACATATATACAATGGAATATTACTCAGCCATAAAAAGAAATGAAACTGAGCTATTTGTAATGAGGTGGATAGACCTAGAATCTGTCGTGCAGAGTGAAGTAAGTCAGAAAGAGAAAGACAAATACCATATGCTAACACATATATATGGAATTTAAGAAAAAAAATGTCATGAAGAACCTAGGGGTAAAACAGGAATAAAGGCACAGACCTACTTGAAAAAAAAATAAGTTTTATGAGTGAGAAAGATTCAAACATTGAGAATTCTCAATTGCACTGCTGTATTACTTACTTATTACCATATCTCATGATTTACATTGCATTCACTGACTAAAAGTATGCTGCACTTTTAGGAATTGAATAAAAATTAAGATATTCTATTTTAGTTGAAAAGAATTTTTAAAATAAATAATACTGATATGTCTTAAATATCTTTTTTTCAGGTAAAAAGCATAATGCAACCAAAGTTCAGTCACTTGATATTGCTAGGTATCAACTCTTACAAAATCCTATAGAATAAAAAGGAAATGCAAAACTTTAAAAAATGTGACCATGATCAGGCTATCTTGAACTTCTCAGCTCTTGTTTTTCCTATTGTAAAACTTCTGCTAGCTTACTCACTCCTGTATTATTATTATAGCACTTACTTTCTATTCCTTCTCTCTCTTTTTCTAACTACTAAACCCATAAACAAGTATACTAAGTGGTCCCTCTTGATCCTCCTGGAATTGTTTCATTATACCATCCTTCCTTGAAATCTTCAAGAATTCCCCTAGGGAACCCACTTTTACAGCTTCTCTAATTTACAGTAGCTTCTCTGCCTGCCTTCAGGCTGGAAGGCATATATGCCAACAAAAATCTCTCTCTACTTATGGCCTCTTACCCCTGAGGATCTGTTTTGATCCTGATTTCTGAACCTTGAACCTGCACTGTTGGAAACAGGTATTTGCTCACTGCTGTCTTTGGGGAGTTTGGACACATAATGCAAAATGTAATATATTTACCACACACACATTCTTTCAGCCTTCACATCTGCTCAATTCTTTTCCCAAATCTCTGTTGTAGGCATTTATCTTCATTACCGCTATGCAGCTATGTGCTTATAACCCCATGCCTGAGTCAACAAAATAACAACTTTCAGCTCTTTAGCTCCCAAATTCTTGCCTCTCCAATCATCTAAAGAAGTCACAACACTGGATTAATTTCCCTAAAATACCAATTCTCATCATTCCATTCTTCTTCTCAAAATGTAAAGCTTCCTCCACATTGGTTTCTTGGCCCCTGAGAGCTTGCTTTATGCCGAGTGATTTATCTATAATTATTTCATTAAACAAATACAACCCCCCTCTGAGATGGTTATTGATTTCTTCAGTTTACAGATGAGGAAAACTGAGGCTCAGAGAGTTTAAGTGGCTCTTCTTTAGTTAACAAAATGAAGTCCAAACTTAGCATGCTGCACATTCATGATTCCCCATGGATTCAGGTAATGCTAGTCAATCTGATTAAGCAGAACTTCTGACATTTCTTCCTGGCCAATATGGACGCACTCATTCATGTTTCTAAGCTGTTGCTCATGCTGTTTTTCTCTTAAGGAAAGTTCTTCCACACTTCTTCCTCCTACTCAAATCCAGCCCATTCTTCAAGGGCAGGATCAAGTCCTACCTTGTCTATGAGGCCACTTGCCGACACCTTATCATTTTAGCACACATTGATTGCCCCCGATCTTAAGTGATGTAGGCCTATAGAAAAAATCCTACAGTTGGGAGCCTTAGGAAAATCACAACAGATGACAAATCCCACACATTTCTCTTCAAGTTAAATGACAAAAACCATACATTTCACAGTTACACAAAAGCAAATTATAACTTAGTCACGTTATAGTCAAAGAAAACAATTTGCTGGTGTTTACTTAAGGAGCATAATTTTTACATTATTCAATTCAGTGTAAATATACTAAGTGGCTTCTATGGCTAAACTTTGTGCTTGGGATCAGGGCTATCTGTATGAATAAGAATCTATCCTGGAGGAATTTACACTCTATTGGTGGCATCAATCACATAATTTTAATCTATAAGAGCTAAATAGAGCCATATTCAGATGAATGGTATACAAATATAGAAGCAATTCCTAAAAGCAGATTATATTTACACACACAATAAATTAAAAATGTATACTAGATGTCAGCTTGGAAATTTATATTTGTCATTATTTATACTTGTACTGACTACTTAATACACGAAAGGCATTTTGTATGCATATGTCTATATCTATATTATTGATAGTCTAAAGAAAGACAGTAAAATGATCACAGATTTTGGACATGAAATTAGCTGAAATCAATACAATTTGAATTTGCTTCACCATCTTCAAAAATTATTTACTGTAAGAGATTGTGTAGTTATTGACTGAGGGACTACTTAGAAATTGCCAAATCTCAAGAGGATAATTGCTAAAATGATGATAAAGTAATAAAAAGACAATAAACCACACACTGTATATTAAAAGAAGCACTGGATGACAAAAAAATGTGTCTTAATAATTATCTCCCGAACTCTTCAAGGGAGAGAAAGAAAGATTGTTTCTAGTGAACATATTCATTTTGGGGCACTAGAAAAGCATTGTGTATTCACAAGAATATATCACTAGGATTTCCCATTGTCTGGATGGACTATCTTTCGAAACCAGAATAAGCGGAACTTTTCAATTCTTTGCACCAGCATAGATGGGTTGTTAAGACCTTCATGGAGAGCTGCGTTGAAAAGTGTTCCAATGCCACTTTCGGGCTTAGAGTTAGAGATCATGATTAACCATGTCCACCAAGGTTACACAAGATGGTTTGTGTTTTAGGGAAGATGGTGGGGAGGGGAATGAAGAATTACAGGTAACATACTTTATGCATTTACCATACCTATTCAATGATAAGTAATTTCTGTGAGCAAATTTCCATTACTAATTTTGTTCTCTAGGCACCTTGATAGAGAGAATGCAGTAGGAAAAATGGATGATTCAGATTTCCAGTTACAAGAAATATGTATAATCCTCCCATAAATTTAGAAATTAACTTTCTATTGTGTATATATTAGATTTTTTCTACTTATAGCCAAATATTAAATAATATTTTAACTATAGTCACGACATTGTCAAGTATTTTAATCCTATAATATTCAAAAACAAATAAATAAGTCTGCGTAAATAATTCTCCAGAGTAGCATATGGCTAACAAAAGAAGATAATATTGAATATCATGGTTAAAGAAGACAGCAGTTATTTAGGAGAAGAATAACTTTGAAGTAGTAATCATAGCAGGCCTTACTACATTGATCATAATCTTAATGATCAATGTCCTGGTTTTCTCAATAAAGGCTATAATCTACTATTTGTTCTACCTACTAATGAAATTATATCATATGTATTATGCATAGTATCATTAATCTAAGAGACAAACTATTGAAAAAATTAAAGAGAGGTTATGCCTATTCAACTTTATCATCAAAGAGATTTGTAAAAAGCAAGAGTAACTTTTTATCATCTAAATTAAACTGAACATTCTCTTTCAGGGTTTTAGATTTAAGCCTTTTCTCCTTTTCAGTAATCAGAGAGAGAAAAAGTCCTGAAAATTTTTTCTTAATTAACATGTGGTAGAAGAATGTACAGTACCTTTAAGTCCATGAAGATACTTATTAACATACTTAGTAGTTGAGTATGTTGACTTTAGGATCTTGAGAAATTTCCTAACCAAATTTACCAGTCAAATGTTTCTACCACTAAATCCAATCACTCCAGTTTTAAAAATAAAATAAAATCTTCACAAAAAGCCCAACATTCATAGTACCCATTGCTTTGAAATCATAGTTAAATAAAGGAGTGAAAATAAAGTTGGGAAAATAGAATCCATTTAATACACTTTCCCATCAAATTCTCTGGAACAAAAACTCTCCTTTACCTCCATTAGTCTTCAATGTCCACCACATTCACTTGGCCTCTGGGTACGTAATGACCTCTAACGTTCTCCCCAAGGGATATTCCAGTCATGCAGTGATCTCCTTGAACACAGGTAATGACAAACAACAAGCTAATTCTCAAAAAGGTTTTTTTTTTTAAAGTCACTTTTACTACTTTTAAATGAGTGTGTTTGATGCATGATTTTGGTCTCCCTGATTAATGGTCACCGCCAGCCCAGCTTCTGGAATTGCAATGTTTCTGTGAGCTTCCCTCCAGCAGAGCTCGACCATTAATCCAGTGGCATATGTCAGCTCAGCAGAGCAAGGTCACTCTTCTGCTTCAAGGGGAACCTTTTTAGAAATAATAAAACTGACAGAAAGTTCTTTTTTGCATGTTTTATGCCACCTGAGGTTGAGTGCTGCAGTTAATATCATAAAGCTTATAAACATTCCCATCTCAGGCAGCACCCACTGACACTATGCTTAGTAATTTAAACTTTTTTTTTCTTAGTAAGAACAGACATGTTTATGTGGGGCAAATATACAGTATGTAATCCCGAACAAGGAAAGAATAAGTAGAAAAAAATAGTTGTAAGTTCATGCTAGGATATTTGGAAGAGATGTTTGGGTTCCATAACTTCTTCATTGTCAATTACATTTATTTTCCTTTCATTGTATTTGGATTTGGCTCTAAAAATATTTTAGTCTATTGAGGAGTTAATAGTGGTTTGAAATGTAATAGTAGTGGTAGAAATGAACTGTTTATGACAATTCCTAAACCTACAATGTATGTCTGATAATTGTAGAACATTTATCTTTAAAGGAATTTTATTTTTAAAATTATGAACCTTTGTTTCATTGGTAATGGGTACTTTAAAATTGATAAATAATTATAGTGAGATATTCATAAGCTTAAAGTAATTTGAAATTTGTGGATGGCTTAGTTTAGAAAAGATGATGGCTGTATAATAACTCACAATATAAAGAATATATACCCATAAGCATTACAAAATTTATGTATCAAATTATTTATTATTACTGTTAATTAAAAAATCAAAGTTGCCCAGCTAAAACCATGTGAATATTCAGAAAAAATTTTAATCAAATATTCAGACCAATGTCATATCACTATATATTATGATATTGATATAAGGTAAATCTGTCTTGAATCTTATTCCAGGAATTTAAATTGTTAAAATTATGAAAAACATAGAAAAGAAACTTCATTGTTTAGCTGTCTTTATTTTATAAATATAGAGAAAAGGTGGGGTCAGGTGGCAACTTAAGCCAGTCCTTCCAAGAAGCCAGGTCCTTGGTTGGGTCTCCATGTCCAATGTCAGGCCCTCACATCGACAGGTACAAGAACTTTATTTTTCAAGCTTGCAGAACTAAACAACTCCAAGGGGGACTGACTCATAAACTAAACTGTTAGGCTACCAAAAATGGCAATACCAAGTATTGGTTAAGTATGAGAAATTCAACTGTCAAGAAGAATGCATATTCTTGTTGACTCATCAAAGAAATGTCTCCCCTAGAGACATGGGACACAAAGTCATTGCTGGAAGTTTGTTTGATTAGTATAGTAGAGTCACAGAAAAGTGAATTAGCTTGTATTAAAGGCTAGAGACACGAAGTTATAATAGCCTGAACTTAGTTCACCTAAGTAAGCAAGTCTGCTGAGCCTAATGGAATATTTGCTTTTGTTGATACAGATTGTTCTGCAGACTCAATGGCAAATTTCTACCCTCCACCTCGTTTCTAACCTCCCTGAAAGCAACACTCTCTGCAAATGCTTTTATTTTTTTTCCTTCAGACAGATTACATTACAATTTTTGATTATCGTTTTGTCTCATTACATTCTAAGAACGGTTACTTTGTTTTATGTGGAAGTTGCCCAGATCTTTATCAGTGACCCATTTACAAACTATGTCTTGGAGTAGAGTACTACTTTAGATGACTTATATTATCCATTAGTCATTACACAAGTATTGTGCATATGTTGAGGAATCACGACTATGTTCCATATTATAAATATTTTTGATGGTAACTGAAGTGTAATAGAGGGCACACGGAGTCTGAAAGTTAGACAGAGTTCAAAACCCTTTGTTCCCCCCCAAAAATTGCAGGGATACAAATATGAATTAGATGCATACCCTGTTCTTGATGGTAACTCCATTTGGGCGGACATATTAGAATAAACTATGCTAAAAGAAACAATAGAGGTATTGAACAAGTACTATTAAACTAGAAAGGAGGGAGAGATTATTAATCAAACATGTACTATGTGCTAGGAAATTTACATTTGGTAATTAACTTAATTCTCACATCAATCCTATGTGACGTGCCTTAACATATCCCCTTCTTCAGATAAGCACAAGAAACTCAAAAGATGTTTAACAAAATGTTCAACATCTCATAGTTAAGAAATATCAAAATAAGACCTCAAACCCAATCTATGAGACTTTAGTTCATATTCCCTCCTGCTCTGTCAGAATGCCCTCTAATGCACTGCCTTGGGTTAACAGGTGGAGGCTTTCTTGAGGGAATGAGAGTCCAGTGAGGAATTAAAAAATAAGTTCATGAGTTGGGAAAAATGGACAAATGTATTCTAGGCTAAGGGAGGCACAAACAGGAAAGAATGAGAGTGGTCAGAGCAACTGAAAGCTGAGATTTGGATATACAAAGAGAGACACCAGGTTATGTGCACAGAGGGGCAGTCAAGTTAAAGGGCAGCAAGTGGTGGCCAACTGCCAGCCAGAAAGAAGCCTAGACAGATCCTTCCCTATGGCCCTCAAAGGAAACCAATTCTGCCGCATCTTGATCTTGGACTTCAACCAACAGAACTGTGAGAAAATAGATTTCTGTTCTCTAAGCCACTGAGTCTCTGGTATTTTGTTACAGAAGCCCTAGAAAACTAATACAGACTAGGTGAAAACTTCCAAAACTCTTTAAATGAGGGGAGAAAGGGGACATGGCCAGCTGTATTGACAAATGGCTCTCTATCTATAGAAGAATCATTTTGTCTACCACCAGAGACAGCTTAAAACCCTCTTCTATTCTTATCAATCAATTCTTAATGGAGGACATTTTTGTTCTCTACTAAGAAGCTAATTATGAATGCCTTGTTTCCAAAAGTTCACCTAAGTCCTTAACACTAGAAAGGAAGAGAAATGGATCAGTTTGGGAATGCTAAATTTGGAAACACAGCTATGTAGAGTTTGGACTTAATTCTATTATTTAAAAAAAACACACACAATCTGCAGGTATAATGAATCCATTTATCTCCTAAGCAAGGCAAGGAAAGTTTAAAGAGATAAGTGTGTCATTAAATTGATTTTTAACAAATTCGGTGCTTTGGTAGTCAAGGTAATGACTTTATACCTTCCTATAGGATGTAATACCCACATTTACAAGGGGAGTCTACACTTCTGTCATTTCTCTCAACCACTTGTCTCCAGAACTTTCTATGTATCATCTGGGCACTGTGTTTTTTTCAGATATAGTCGTCTATTTGGTACTAAACCTTTGCTACTTGCTTGAAATAAAACTTGATTACAGATTCATGTTCCATAAAATGGGATGGCTAAAGTGAATTGGTACTTTGAAGATAATTTTTCAAGGCTAAATTTATTTACCTCTTTCAAACAATTCAACAGGTGAAATAAGCAAATTATTAGTTCATCTATTCTGATTCAAGGTACCCCAGAAATGAAAATTAAATCCAATAGAAAATTATATTTTGAAGAAAGAGGTAGAAACTTTTGGGAAGTGGCATATCAATATGGGGATAATTTTCTGGTGACTGGGAGCAGAGGGATGAGGGCATTTCTCCTTGAAGTGTGAGCACCAGCTGGAAGCAAGAACAGTGCGGAGCAGGGGCAGTCTTTCTCTTTACCACCTTTAGAGCCCATGTGGTAAGTTCCTTTCTTATATATCCAAAGGTATACAGTATGTACAAATAAATCCCAAATTCAACGTCTTCTCAACATCCAACCTGTCGCTTCCCTTGTCTGAGCCACCATTATCTCTTTCCTAGTTTCTGTAAAAGCTTCCTAAAGGGTCTCTTTTCCCTGCTTCCTCCCTCACTTTCTTCAGTGTATTTGAAACACAAAAGCAAGAATAAACCCACTAAATGTAAGCCAGATCCTTCTCTTCCCTTCTCAAAGTCTTTTAATACTAGCTCAAATCCTTATAATGACCTAGAAGACCCTCTACATCCGGCTGCTTGTGACTGCTCTTCCCCTTGTGTATTCTGATCCATTGTTTCTCAAACACACCAGGGACACTCCATATATACACTACTATGTATAAAATAGATAACTAATGAAAACCTACTGTATAGCTCAGAGAACTCTACTCAATACTCTGTGCTGAACTAAATGGGAAGGAAATCTAAAACAGAGGGGCTATATGTACACGTGTAACTGATTCACTTTGCTGTACAGCAGAAACTAACACAACATTGTAAAGCAACTCTGCTCTAATAAAAATTAATTAAAAAAAAAAAAAAAAACGCTTTTGGTCTTTCTCTTCCCTAGTCCTGGAATAAGATTTCCTCAGCCAATCTCATGGCCAGCCCTTCATTTCCTTCAGGTCCCTTTTTAAATGTCCCATTCTCACCAAGTCTTCCCTCGTTCTTTGTATTTCATATTCTTCCTTTTCTTCTTAACACTTACCATCACTTAGCATACTATGTATTTAACATATTCATCTTGTTTATTGTCTGTCATCCCCAGTAAATGTAAATCCCATGAGGCCAGGGGTCTTTGTTTTATTCACCACTGTATTCCCAGCATATGGTCTATATTGTTCATAGTAAGCACTCAGTAGATATCTATTGCTTTGAAGAATGAAGGAAGGAAGGAAGGAGTGAATTAACTTTTAAGTTCTTTGAAGAGATTAGTAGAAAAAAATATCTCCAGATTGGGAAACTTTAAACATTATTGATGCTCAGGTACATTCTACATTAGGTAAATTAGAATATTGAAGAAGGAACCCAATCATCAGTATTTCTTAAAGCTCTTCAGTGATTCAAATGTGCAACCTAGGTTGAGAACCATCAATGTAGAAATCATTTCCAAACTTTAAGGGGCTCACAGAACTCCTGGGTATCTCACTACAATGTATATTCTGAGTTAATAGGCCTGGGGTAGGCCAGAGAATCTGCATTTCTAACAAACTCCTGGAATGCCAGTGTTGCTAGTCTGTAGGACCACAATGAGTAGCAATACTTAGATCCATATTCAACTCAAACTTGGTGGCCCTGTAATACTTTTTACTGTGGTCTATACTCCATTTTCTTCTGACTTATGTTATTTGTTTTTAGGTTTGCATTATAATTTACTTTAAATATTTCTTGGAAAACAAATATGACATAAATACTAACTAAATACAGAAGTGAAGAGAACCTTTAGAGAGATTTTTTAGGGGCACAGGGGGGTAATAACCAAAAGTAAAGATAAACATTTATTTATGCCCACCATTTTTTTAATAGGAAAAGTGGATTCAAAATATTACTTACATTGTATATCACATACCTTACTTGGAATCACTTTGTTTGAAAAGCTAAAACATTCAACTGAAGTCACATAAATTAAAGTCTGAAAATTATACCCCAGGTGATGATGCAAAAAGAGTAGCAGGGGGGAAACCCACAGGTTTAGAAGAAAAGCTGTCCCGAATAATCTCAAATCGATTTTTTTGCTAGCCATGATATCTTGGACAAAATTTTTCACAGCTACAGTGCTGTTTTCTGTAAATTGTGTGGCAGAGGGAGTTCCATAAACCCCTTGTGAAAGTACTTGGCCTAAAGTAAGCACCGGTTCATATAAATACTTCTTCTCTTTTCTTATACCTGGTTAGATAAGAGTTAAAAATGTATCTTAACAGTCTTGATAGGAAAAGCAATGAAGAAAGCTCTTAAATGCCACAACTATGTGTCATCCTTGTCTAGGAGCATAAATTTGCACAGCGGGCAGTGCAGTGAAAACAACTCATAATCAACTCATCACCTCTCATCATTGCTAGGATCAAATGCAAATGGGAAAGAATGCCACTTCAGTCATTGCTAGTGAAAATTAGCATGTGTGACACTAATGGTGTCTCATTTAGTATGCACTTTAGATTTTAAAAAATGGTAAAAAAAAAAAAACTATATCTAGAGCTGCCATCATTCCAGTGTTTCCCTTTAAAATAACAGTGGTATTTGAATCTCCTTTACTCAAAGAAAAACCTGAGTTAAGATTTATTAACACAGATCATTAATCCCAGCCAAATAAGGGTCAACCTGTTCTAATTACAGGTGCAGAGCTTCATTTGTGGTGTCTATTCCCTTTCTATTTTTGAAGTTTCTACCATATTCCCTGACCTGGAACAATGGTCTACTTGTTATGTAACAATGGGACTCTCTAGGGATTCTTGCATAATATTTGCTTTACTGGAGTTTTTCTTAAAATGAAACTTAGAAATGATTTACAATTGCATTTACACACATGCATACAAACTTTCTTATGTACACACTAACAGGCTTGCTACCAAGAATAATGAAAATACATAGTACTAGTCAGTATTCATACTTGAACCAGTTTGCATACAGTAGAATCAAGAAACTTCATTCACTTTACAAATACTTATTAAGAGCTTACTATGTTAAAGGTGTTATACTAGATTTAGGAGGGAAATACATGCTTTTAGTTATCTCAATACTAGGTCATGATCTTTTTTGACAATTTGAACATTTGAATGCTAATAAAGTTGTTCTTATTGTTGTTTTACAATTTTAAGTTTTAAAGCTTGGATGGAGGGACTTAATAGGTGGAATTCTGGCATTTAGTCAGAGACAGGAATGGAGGACCTCTAAATTCCTTTCCACCTGACAGAGAGAAGCTCTTAAAAATATGCTCTCCCAGTTTTCCTTAAAATTTAGCTGGTGATTAAGACAGAAATAGAAATAATATCTATGGTCCCTATGCTTGTAATGGTGGCCTAATAATTAAGAACAGGAGTGCCGGAAATTGACAAATGTATTTCACACAACAGAGTTTTATTTTTTATCTGTGCGTCTTTGCTTAAGTTCATTAACCTTCTCTATGCCTTCTCATCTATAAGGCTAAATAAAAGTTATTCTCTCACAGAAATGTTACAAATATTAAATAAATTAGTGTACAAAAAGCTCTAAACACAGCCACTGGTACATCATAACCTCACAATAAATATAGCAAACTAAAACATTTTAGTTGGAAAAAGAGTTAAGGAAAATTATGTTCTATAATTTAAAGATTTATTGAGTGTAATGAGATCATATCTTTTGAACTCTGAATACTAGATATGCTTATTTTTTTAATTCACCATCAGTAGCGGACACTAGTGATGAGGAGTGAAAACAAAATTCAAAAAGGAAAGTACAGTACCTTGCAAGTATGTTAAGAAAGGCTATTTTTGATTGACTAATCTAAATGTAGAATACTCAGTCAGTTGTCAAAAAGAAATTTATCAAATATCTTTCTTAATTTGGAATTTACTTATACGGCATAGAGAGTTCTGAGACACGAATTATAACAGTTTCCCTTATGGAATATTTCTGGTCTCTCCTTCTTAACCTACACTGTGAATCTCTTATAATAAATATGAATGCCATTTGTCCTATTTATGAGCTATTTGAAGGAAAGAACCCATACCAAAAATGGAGAAACGGAGAATAAAAGGTGAAAAAGAAAACATATAAATAAATTATAGATGGTAAAATGATATTTTAATGGGTTTTGATTTTTTTTGATTCATGAATATATTTATTGATAAGTCTTGTGAATATAAGAAAATAATAAATTATTTTGTGTATGGACTCATAAAATCTATTGCTACATTTTATAACCATGAATGTTTAGAACTTTCTCACAACCACAGGACATATTTAAAAATACTAATAACAAAGTCCTTCTCCATTTATTTACTTTTCAAATGAACAGTTTTGTAACTTCTATTTAAGGAATAACATTAGGTATAATATTCACTCACCATTTGAATTGGGTATTAGGTCACCTGAACTGCAACCCACAGGAGTTAACACGAGCTGCATGACTAAATAATAGTCACCTCATTTTTAATGTTGTTGCTTCTTACCTACTTTAGCATGTACAGTTAAAAAGCAAGGAAATCTCTCTCAGAAATTTTGAAAGAGTATAGCACAAGGAGTGTATGTTTCCCGGTCAAGAGATGTGAATGATTGTCTGGCATGTGGTCAATTAGTGTAGACGGTGATTCCTTACATTTCAGACTGATTTCTTGATGGTCCTATTCTATCTTTCTAGATACAGGCCCTATGTTCCCTTCTAGTAGATGAAGGAATTTGCAGTCCTCACTCTACTAGCCATTTATTTGTAGGAATCTCTGCCATCTCTTAGGGATTTGGCTCTTTTTCCATAAAATACACAAAGAAAATTACCCAGTAAAATAAATGTGAATTAAAGCAAAGTTGTTTCTAACACATAATTATAATAATTGGAAAAATATTACCTCCATATTAAAAAGAAAGGATTTAGTTGATCTGAAAGCTATGAACATGTGAATATACATTCACATAGCTCTTTAAATTCATGTAAAATGAAACCATCCATCTAAAGGAAACAGGAATTCATTCACAGCAAAAGTTAATGTTTCCAGTGTGACTATTTTCTGTGATATATTTTGTTCCCAGATGTACATTTTATCAAATATATTTTTACATTTATGAATAAGTAAGTCAGTAAGATGAACAATATACCACTTGTATTACAATAGCTCCTACAATTAAGGCAAATGATGATCATAGACTAAAGTATCATTTTGAAAATTGTTCAATGACATAAATATGATAGTAGTTCACTACATAATAGAGTTCTTATGAGATACTCTAACTTTAAATTTTAAATACTTGGAGGAAAACTACTGCTTCATATTAATTTTTGTGATCTCCTTAAAACTTACTACTGTCAACTCAATATTGGTTGTGTTTAATCAAGCAAATTGTATGTAAAAATAATCTTGAACAGAAAGTTAAGTAATGCTTTTAAAAACTTTGTTGTATTCTTTGGGAAATGTTACCTTGAAGTTTTATTTTATTAAGGAAAAAGAAATCATGCTATGTTATCCAGGTGTATTTTTTTTTTTCTTTGTAGTACGTGGGCCTCTCACTGTTGTGGCCTCTCCCATTGCGGAGCACAGGCTCCAGATGCTCAGGCTCAACAGCCATGGCTCACGGGCCCAGCCGCTCCACGGCATGTGGGATCTTCCCGGACTGGGGCACGAACCCGTGCATCGGCAGGTGGACTCTCAACCACTGCACCACCAGGGAAACCCCCCAGGTATATTTTTAACTAGAGTTGCTTGCCTACCCTTTATCAGATCTTTGTGTCAGAAAGAATTAATATTGAAAATCATTTATTCTTAGTTTCCAAAGACTGGCAATCATTTATTTTTAGTTTCATTCAGAGAGGTTGTGTGGTAACTTTCAAAGAGTTATAAAACATAGACAATTGTTCAATGTCACAACAATTCAAAAGTTCACAATCAATTCCCAGCTCCTTTCTCTCTGAATGGTGCCAAGGAAATAAAGGTCAATAATTGATAATAAATCAGTCCTCTAAAAAGACACCTGAACTCAGTTATTGTTTATTCACAAGCAGATTTAAATTGTTATTTACCTAAGAAACTCAAAAAATATACAGGTTTTGGAAAACTTCTCTGACACCAGTATTTCACAGATATTTTCTTTTATGTTATTAATGAAACTAATTTATAGTTCTACAATAGAATCTAAACTTTGTTATCTCATATCCTACTTTTTAAGTAGTAATTATTTTCAATACAAAGAATAGGGTAACATTTAAAATAGAACCAATTTGTCAAATCTATAAATTTATGGGGTTTTGATGTTTCCCAAACACAGCCCAATCCTCTCTCTAGTAGTGGAGTTAGTTCAAGAGAGAGAGTAGAAAAAATAACCTCTACAGCAAGCTATCATATTTTAGTCTGAAAAAATGAAAAAAATTAAATATTTAATCAAAACATCTCCATTTTACAACCTCATAATTAAATATATTATGAAGAACTGAGAATGTAAGAGATAAAATGCACTTGGTAAGTTGTTAAATAGACCTTGACACCTTTATAGTTATTAAAAATGTACACGAAGATTTCATAATATCAAGCCTTTCAAAAAGAGACCACCAAAGTGATTTCCATGAAGTTGACAATACAAGCTCAAAGTTCAGTTACAGATGTAAATAATCAAATATGCCCTATAAGATAAAATTACAGAGACAATAATTGTCAGGTATTATTTAACACCTAAACTTAACTTGGCAATTCAATTTTTTCCATATTTGCCATGAGGGATTCAACCCTATGGTTGAATTGATTTATGACTGACAGATAAGAACAATGTGTGTGTGTGTGTGTGTGTGTGTATTCTATTAAACATGTTGGTTTTGTCCAACTATGTATGAAATTATCTTACCTTTGGTTTTTGATGTTTCTCCTTCTCTGAAACATTGGATGGTTTTCTCTTCAGCATTTTGAATTCAGACTACTCCGAGTGAGTGCACTTTCTGTTGTTACAGAAACAACTGAAGACGGTCAGCAGTATGCTGTCTATGATGTAGAGCCACAGATAAGTTTAAGCCTAGTAACCTGCCACTTCCTCTTTTGGTCAGGATATGACTTCACATCTACACGGGTGAAGGTTTTTTTGGTTTTTTTTTTTATGGTAATTCTTTGGTAACTCTTTAACGTTCTGTTCCTGCTGTATTCTACGAGGTAGATTCCTAAATCTCACACTTTGACATGACTGCGTTACAAGGGCCATGAAGATTTCCAAATAAAGTGCATTTTTTCAGTTTATACAAAAATAAAAATCTATAACACATTCCACAGGCAGAGGGAAGAAAACATCTGAGCCAATAAATGAAACAAAACTTGCAATGTGAGCTTTTGAGTATTTAAAAATGAAGAGAATACTCAAGGTAGTCAATTTTGCATTCCTAGGTAAACTTTATTGGAAGACATAATAAAATAGACTTTAAACAATACTAATCCTATTTAAAGCATGTATGCACATTAAAAAAAATAGAGTATGGATGAAATTCATATAAATAGGAATATGAATCCAGAAGTAAATGATTATGCATATTGTTACTTTTGTAAAGTTCTGATTAATATGGAAATCAATTAAACAGTCCTTCAATTAACCAGATGTCCTTCTGCTACAAACTTCATTGTCATATGCTGATAGTTGCTGTTAGAGTGGTGATCCCATGGACCAATGGTACCTTCAGATGAAGCATCCCAAGTCCTTATTTAATGGGCCTGGAAGAGAGCTAATAAGGCTTAGAAAGACTTTCCCTATCAAACTAAAGGGTTTAACATTTTTATTATAATGTCAAAACCAACATAGGAAGTAAAAGCAAGAAATTCAAGATTTCTTATTAATTAGTGATTTACCAAAAGGAGACTTGTAAAATGTCTGAAATTCCACTTCTAGTAAAACCGGCTTGTAAAGGAAATCAACCTAGATTTTAGTTATAAAACCCCTGGGGTGAAAAACAGTGGTACCATATTCTTAAGAAGTAGCTTCTCTACAAATCAACTGCCTCTATTTCTCAGTCTTCCCTCATACCTCTAAGCCCTTACTTCCAAAACCCAGTTCTAGTTTTCAAATTTCCCTGATTCATTTAATGAATATTAAATTGAGCATCTGTTGTATGCTGTTTGACAATATATCAAGCCTCCTGACTAGCTAAAAAATAGTTTATGTTCTATAGCAGAATTGAAGGAATACACTTGTCAAGATTATGGTTAATATGCTTCTTCTACTGGATATTAAGAGCAGAATTATATTTTTCAAGAATTTTCAGGCTGGTATTTTCAAAATAATGACACAGAGGGTAACACTAAGAAACCTGAGGACTCTGAGGTTGGGTAATTCCCTACAAGTATGCTTCCTTTCAAACTTTCTGTTCGGACTTAAGTTACAGCAGTGATCTAAGTAAAATTTTTTTCATTACTTCAGAAATTGAAAGTCATGAAAAATTTTGTCTCTTAACTGAAACATTTGCAACTTCTGTGGCCCCATTTCTTCATCTGTGAGTAGAAATGTAATTCAGTTGTGGACTTCAGGCAATAACATGGGAATGTGCTTATCACATGTTAGGGTTTTGGTGAGAATAAAAGGAAATGCCAATAAAGAATGTACTTATTTAAGAAATGTTTTATGTCAAGAAATGTTCATGGATTTCAAACAGTTATGTTTGGGATAATGTTTGCTATAGATTGTATTTCTATAATCACAAGTAAAGAATAGAGAACACTCACATTCATGGTGACCACAGCTGGACTATATGCAGCTTTTAAAAGTATTACACTCAAGCGGCTTGTAGAAAAATCTCAATTTATGATCTCTAGGCATTTTTACCACCATTAATACTGTAAGAAATATTTTAAATGTAAATAAAGCTGGAATTTTTTTCCCTCAGAATTAAAGATGAGAAAAGCAATTTTCCAACTTTCTCTTCTACTCGAGAAAAATGTTTTCCAGAGATTAAAAACAGGTATGACATTTGAGGTGCTATTACAATCTGTATTAAACATATTTGTCCTCAGAAAATCTCAGGTGACAGAGTAGCAAATGTTGTGATTGATTATCTCCTATTTTGTGGAAGTCTGGTGCTATCAAGATATTTAATGAGTGACCCAGAGTGATATAGCAAATTCTAAAGTCAAAGGTATATAGAACAGGAATGAGGTAGAAAGTCAGTATTGAGCACACAAATCCCCTGTCATGATTGAACCACGAAGCCACATGTTGCTTAAGACGTTCTCAAACAGGGAAATTGCAAAAGAGCAAAGTCTCATTGCTTTGTTTTCACACATTACCTTAATGGTCTTAACACAGGCAAGGTGAAAAAAGGCTGGGACTTCGTGGCATATATGTCGGTTACAATTTCTGCATCATAGTGGGTAAGGCAACATTTTAAGGAAATTGCAAACAAGTGACAGCTATTGGGGTGTATTTTATGTGAAAGTAAAGTGAGACATAAAAGAGTTGTTTCAGCAGTCCAATAAATATTTATTGATAGTTTGCTAAAACATGAAGAATCAAATTCAAATCACAGATTAATTCCTGTCAGCAGAAAGAGAATGCGTTGTTCATAGGGACAACAAGTCCCAGAAACTCTGCAATTGCTATTTCTTACTATAAATTTTAAAAATGCTATGGTGGTTAATCAGAGTGTATCTCAAAAGGGATCCACTCTTGGTATGCTGCAAACATTATGCTTCTGCTAGAGGAGAGCTGCTGGTGAGGCCCTAGATATCTTGGGAAGCCTCTTGGGAGAGAACCTGGTTTTGTGACATTATTTCTTATATAAATTTCTAAAGAGATAATGTGGCACATTATCTCACTATCTTAGTTGTAGAAGAAACAGAGAATTGAGATAAAGAAAAAGGACCAACAGTCTAAGATGAATGGTGAACCTAAAGAACCATACAGGAAGAAACTCTTTTGAAACAAAGGAAGAACTTCTTAGATCACATCTATGCAAGGCAAGGTGTTTGAAAACAACATAAGAGAAGACTTAGTAAACAAAAAATGAGGCGTACCAGTTCATCACTGACTAAAACAATTAGGGGATATAAGTTTTAAATATATGCAAATTACTCAGATTATTTCAACAAATTATAGATATATACTTTCTAAGTGGTAGCTGAAATAAGTAATGAGAAAACAAAATTTCATACATTCATGATTAAAAGTTTAATATTCATGAAGTCTTCTTATTCCCAAAGTTAATAATAATAATGGTGACTATTAATTTTGAGTACTTATTATATGCCTTGCATTGTGCTTTGTGCTTTATTCGTATTTCCCATGTAATCCTCAAAAAATCTCCATAAGCTGGTACTAACAGTTTCATCCTCAACTTCCAGGTGAGGTTAGGTAATGTGCCCAGTTTGCACAGCTAGGAAGTGGTGGAGTCAAGGTTCAATCCAAAAATCTCAGCTCATAAACATCACTCTATACCATAGTTATGCCTAAGGACCTGACATAAAATGGGAGTGATTTATTTGGGGGTTAAGGTCAGGAATGGTAAAGACTGGGGAGAGGGAGGGTAATGCTGAGCTACTGGCTGGAGAGAGTGTTTCAATCAGTAGGTGTGTATAAAAATATCAAATCAGTAAGTGTGTAACTATCTAGAACCCTATTCTTTAATTAAGACTCAGTACCACATAGACACAACTGCTACCTCTTCAATTTTCTTCTCCCACCCAGGCTACCTTGTTGTGACTCTAAGTAAAGAGTCCAGATCCTCTCAATGCAATCTTTAAAATCATTTTTTTCTAATTTCACGTTTATAAAAGTCAGGGTTGGAGCACAGATTAGATTTGTCTACATGCTATGAAATTCCCTAGGTTCTGAAGTTCCCTGCTGATGGCTTTTGATAAAGCATGCATCTATGAGTTGATATTATCTCTGAAGTTACTACCATAAGCATATTCTATTTTCTCCTTGATCTGGAGCTATAACTCCCCAATTTATGTTTCTAAAAAATATTTATTATTCTCTTAACCTTTGCCTTTTAATCTTACAGTCTTTGCTTGCCTCAATGTCACACCCAAATTTATAGCCATAATCTTCACATTTCTATAATATGTTTCCCTTTTACACTTCTAAATGTCATTTAATATTTTGTAAAAACTGAAATGTTTACCCTAACAGTAGCTCCCTGTGACATCCGTTTATACACCCAGACTTATTTCAATTCTTTGTTTTATCCCTCCAATATTAAAAGCATTTTTCTCATTGGTTAAATTCATTTTTCTACATGATAAGCCCATACTTTCTTGATTTATGTATTAGACATTGTCTATTGATTCCTGTTTTTGTCCTTAAGGATTTTTTTTTTTTTTTTTTTTTTTTTGCAGTACATGGGCTTCTCACTGTTGTGGCCTTTCCCGTTGTGGAGCACAGGCTCCGGACGCGCAGGCTCAGTGGCCATGGCTCATGGGCCAAGCCGCTCCGTGGCATGTAGGATCTTCCCAGACCGAGGCACGAACCCATGTCCCCTGCATCGGCAGGCAGACTCTCAACCACTGGGCCACCAGGGAAGCCATGTCCTTGAGGATTTTGTACTCCTTTCACTTCCCTACTCTCTTATAATTATTTAGTTAAATCATTACTTATTATTTTATAAATATTGTTCATGGATAAGTAAAATTATTTTTAGTGCCTTGTGTTCCCCTTGTTGTTTATTTTTGGAGTTCATAATTGCTGACATATCCCAAATAAATGTCCCCAATAAATTTATCAACTGATTTTTTTTGAACATTTAAGTTCAGTCACCATACTTATAATTTTAAATGCTCAAACATTTCAAATTTATTTTTTCCTTGTTTCAGTGGGGTGTGATTAATCTCTAAGTATGCAGTACTGAGGCTTAAATGGAAATTCTCAATCACCTCTTGGTTTGGATCCTCTTTGACCTGAATCTCACACTATTTTTTTTTGTCTATTCTTTCATTTGCGGAAACACACCTCCCTAATGGAAATGTTTTAGGACCTTGTAGATCCTTAACATTTGAATGCTATTTTGACTTGGAATTCTAACTTTATTCTTCTGCAGAATTTAGAAAGCCTCTCCATTGTCTTCTAGCTTCCAAAGTTTTGTTGAGAAGACAAATGACATTGGAGAGAAAGAAAAATAAATAAATAAATAAATAAATAAATATATATATATATATATATATATATATATATATATATATATTCCTTTTATCCTTGGTATGTCCTAAAATGTCATATGGTGTCTTGATATAGTCTATTTTTTCATTCCCTGCACTGCTCTCTCAATGGCTCTTCAAATTTGAAACACACAACCTTAAGGTCTGTTTCTTTAATAAATTCTTCATCTCTTTCTCTGTTCTCTTTTTCTGGAAATATTATTAGTACAATGTTAGACACCCCAACTGATACTCTCATTGTATTATATTTCTCTGTTTTCTTCTTCTCCTCCACCTCCTCCTCCTCCTCCTCCTTCTTTTCCTTCTTGTTCTTCTCCTTCATTTTTTTTAAACTTTCTAGGAAATTCCATTATTTTTCTACTAATTATTCTAATATATATTTTCTTTTAACTATAATATTTTGTTTTGGGACTTCCTTGGTGGTGCAGTGGTTAAGAATCTGCCCACCAATGCAGGGGACACAGGTTTGAACCCTGGTCCAAGAAGATCCCACATGTCGTGGAGCAACTAAGCCCATGTGCCACAATTACTGAGCCTGCACTCTAGAGCCCAAGAGCCACAACTACTGAGCCCGTGTGACATAACTACTGAAGCCCACGTGCCTAGAGCCCGTGCTCCACAACAAGAGAAGCCATCACAATGAGAAGACTGCACGCCACAATGAAGGGTAGCCCCTGCTCGTTGCAACTAGAGAAAGCCTATGCGCAGCAATGAAGACCCAACCCAGCCAAAATAAATAAATAAATTTATTAAAAAATATTTTTTGTTTTGTAAAACTTCTTATTGTTTCCTTTCATAACATTTGTCCTTTTTTTTAAATACAGCAGTAACAATTAATGAAATCAATTAACATGCAGTGACATGGATGAATCTTGGAAATACAATATTAAGTGAAAAGAACATTCACAGAAGAATTGCATATAGCATGATATTCTTTAGAAAAATACATACACAGTATAAAAAATAAAGGAGTGAGGAACATAGCTTTTAGTGTAATGATTTACTTGGGTGCAGAGAGTCAGGGGATGGAATGGGGGGTTAGTGTAGATGGGTACAGGTTATTTTTGAGGTCTTAGCTTTTACTTCAAGGGTATATTTTAATAGCAATATATTTTAAAAACTAACTAAAGAAAAGTGAGGTTTTGAGAACATTCTATTTTTAATTCTTGGAAAGGAGTTAAAATGTAATGGTTAAGAGGGTGGACTTTAAGCTGACTACCTGGGTTCAAATCCTGGCTCTGCCATTTGCTAAGATGTCCTTGGCTAGTTATGTAGCCTTCCTATAAAATGGACATGATAGTAGTGCCTACCTCAAAGGAATTGCTATGAGTATTAAAGACACTATTATAAAGTTAGTAGAAAAGTGCCTGGCATGTACTAAACACTAAGAACTAAAATATAAATGGAATAAGTTCTCTTATATATCTGAGGTTATTAATTACCATTTTAATAATTTCCTTCTGTTCTTTTCATTGTTTTTGTCTCTTTCTGATTTCTTTTACCACTGTTTGCTTTGACCACTGTCTTTCATCTTTGAGGCTTTCTTCAAATGCCTAGTGACTTTTGGTTATTGATACATCACTAAGAGCATGGTATAAAAATCCTGACTGGAAGCTCTGTGTAAATGGGTGGGCTTGTTAAGTGATCAGGCAGCAAGGAAGCCTTTTTATCAGAAGAACCCTAAATGGCAGCTTCTGAAATTCTATTCTCTGAGATCATTTAAGTTCTGCAGGTAATAATCCTCCCATGTCCTGGATGGGCTGTGAAGGAGCAGGTTAGTTTCCTTGCAGGCTTCAAATGCTGAGGTTCTGAGGAGCTCCTTGGTGCACACTAACTCACTTCATTGCAACATCCTTTTCTGCAGGTTCTGAGATTGCCTTGCTCCAATCCTCCATTCACCTTCCATCATCCCAAACATTAGCTAGCATCTCTTCTCCTATCCTTTTACCAAATGTCTTTGTATTTGTGGGTTTGCATCTTTTTGGTAAATGTATATAGATGATATACTACATTTAAGCAAAGTCTAGCTTTGCCAACTATTCACATTTTTATCACCTCCAACTCTCTTCTTTAATTCTGCCCTTTAAAACATTTGTGTTCTTTATCTTATTTGCTAAACTCCTAATTATATGAAGCATGTAGCTAATTACATAAAACTGATCCCTATCACTACCACTCCAACCTTATAATTTTTAAGATTGACATAAGACATGGCTACTGGTATGACACAGTAGGAAGAAGGCAGGTAAAAATATGAAGCTTTTCAATAGAAATCCATTTTCACATTTAAGTAATTGTGTTCTCTCCACATTTTCAGATTCTTCTCACAAGCACAGAAACACAGTATCCTGTGAAAATAGTTTGCCTTTTCATTCTTTATAGATAGTCTAAAACAATAAGAAATGTTTTGTTTTGGTTTTTTTGCAGTACGCGGGCCTCTCACTGTTGTGGCCTCTCCCGTTGCAGAGCACAGGCTCCGGATGCGCAGGCTCAGCAGCCATGGCTCACGGGCCCAGCCATTCCACGGCATGTGGGATCTTCCCGGACCGGGGCATGAACGCGTGTCCCTTGCATTGGCAGGCGGACTCTCAACCACTGCGCCACCAGGGAAGCCCAGAAATGTTTTTATTAAAAATCTTCAAAGTAATTTTTAAACTAAGAATATAATCCAGTACCTCCTGCATTATGTCTCATTAGGCTAAAAGGAAATTCTGTTCATAGTAAAATACTGACTGAACAAATTGAACTAACTTTGCATAAAAACATTTTAAAATTAATTCTTATCAGAGCATAGTACAAGTACAATTAAAATCCTTTGTTTTTTTCTCTAAGAACAGGTACAAGACAAGGATATCCACTCTTGCCACTTTTATTCAACATAGTTTTGCAAGTCCTAGCCCCAGCAGTCAGAGAAGAAAAAGAAATAAAAGGAATCCAAATTGTAAAGGAAGAAGTAAAACTGTCCCTTTTTGCAGATGAGTTGATACTTTACATAGAAAATCCTAAAGACACCACCAGTAAACTGCTAGAGCTCATCAATGAATTTGGTAAAGTTGCAGGATACAAAATTAATATACAGAAATCTGTTGAATTTCTATACACTAACAATGAACTATCAGAAAGAGAAATTAAGGAAACAATCCCATTTACCATTGCATCAAAAAGGATAAAATCCTGGAAATAAACCTACCTAAGGAGATTAAAGACCCATACTTGGAAAACTATAAGACACTGATGAAAGAAATTGAAGATGACAAAAACAGATGGAAAGATATACCATGTTCTTGGATTGGAAGAATTAATATAGTTAAAAATGACCATACTACCAAAGACAATCTACAAGTTCAATACAATTCCTATCAAAATATCAATAGTATTTTTCACAGGACTAGAACAAATAATTTAAAAATGTGTATGGGAACACAAAAGGCCCCGAATAGCCAAAACAATCTTGAGAAAGAAGAATGAAGCTGGAGGAATCATGCTCTCTGACTTCAGGCTGTATTATAAAGCTACAGTAAGCAAAATAGTATGGTACTGGCACAAAAACAGACACATAGATCAATGGAACAGAATAGAGAGCCCAGAAATAAACCCATACACTTATGGTCAGTTAATCGATGACAAAGGAGGCAAGAATACACAATGGAGGAAAGACAGCCTCTTCAATAAGTGGTGCTGGGAAAACTGGACAGCTACATGTAAAAAAACAAAATTAGAATATTCTTTAATACTATATACAAAAATAAACTCAAAATGGATTAAAGACCTAAATGTAAGACTGGATACTACAAACTCCTAGAGGAAAACATAGGCAAAACAATCTTTGACATGAATTGCAACATTATTTTGAGGGGGTCTGTCTCCTAGAGTAAAGGAAACAAAAGCACAAGTAAACAAAGGGGACCTAATTAAACTTAAAAGCTTTTGCACAGCAAAGGAAATCCTCAACAAAACAAAAACACAACCTGAATGGGAGAAGCTATTTGAAAATGATATGACTGATAAAGGGTTAATATCCACCATATATAATCAGCTCATACAATTCAACATCAAAAAACATCAAAAAACCCAAACTACCCAGTTAAAAAAATGGGCAGAAGAACTGAATAGACATTTTTCCCAAGAGGAAATATAGATAGCCAACAAGCACATGAAAAATGCTCAACTTCACAATCATCAGGGAAGTGCAAATCAAAACCACAATGAGATATCACCTCACACCTGTCAGAATGGCTATCATCAAAAAGAACACAAATAACAAATATTGGAGAGGATGTTGAGAAAAGGGAACACTCATACACTGCTGGTGGGAATATAAACTGGTGCAGCCTCTGTGGAAAACTGTATGGAGGTTTCTCAAAAAACTAAAAACAGAACCACTATATGACCCAGCAATCCCACTCCTGGGTATGTATCTGAAAAAAACAAAAACACTAATTTGAAAAGATACATGCACCCCAATGTTCATAGCAACATTATTTACAATTGCCAAGGTATAGAAGCAACCTAAGTGTCCATCAACAGATGAATGGATAAAGACGATATGCTATGTATACCCAATGGGATACTACTCTGCCATAAAAAGGAATGAAATTTTGCCATTTGCAGCAACAAGGATGGAGGGCATTATGTTAAGTGAAATAAGTCAGACAGAGGAAGACAAATACTGCATGATATCACTTATATGTGGAATCTAAAATATACAACAGATTAGTCAATAAAACAAAAAAGAAGCAGACTCACAGACATAGAGAACAAACTAGTGGTTACCAGCAGGGAGAGGGAAGGGGAGAGGAGCAATGAGTGTGTGAAACTTTTGGAAATTGTAAGGCACTATAGAATTTAAAAAATCTTTCATTCCATTAAAAACTGTAGGCTTTAAAATACTTCTAAAGTCATAAAAAAATCCCCTGCTTAATTCATACTTCTTTCCCCAGAAGCACAAGAGGAAGGTAGACTACGCTGATCAATAGACCATGATTTCCTCTCTTTACCAGTTGAAGAAAAATATATTAATAAAATACTCCTGGAGAGATATATATGAGCTTCCTCAGGAAGCTATTCTTATACAGGAAGTACAAAATTATTTCTATTTCCTTTCTACCTTCACTCATCAGAAAAATTTATAGCAGATTCAAGAGTGACCAGATTATTTTTCATACCTTAACATTTGAAACTATGCTAAAGCTGTAAGAGATAGTAACTGTATAGCCTATTACTTAATCAAAACCCCTTATGGGACCTTCATCCCTTCAACTTTGACTGTAATTAAGATGGAATACTTTAATTGCATATCAGTTTAATTACAAAAGAAATGAATAGAATATGATTGTAGTGAAGGTTTTTAATGTAAAAATGTATACAGCAAGGGCCTCCCTGGTGGCTCAGTGGTTGAGAGTCCGCCTGCCGATGCAGGGGATACGGGTTCGTGCCCCGGTCTGGGAGGATCCCATATGCCGCAGAGCAGCTGGGCCCGTGAGCCACGGCCGCTGGGCCTGCGCATCCGGAGCCTGTGCTCCGCAACGGGAGAGGCCACAACAGTGAGAGGCCCGCATACCGCAAAAAGAAAAAAAAAAAAAATGTATACAGCAAAATCAAATTTCACAGTGTCATACATACATACACTTAAATCATATGTATGCATATATATGTATTTATATGTATGTATACATGTGTATATATGCATGTATGTATGTGTTCATTTATATGGAATTCCATCTTTACCTTTTAATACAAAGAGTAATGGAAGAACTTCTTAGGAGACCAAGTATGATATAAATAGGTACACATTGCCCACGCCAACCCAACACATACAAACTGAGGTTTCCAAATAAAGTGTGAAGCCACAGCAAGGCACAGGTCCTCAGAAACCCTTCTTCTTGAGAATTCTTCTGCATTCTAATTTTAAAGCATTTGTATTTGTCATTTCTGAGAAGGGAGAAATCAAGTGATCATTTACAGGATTTTACAAGTATGTTACCCACAATTCAATTCTATTTTCTTCTCGAATATGAAAACTTTCCATAACATTTGCAGCTATACTTGTGAGAAATGAAAGGAAAATCTGTTTTTTCTTTGTCAGTCAAGTAGTGTGGTGAATCAAATAGCCAAGTTAACATCCGTGCCCAGCAGCCTAAGAAAACTAACTGATTAATTGAAACCTAACATCTATTTGGAAGGAAATAGGATTCCCTGTTTTATTTTCAAGGGCATGGGATTCTAGACACTCAAAGCAGCCACTGCAGCAGTTACCTGCTCTGGTTACTAGTCCTCTGCTGAGCAAGCCTGGTTTGGGGTCTGCTTTTCCTCATTTCACCCTTCCATGGAGGCCCTGTGATGTGATGAGAGTGTGTGGACTTTGGAAGACTGACGTAGGTTTGAGTTCAGTCAAACTATATAAACTGGGGCCCAACATTTGACCTCTCCGACTTTCAATTGCCTCATTGGTCAAAGGGGAAAATAGTATTTCCTCGTGAGATTATTGTTGGGATTAAATCAGACAACATATATAAAATTCCTGATACATAGACGATCTTAACAAATGCTAGTTTTATCCCCTCTCCTTCAAATACATAGTAGAAAAGCATTAGATTCCTAAGCTTTCAAGTCCTACTTTCATTCTACAGTGTGGTCACAGTGTGACCCAACTTCTTGGGAACGCGTCTAGCCTCTGATTTCCAATGCTGGTACATTTGCCATGGCTAGTTTAACCTACTGTTCTCTCACTGTCACATGCTATAATGATATTTGAATATGCTGTTTATCCTCAGCCACCAACCAGGGGAAATTTCTACAGAAGAATTCAGTTCTGCTTTCACTTAGATTTGGTGATAAGCATGTAACTGTGGATTTGTAATTGCACTTTGCAAACCAACTCTGTACTTTCTCATGACCAGAAAGGCCTGGACATCTATGGCCTTTGCCTGTGTGGGCCACTCTCCTTTCTTTCCCTGATCCAGTCATGCTGGTCTTCACTCTGTGCTTGGACACCATTCAGTTCTTTTGTGTCTTGGGCTTTTAGTCAAGCCCTTTCTTTTGTTTGAAGTGCTCTTCCCTTCACTTTCACATGACTGGTTCCTTGTCATTCTTAAAGCATCAGACTCCATGTCACCTCCACAGAGGGCCTTCTCCAACTAAATACACATAGGTGCTTGACCTTTTTTTGAACTGCTTTTATTTGTTTGTTTGTTTGTTTGTCTTGGTTACCTAGAAGGTAGAGGCCACCCCTATTGCTAGCACTAGCACAGTGCCTGGCACAGGGAGAGGTCAGGAAGTGTTTGTTGAATGGATGAATAACTCAACTCTATAGGTTTGTGCAGTTTAGGCCATTTCTTTGGATTCACAAGTATCAGGATTGAAATCTCAGAATTAGTACCCCTCAAAAGCAGAAAGGATTATGGAAGGCAGAATAACTGTTTAACTAGACATTATCAGAAAAAAAATCTTGCAAAAATTTTGAAACACACAGACTATAAACCACTTTCAAAAAAACTCTCTTTTATGGAGAAATCAGTGAGATATGTCAATATACCTTGCTAATGAAGATAAAGATCTATTACTTTTTTTAACATCTTTACTGGAGTATAATTGCTTTACAATGTTGTGTTAGTTTCTGCTGTATAACAAAGTGAATCAGCTATATGTATACATATATCCCCATATCCCCTCCCTCTTGCGTCTCCCTCCCACCCTTCCTATCCCACCCCTCTAGGTGGTCACAAAGCACTGAGCTGATATCCCTGTGCTATGCGGCTGCCTCCCACTAGCTATCTATTTTACATTTGGTAGTGTATATATGTCAATGCTAATCTCTCACTTCGCTCCAGCTTCCCCTTCCACCTCCCCATATCCACAAGTCCATTCTCTACATCTGCGTCTTTATTTCTGTCCTGCCACTAGTTCATCAGAACCATTTTTTTTTTTTTTAGATTCTGTATATATGTGTTAGCATACAGTATTTGTTTTTCTCTTTCTGACTTACTTCACTCTGTATGACAGACTCTAGGTCCATCCACCTCACTACAAATAACTCAATTTTGTTTCTTTTTATGGCTGAGTAATATTCCATTATATATATGTGCCATATCTTCTTTATACATTCATCTGTCGATGGACACTTAGGTTGCTTGCATGTCCTGGCTACTGTAAATAGAGCTGCAATGACCATTGTAGTACATGTCTCTTTTTGAACTATGGTTTCCTCAGGGTATATGCCCAGTAGTGGGATTGCTGTGTCATATGGTAGTTCTATTTTTAGTTTTTTAAGGAACATCCATACTCTTCTCCATAGTGGTGGTATCAATTTACATTTCCACCAACAGTGTAAGAGGGTTCCCTTTTCTCCACACCCTCTACAGCATTTATTGTTTGTAGATTTTTAATGATGGCCATTCTGACTGGTGGGAGGTGATACCTCATTGTGGTTTTGATTTGCATTTCTCTAATGATGAGTGATGTTGAGCATCTTTTCATGTGTTTGTTGGCAATATGCATGATCTATTATTGATTTATATCACATTTTTTCTTAAGGCTGAACATCTTTTAACATAAGTTTTTACCCTAACAGCTTTCCAGTAAAGTGCTTATCCTGATGTTATGCACATGGTATACCGAATTTCCTCTTCTACCAACTTGGCTGCTGATTCTAGGACATCTAATTTTGAGCTGAGAAGCTTTCCTGCAAAGCATTCACTGGAGTGAAATATATTCTTTCCTATTGAAAGAAATTATTGGTCCCATCTCCACTAAAATACTGGCCCTATAATTCTCTAAATATTAAAGCTTGACTTGAACTTGTTAAATCATGTTTGTAGAGATGACACTTCAGAAAACTAACACTTCTCCTTTGAAAGAGAAAATAAACTTTCTTTACAAGATGATAAATTCTTAGGGGAAAATGTGTATTTTTTTTTTCTAGCTCTTAGCACAATCAGTCAGTATGTCATATGGTTCATGCAGAGCCAACTTCTTTATTTCAGCCAGCAAAGGTCATCTCCTCCGCTGATAATCAGCAGGTGGATACAATCCACCTGGAGACAGTAACAATTTGGAAACTGTAGAAATCTGTTGCTAGTCTTTAAGCCATCACACCTCTGGCCATCATGAGTGTAGCAACCCTTAATATGCTTTAGCGCCTTTCCCGTGACACACTGTTTTGTCCTAGAGAGGCAGATTTGGCAAAATCCCTCTAGCAAACAAACACAGAGAAGACTAAGTGGGACTTGAATGCCCCACAGGCGTAAAATATTCCTTCTCGACTCTTCTCATCATTCTCGTTGTATTCCAAGATATGGAAGTGGGGCCCTATCTTATTTGTTTAACAAATATGTCTTGAATGTCTACTGTGGGCCTGGCACTCTACCAGGTTTCCAAAGATGGAGAGGCATAGGCACTGCCATCTGAGAGTTTACAGTTTAGTGAGAAGACAGACCCATAGAGTGACAATTCAACATGATGTGTTTTGTATCAACCCAGGGTATATGAGCAGGGAAAGCATAGAGGGCACATTGTTAATTTGTCTGAAGATATAAGGAAAATTTTTACGAAGGAAGTAAAACTCTCAGGAGTACTTGAGGTAATAATGAGCCAAATAGGAATTTACCAGGCAGACAAGGGGAAATGCAGGGGGATTCCAGCAAGGAGAAGAGTATATGAGGGCGAGAGGCATGAGAGTGTTTGGTATGGTCTGGGAGTGAGGAGTAATTCCCCACAGAAGGTGGGTGTGGCAAGTGAGGAGACAGTCAGATGCTGGGGCTGGCAGGTGGCTTAAGGCCAGACTATGAAGGATTTGGAGGCCATGTGTTATGGGTTGAATCGTATCCCTCCAAAAAGCTATGTTGAGGTCCTAACCCCCAGTACTTCAGAATGTGACCTTATTTGGAAATAGGGTTATTTCAGACATAATTAGTCATCCTTGATTAAAGTGACCCCTTAATCTAACATGACAGGTGTCCTTAAAAGAACAGGGGATTTGCACACACACATGCACAAAGGAAAGGCTACATAGAAACTCAAAGGGAGAGGATAGCCATGTGAAGATGGAAGCAGAAATTGGAGTTATGCTGCCACAAGCCATGGAAAACCTGGAGCTACCAGAAGCTGGAAGAAAAAAGGAAAAATCCTTCTGTAAAGGCTTCTGAGACATCATGGCCCTGTCAACACCTTGATTTTGGACTTCTAACCTCCAGAACTGTGAGATAATAAATATCTGTTGTTTTAAGCTACCCAGGGTGTGTACTTTATCATGGTAGCCTTAGGAAACTGATACAACATGTTAAATAGTGTAGATTTGAATGTAATGGAATCATAATTTATATGGGTTGGAAACTACTGAAGCAAGAGAGCAATGCGACCAGATTTGTGTGTTACAGAATGGGTTCTGGCTGAAATGTGGAGCGCAGATTAGAGATGGGGAATGGAGAGAATCTGCAACATTTCCGAAGTTTATTGCCCAATATGGCTCCTCAGTATCTCCTCACCTATGAAACAAACAAAAAGGATCACCCTTCTCCTTCTCTCAGTTTGTTCCAAAATATTATATTAGAGCTCTCCTGTCTGCATAACATTACCTGGATAAAGAAAAGGGCATACTTTGAAATTCAGTCCTACCAGATCACTTTATTTAGTGACGGAAATGTCACAATGAAAAATGACAGTACTAATACAATAATATGGACATTTGAAATGATGTTGATATTGGTATTTTGATACTGATTTAAAAATTCAGTTAAAAAATCTTAGAACCCTGAAATGAATAAAATTAATTTTCCAGTAGCAAGCCATTTAGGTTCCCAAAATTGTTTTCCTTGCTCTTTATCTTAGTTGCAGAATCTGGTTTATATCCACATCCTGAAATGTCTATTCCTGTACAAGTAAAAAACTTGTTAAGAAACATACTATCACTAAGATCAATACTAAGGAAGCTGGATTACAGCTGTTATTTCTGTTAGGGGTATTTCCTAGAAATATCATGAACTGTGATAATTGGCAGCTTTGATGCAAGAAAATGACTTTTCTCCAATTGAAGTAGGTGGCATTCAAACCTATGACACTTACACTTCTAAGGCTGCATACTCTTTAGCTCTTTTCAACCTCTTGAGATACAACATGTCATACTTGCATATATGAGTAAATAATTTAATGAATATAAAACACATCTCCATATATGTTTCACCTCATTTACTGAATACCATCACTGACAATGTTACAAAAATATTAATTATATGACATCACCCAAAATGTAAATTATGTTTCTAATTGTACTATATTGAAGAAGCAATTTAATATCACTTCCGTTTTTAAAAACATGAAGCACAGAGTACAATACATTTAAAAATCAGTGAGATTATTAAGACTCTAAATAAACACAAAAAACTTCTGTACACAAGTTAATATTCAGATGTCTTGGACACTGATATGTAAAATTATAAAAAATTCACTTGGGAAAGTTAAGGCTGAGAGAGAAGAAGAATGTTGATTTAAGGAAACATCTAAGGGCAGTTCTGGATCTAAGGACAGCACTGGCCTCTTCATTTGTCATTTGTCATGAAAATGTAGTGCGGAACTATTGTCATGTGACCTTCCTCCCCACTTATTAAGCCATGGATACACAAACAACAGGGGTTTTCAATTAGTTGTTCCTACAAAATGACATTTTAGAGAGGTTGGAGGCCTTAAATGGTATTGTATGACAGTTTCTTACCCTGCAAAACAGGAAAGAACAGATATAAAATATTTGGGATCAGTTGTCAACATGGATATTGATAAAGGAGTGCCTTGTCTCTCTGTGATTGACACATGTATCAGTACCCATAGCGGTAGAACTACCTAAATAGGAAAAGACTGAACAAGTAATACAGGCACAATTAAGAATGGTAACAAAAAATAAACCCAAAATACTCTATGTCCACATGGGAGGCTGAGTTAAGTATACATACCCACTGACATTCATTCATTTTTTTCATTCCTTCTTCCAAACACCATATTTTACTTCCTACTGTGTTGCTTAGCATTGGAAATTATCTCCATTTTAAAAATTGCCAATTTGCATATATTATTTGCACTTTAGAAAGATGACTAGTTCTGAACCCATACAATTGATTTCAGATCAGATCATCTAAGAGAGAAACTTAGACGCCTCCAAAATATTGACTTGAAAGAAGAGTTATATGGATACAGTTTAGAGTTTAAAAGCCAACATTTTGCATACTCATATATTCAGTCTAGTTTGTTGTTAAAGTATAGAATGAGACAAGAAGAAGATAGATTTTTGGAAGAGGAAAATGAACAAACATTTATTGATACACTGCTGTAGAGCATTACATCTCAATCCTCTTAACAATGTATAAAGTGTTATTATCTCCTATTTTACAAAGAAGATACGGAGGCACAAAACAGCTACCTTGCCTAAAGTCAGAAAGCTAACAAATGGCCAAGAATTGATCTCAGGGCTGACTTCACTATACTACACAGCCACTCACAAACAAATTAAGGAAGAACACAACAAGCCCAAAGCAACCCCACTCATTTCTTTAGCAGTCAGCTTTACATATAAACCTTGGTTTTGTAGCTAGAGAATGGGCCACCTCCTCTTCTTCTGCTCTAGTCCCTTTTCTCACTCTCTATTTTGTAGTTCTTTTCCAAGGCCTCACTACACTGTCACTTCCTCCTAAGACCCCAAAGGAGTATATTTCAGGAGCAGTCAGAGAAGGAAATTGAGGGCAGAGAAGGGTAACTCAAAATCAACCCAGTAGGAGAAGTTGTAGCAAACACATACTTACCAGACAGCATGCAGGCTTTGAAAGAATGGAAAAAGGACTGAGGAGATAACTGAAATTGAGTGGAGGTGATAGGGAGAAAAACAGAAGGGACACATCACAGAGCATGTAAAGCTGAGAAGAAAACACATTTTGATTTCTGTCTACCATATAGAAGTCCTGGAAAATGTACTGAAAATATTTCAACTATTCATCCTCTGTTGATAAAGTTAACATTTACTCTGGGAGCAATACTGAAAAGTTGAGAGTCAGTAGTAAAGTTCAAAAGTAGGTCAATGAACTCAACAAAATGCTTCATTTACACCTGCATCTATAATTGCCACCCTGGTTTTGAGATACAACATTCTAAAAATGTATTTGTTTCCTTTTAACTTTGGTTCTTGGGGTTCTTGGTCACCATCCATATACCAGGCAGGGAGCTAAGCACCTTTACATAAAACATCTCTTACCATCTTAATGATAAGTCTGGGAGAAAGGCTATATTTTTCCCGCTACACAGAAGAAACAACTGGGACTCAGACAGTAATGTGACCGTGTATGACATGGATTCCAAATTTAAACTCAGGATTTCTTCCTTTAAAGTCTAATGGCCTTCCCCTTATACTGTGTTGCATAAACTTCTAAACATCATGGTGAGTACAACGTTAGCCATACGAAAAATGCAAAAATAGTCTGTGGATGCTAGGGTTTACTAAATGTTGGGGATTGGTTGATAGGTTTTGCTTTAAAAGGCAAGCTAATGTACATTTGCCAGTGGGGTGGAGAGAGGGCAGAAATCTAGACAGTGGAAAGAACAGGGACATATCACAGTTTATTCACTTCCAAGTCTGTACATGCAGACTGAATTTCTAGTTAGTTCTGTTACTGGTAAAGACATAAGCTCACTCTTCTAACAATTTGCCTGGATACAAAGACCAGAATGTTGCTTGACAACTCTTTGGCAGTAACCACATTTGGGCTGTGGTTCCTTTGGCTGAATTTAAATTCAGCTGTATTTTATTCAAGGGAGACTCTTTCCCACTTTCATCTGAACTGAATTAATGCACAATAAATACAGGCGTCAAATTTACTAATTGCGGTGAATAAGGATATCCAAGGGTTATAGACTGTCAGGAAAAACACATTACAGAAGCTAAGCACTCAATTTTAAAAAGCCTTTTAACATAAATATCTCAAAAGTATCAGCTTTGTTACCATTTCACACCAATGATTTTTATTTCCCAAACCTATTCTGACATTTAAAGGAACATTAAGAAAAAAAACATATTGCATTATATATGGCTACCACCATATAATGTCACTTAAAAGTTGGTTTAGAATAAAGATAAAGGCAGAGGAAGGTTGGCCATGGTGAATCAAATGAAACCTTTTTCACATATTTCTTTTTGAGTTATGTTAGTGTTATATTGATGCAAAGACACACACACACACACACATACACAGACACACATACACACACACATACCACCTCAAGATCCCATTCAAACCTATCAACTTGGTTCAAACATCTCAGGATTTAAAGATCATGACCAAATGATATTGGAAACTCTTACTAAAGTAAATGGGCTGTGTAATTAGCAAAACTGGACATTTTCTTTGACTCTCTGACAGAGGGGATGATTTTTGTTCCTCAGCAATCAGGTAGAACACTGTGTTAAGGGCCTTAGGTCATAAAGGAATGTTGGCAGAGAGTTCCATGCCACTAGAACAATAGGAAGGCAGTCCACTAAAACATCTGTATTAAGGAGTTGGCAGAAGAGACAGTTGAAAAATGGGAGCATAAAAAATAAAAGTTACCCATAAATTGGGGAAAGTTTCACAAATGAGTAAGGTGAATGACTTTTACCCAGCTTGGATATTAAGCTCGAAAGAACACAACAATGGCCCAGTTAAGAAAATCAGATTCTATTTAGAAAGTTACTTAAAAGAATATGTATTATCATAAGAGCTATTTATATTCAAAAGCATTTTGTAAAATCTGGAAGATATATAATTGGCCTGGTCATTTGTTATACCCTCTGTCCAGGGGTTTTTCTACTCTGTGATTTACCAAAAGTCCCAAACACTCTCTGATAGGAGTTTCAACCAAAGCAGTTTGGAAAGCACAAAACTGTTTCTGGGGAAATATCAGCAGCACCCATTAAAGGCTCTGTATGCTTTCATATAGGCTGATCACAGGAGTCTTTAGTACTGAGAATTCCCAAGGTCTGCCCAGTGCATTCCTTTGCTGTGTTCTCAGTGTGAGAGCCCTAAAGTGACTTGACTATCTTATAGGTATGGGATTTGGAAGACTTTGAAATCCCAGCTTGGCCCTGTAATACGGCTTGGGCAACTTTCTCAACCTTCAGAGGCCTATTACCTCATTTGGAAAATTGAATTATCTACTTTTGGGGATTGTCGTGTTTATGAGATTAAATAACTTCTGAAAGTGATATACATATGAGAGCTTCTCAAAATGACTTCCTGGATTGGTGAAGATGAAATTGAAAAATCAGGGAATTCTTTTCTTCAATGTAGAGATGATTCTCAAACTTTGGTGAACATAAAAATATCATCTGGGGCTTCCCTGGTGGCGCAGTGGTTGAGAGTCTGCCTGCCGATGCAGGGGACACGGGTTCATGCCCCGGTCCGGGAAGATCCCACATGCCACGGATCGGCTGGGCCCGTGAGCCATGGCCGCTGAGCCTGAACGTCCGGAGCCTGTGCTCCGAAACAGGAGAGGCCACAACAGTGAGAGGCCCACGTACCACAGGAAAAAAAAAAAAAAAAAAGATCTGAGGAGCTTGTCAAAAAATGTTCATCCTAGAAATTCTGATTCAGTAATCTGGAGTGGGCAGACCTTGGTAACAAATACCGTAGGTGATTCCGATGTAGTTGCTTCATGAAACCACACACAGAGAAATAGTTTTAAAACATAATACTCTAGCCAGATTTTAAGGCAGACTGTTTTATTTGGAATCATCAGACATACTGTGATTCTTTCTTTTAATGTATTTTCTCTCCTCGAAATCTTCAGGCTTCCAAACCCTCTAATTCTCATCTAGAATGAGTTCCCTAAGCCCCACTCCTAAATAGAAGTATATCAAGTTTTCACATCCAGGCAGCATTGAGTTCTAGTAAGCATGCAATGGCAAGACATCCAAGTTAGAAGAACACTAGACATTTCCTCCTGCCTATTTATTTTAAAATTGGATAAAAATAAATAAAAGGTGCTCACCATTTTACATATTAAAATATAAGGCTCTGAGTTTGGGAATATTTTCATGGGAATCAGGTCCTATTCCCTAGATGATGGCTTAATATAATTCACAACTGCTATTTATTCCTTCACAAAGTTGATTCATGAATATTTATCCTGGAAGACATCTTCGTGGTTACCTAGTCTTACTTATTTGTTTTACAGATGAAGAAATCACAACCTATACCATCTGGCTTATCCTCCAACTCAGAATCTTCACAAACGAAGAAGTTTCCCATCCAAGGGAATCCTAATCGAGAAGCCAGTCTACACTCAGAAAAATTTTCCCACTGAACCAAGCTTTGTTATCCCACGTCAGAAAGGAATCTGGTGTCTTAAATTACAGTCACAAATCCTTCATATAAATAGAAGGCAGGACATTTGGGTTAATTTCTTTCATAATGCTTTAACTCATGGGATAAAAAAGTAGGATCATAGATTTATTCCACAAAGGAATACACTCCTTCAACAGAATAAAATTACCTTTTTACTTCAATAATTGAAAGTCTAGCATTAAAGAGCATTAAAAAGTTATTTTCGGGGCTTCCCTGGTGGCGCAGTGGTTGAGAATCTGCCTGCTAATGCAGGGGACATGGGTTCGAGCCCTGGTCTGGGAGGATCCCACATGCCACGGAGCAACTAGGCCCGTGAGCCACAACTACTGAGCCTGCGCATCTGGAGCCTGTGCTCCGCAACAAGAGGGGCCGCGATAGTCAGAGGCCCGTGCACTGCGATGAAGAGTGGCCCCCGCTTGCCACAACTAGAGAAAGCCCTTGCACAGAAACAAAGACACAACACAGCAAAAATAAATAAATAAATTACTAAACTCCTACCCCCAACATCTTCAAAAAATAATAATAATAGTTATTTTCTCTGAATAAAGATGCTCTGCCACTTTCCATCGTAAAATCTGAATGCTTTTTGGGTAATTGCTGCTTTGGGTTATTTCCCCATTTTCTTTCCATGTGTACAGAAAATTTAGAACTGATGATATTTTTAATATGAATCCTTATCTGCTGTTTTCACAGATTATTTTTGCACTTTTCAGAGTGTGTTCTGCTAACCCAGGCCCCCAAGGCTTGCAAAGATCCCCAGAACTCTTTCCTCTAATTCTTTTCACCCTTTATAAAGCTTTGAAAGATATTGATTCTGCAAATGTGAAAAATTAACTTATCAAAAAATAGCACACATAAAATGGGGACTGGTGAAGGAAACCCTAAGAATATTGTTTTAACTGGAAATTGTACCATTAACTGCTACAACTTACTGTATTCCTGTTATGGCTCTTTGTGATATATTTATCACTGTATGGAGCAGTTTAATCTACTCCATACAGAGAGCAGTAGGAGGTCTCAGTGGCCTCAAAATATGATAGCCCTTGCCACAAACAACTGATCTAAATTTCTTGCAGGTGGCAGGTCTAACTTTTTTCCAAAAGGAAATAACCCTTCTCTAAAAGTCAAATTTGTTTTCAAAGTTGCTGTGGTGTCTTTAACCACTTTTTTTTCTAGTTTTTCAGTTGACACCTTGTCATGACTTACGGTGGGTTGCATCAGTCATTCTGGGTTCTTACAGAAAATGTTTTGTGGTGGTGACTATCTCATGCAAGAAACTAAGTGCCCTTTGTGGGTGATGGCATAGGTACCTCTGGTTTCTTGCCAAATCATCCAGAATGCCAGAAATCCATTAAATCTCTCCACAGGGAGGAAAAAAAATTCCCACATCCTAGAGAGAGAATTTATGAGTTCATTTCAATCACCACAAATGAAAGCCACCCTTAATATTCATTAGAGATTTTTATGGTGGCAATATGCAGTATCTATTCCTATGCCCCTCTGAAAAGCCAATTTCCCTTGAAACCTTGCATGGCTCCAAGCCACTCTTTGTAGAAACCATGGCCTATGTCCAAGTGGAGTCAGAGGGGGCAAATGGATGAAATTTCCTTATTCATTGGTAATGATTCCGTTAAGCCATTGTGGTGGCTATGAGCTTCTAAGTTTTAAAAATGAAAGGACAGATTTGGAATGTACAGTCATGTCATTGTATCACTTCTCTGTCGTCATCTGTGACCATATGTCCTAAAGTGAAAGGGGCTTTTTGGTTTGCACGACCAAAGATGGCTTTCAAAACTGACATTTCTTTCCTATGGAGAAATGTGCATACTGGGGACATAAGTCTACGAGCCTGAGAACTGTTTGTCTCTTCTTTTTCTACCACTACTGTTCAAGTCACCATCATCTTGCATCTATTTTTCTCTTCCAATCTGTTTTCATCACTGTATGGAAAACCCTCTTCTCAAAATAAAAACTTAAGCATCTAAACAAGAAACAAACAAACAAAAAACACAAGCCATTAGCTTAAAACACTTCTTGCATGGCTTCCCCTTGTTTTCAGGAGATGAACAACAAAAGTTAGCGTAACCTATGAGGCCGTAAGTGGTCTGATCCTCCCTTGTGCCACATCTGTACTTACCTGTGCCACATCTTCTTGCTTTCTCTCCCCGCCATGCTGACTCTCATTCTCCCTCCTTTTGGCTAGTCAACTCCTGCTTTTTACATCAGATTTGAGCTCAATCATCATCACCCCTGAAAGTGTATCCTGACTCCTCAGCTAGATCAAATCTACCTATACAGGATTCCATAGAGCCATGTGGCTCTCATAGCTCTCATCAAAGTTACCATTTCATTTTTATTTGTGTGGTTATTTCTATTTTTGTTTCTGATTGGACTATGAGGCTGGCAGTGTTTGTTCTGCTCATCATTTTATCTTCCTTATCTGGAACAATGCCAATACTTCAAAACAAATTGTTGAGTGAATAAATAAATGAGTTCCTGATGTTAATCCATTTTGCACCCTGGCTAAAAATCCCTTTCAGTGGGTGAGATGTGGGCTTCAGTGTGGGTTGTGCTTGAAGTGAACTGCCAAAAGGCCATATTTCTAATCTAATTATTCATCAGTGTGGTTGTGTTTAATAGCTGGGAACCATGAGATGCATAAAGATCTTACACTGAATATTCATAAGGGCTTTAAGGGTGAATTCAACCAGTTGCTTTACAATTTCATAGGAAGGAAAGGGGACACGAATTTCTTTCCTTCATTTTTCATTCTCTTATGAAAAAGGTGTGTTATGCCTGAGAGTTATCTTCTGACTCTAAAATAAAATATCATGACATGCATATGTGATATGGCTATGACAAAATATATGAAAGGAGTTTTAAAAAGCTAAAATTGTTTTACATATGTAAGACACTGCTGATACGGTGATAATTTGGGAAGTCAGAAAAGGGCAATGGGGAGCCCAGTGCATGTACCCTGAACCCCACCTTCTTTTTGTCTGCATGTCTCAGAGATTCACAAGCATGGGGTCACCAGGGCACCTCCGAGAAGCTATAAGCAGGGTCTCACCCTACCCGAACTAGGCAGTTCTGGCTTTCTTATCTATAGGGAGAACATTGGGTAAACTATACTTATAAATCTTAAAAATTAGTGAAAACTAGTAAATGTACATTTACTACAACATTATCTCATATGATACAAAATTGCTGAGAATTATTGATGGTGAGACTGAGACTCTGACATCAGGTGTGGCATCTTTGTGGTCCCACAGCCCAGAGAAATACCTGATATATCGTAGACATAATGCTGTTTTCCACTGCATGAAAGGTAAATAATTATAAACACATAATTAAAAATTGTAATTAAATAGTACTAATCGTCACTAGAAATAGTAGTTCTTCTTCATTACGTTCCAACTGTGTGTCAGGTATAGTTAAACATTTTACATCCAATTTTTATAAGAACTCCACAAAGAAATCTTCATTATGCCTATATAGATAAGAAACTGAAACTCAAAGAAGTCAAGTAACTTAGCAATCACACAGACAGTAAGCAGTGAGGCTACAGTTCAAGTCTAGACTTCTTTGGCTCCAGTACTCTTAGTTTCCACCATGTACAGCTCCTCTTTGCCACCATGTTTATTTTTCTTTCTGCTGAACAATTTAAAGATAACTTTGTGATAGGAAAGGTCTGGACTGAGAGTTAGGAGATTTATGTTCAGTACCATCTCTGCCGTCATCTGCTGTGGGACCTCAGGAATTCACTTAATCTTCATGCGCCTCAATTTCTCCATCTTTAAGATGGCAGTGATGTTTTGCCTAGTTCACAGTGCCAGTATAAAATGAAATGTGGGAGAAGTTATATTGCATCTCAAAGACAGGGACTCTATTTATTAAGTGATTAAGCCCCTATCTTGAATTGGCACTTTCAAATGCATCATTTCATTTTATACTGAAAGTTAGGAACTAATGTCTTCATTTTTCACAGATGAGAAAGTATAGATACATTACTAGCCTAATCTCGAAAGTTACAAAGTCATGCTCTTTGCAGGAAAACGTTGGACTCTTACTGATCTGGGTTTAAAATCTAGTCCTGAAACCTACTGTTACATTACATAAATTATTTAAGCTCTTTTACCATTAAAATTGGAATAATAATACCACCTAACTGAATCATAACACAAAGATAGCATATATAAAAACACCTGAAATATAGTCAACTGCTAAGTCAGTGGAGATTATGATTTTCATTGTATCGACATGTCTGCATGATCAGAACAAGATCTCAAAGGTGCCACCTAGTGTGTGTGTGTGTGTGTGTGTGAGAGAGAGAGAGAGAGAGAGAGAGAGAGGGAGCGAGAGAGAGAGATGGGTGATGGTGGCAGAGGAGGATGTCTCACTCCAGCCCAGCACTCTTCACACTGCACAGCCCCTGCTCTTCTGCCATCCTCTACAATTCTACTTAAACTTCACCTGCCCATTTGTCAAAGCAAGATTTTGTCCTCTGAGATGGCATTCAAAAGTATTTTAAAAAATAGTTCTTCTTGAGTGGCAGAAACCTTCTTAGTTCCTGAGAATGGAAATATAGACATTTTGGTTCATGAAGAAGTTTTCTTGGTCAGGAGAACCTGGCTGTATCCCAGGTGAAGTCTGTATTCACATACATAGTTGCTGGTTCAGAACATGAGGAAGTAGCCAGGACAGAGGAAGTGTAGTTGGCCAGGAAAAAGAATAAAAAATAAAAATCCAAACCTAAAATAGCTTATGTAAAAAAAAAAAAAAAAAAAGATAGAAATCAGGTCAACAATGGGCATCTGAAAAGTGAGAAGAGAGCTGCTTTGAAAGAGCTGAAAGAAAATCTTTATGTACTAATCTCTTTCTGCACATAGGCCTTATCTTCCTTGGTGTACCCTCACAGTCCAAATACTGAAGATAAAAAGGAGTCTTAAAAATCATTGATAGCTCTCCCTCTTTTTAAAGATGAGGAGGCAGCAGGCCATTGGAGATTAAGCACCCTGACCCAGAGAGATCCCAGTAAGTGACAGAGTTGAGCTCACAACTGGCTCTCCTGGCTCCAACCTGTGCTCCTTTGATGTATAACATAGCTTCTGACACACTATGCTGCACACTCAAAATATGACTTTGTCTTTAGCTTGCTTAGCAATATTTGAATTTTGAGCTTGCTTCTCTGCCACAAAAGAAATTCTACCAATACTTGGGGCATTCTCCAAGGTTCATTATATAAAATGTTCTAACATTTAGGCCTCTCTCTTCCCAAAGGCCCATGTTCAGTATTAGTGATTTGCTTTATTCTTCTGAACCATGCAAAAGAGTTAGGTTCTCAGTAAGGAGGCACTTGAGGTCTCCCATGTTCAATGAGCATAACTGGGTCCCCTTCAGATTGACGTTCATTGTCCTCCTTTGTCTATTTGAGAATCCAAAGAAGCAAATTTCAACTTTCTTGTAGAAGCCAAAATGTAGTTATAATTATCATGGGTCCTATATCATTATCACAAGAGCTATTCTAAATTACAAATATTTTATGAAGACTTTAGAAAGATTTTATTTTGGGGAGTACCAATTCAACTTTCTCCTTAATTTGATGCACTTGCGTAAATAAGCACAGAAAAAAACAACAATAAAACAAAGAGAGAAGTGGGACAAAACCCTTAGGGCAATTCTTGAAAAAGAGGGATTCTTGGTTTCTATAACAGTTCTAGAACTAGATCACAGGTCTGTTATTTTCACTTATATTCATGAGGTTTGTGTAACTGGGAAAAGCCAAACATTAACCCAAATAATTTGATTCGTTTGCATTCTACATTGCCCTGATTCAAAAGTCTAATTTAATAATGTCTCTAGTTATCCTGGACTTCTAGAATAAGACTTCACACTTACAGAGCAATTACATTTTCTCATTTTATCTTTATATTTATTATACAAGATTTTATTAGAAAAATACGTTTAAACATTTCATAAACATTTCCAAATTACTCTCCTCAAACTCAACCTAAATAATTTCCATAAATCTGATATCTTACATTATTATAACATCTCATAATTTAAATGTTTCTTCCATAACTTCTTTTTTTATTTTTTAAATTTTTAATTTTTTAAAATTAATGTATTTTATTTATTTTTGGCTGTGTTGGGTTTTCTTTGTTGTGCATCGCTTTCTCTAGTTGCAGTGAGTGGGGGCTACTCTTTGTTGCGGAGCACGGGCTCTAGGTGCACGGGCTCAGTAGTTGTGGTGAACGGGCTTAGTTGCTCTGTGGCATGTGGGATCTTCCTGGACCAGGGCTCAAACCCATGTCCCCTGCATTGACAGGCAGATTCTTAACCCCTGTGCCACCAGGGAAGCCCAACTTCTCTTTTTTAATGTAAATGTGTTTGCACATCTGGCCAGATCTTTTCCAGGATTATTTTATATACAAGTATCACAATATATTTCCCATCTTAGTGAATTTTTATACTGAGGATTGTGATTATTTGTTTTTCCTTTTTACCTTTTTTAACAAGACCCCATAAACTCTCATTATAAATATGAAACAGTAGATTCTTCCTCCCACATACATATTCATAGCCTAAGTGGCTTAGGAGGCACTTGACATGAGTTTGCTAATGAGTGAATAAATGGATGAATGAATAAATGAATGAATGAATAAGCTGTTGCAGCATCTCCCATTTTTCAAATTCTTCTCTTGGGTAAATGTTAATTCTCCTTCCATCAAATATTATTGGTTATAATTAAAAATTTGTCATGTAAAATACTCATAATTAATTATTTGTTCTTGTTCATTTAGGACCTTAAATTATTTTTAGAATCTTGATTCTCAAGTTAATTAATTTCAGTTCAGATTGTAATAAGTATAAATATCTTTTGGTATTTTTCTATCACATTTTCCTATTTTTCCTTCTGCATTTCTCAGTCCAGATTATCATTTACTCTGCCTTCCTTTTCACAGGTTGTCCAGATCCATTCATTAAAACCTGTTCTCTTTCCATACCACCGTAATTCCAAGGTAAGCAGACACAAGTTTAAAGCTGTTCTAACAAATAGCTTTTGCTTTTAGAGTTGAACACAAGGGCATTAAACTATGAGGAACCAGGCATTGATGGTTCATAGCCTGTCTTCCTCTGCGTGGATATGGGAGCAGTCTCCTTGGTATGTGTTATTCACTGGACCAGTAAAAATATGCGCATCAGTGGGACACAGAGATTTCTGTCAAGAATCTAACATCACTAATGTACAAAGAAAATGATAATAGAGCCTATGAAATTAATTTTGCCTTTTTTCTAAACCACCTGCCTCCTTACTCTCTTTTTACTGGTCCTCTCAATCCTCATTCCTTTTCACCAAAGTGTACCACATGAATTCTTACTCATCCATATGTATTTTTAACCTTCCATACTATTCATCAAACAGGTAGAGAAGAAAAGATCTAAATGAGAAAACAGTATAAACAAAGCTATGAAGATGGGAAACAAATCTTTGTGTTTGGCAAAAGGATGGTATCACTGTGCTTATAGCAGAGTGTGTGTGTGAAAGAGACTGGTGAGAATCTAGTTAGAAGGCAGAATAGGTGAATGAGTTTGCTTTTGAACCTGTAGGTGTTGGAGAGATGCTTAAAAGTTTGTAAGGGGAGCAGTAACACTAGGTTTGAGCTTCAGAATCATTATTCAGGTAGCATTTATCAAGTAGATTAGTCAAGTAAATTAATCTGGTAGATTAGTCTGGTAATGACATGTCATGTTGATTGAAGGAAGTAGACTAGACTAGGGTCAGAGATACTGGGAGAGATTGCCAAGGTTGAGAATAGAAAGACAAAGTAGAAGATAGGCACAAATAGCTTATCCTGGTTTTGTCACCTCTCTCCCATAGATCAGTAGTTTTGGGGGGACAGTATTAAAACTCTGAGACCACTAGCAGTGGGGCTCTAGGACCCAAGAACATTTTTCTATGTCAATAATTAGAGCATCCACTACTCCCCATTTGAATTGAAAGGTTAACTGTAAAATCTTTGTTCCTTTATTTCTTGGTTAACTTTAGCACACATCCTGTTCCTCTCACTGAAACAGTTCTGTAAAGAAATCTTCCATTCTCCACACTTTCTCTTTTGGTGCAATTTTGATGGGTTCACATAATACTCCAATAAGACCTTTCAGGTCCACTCTTATCATCCTCCTCTTATGCATTTTAAGATGCTTTAAGTAGAGCTTTGTTTATTTTCTCACCTTGAGATTTGGTATATAAACTTCACTCATTTTTCTTTGACTTTTATGTAATTTGGTTTCTCATTATTATAATTTTTCTATCTATGCTGCATTTTAATTCTTCTATACATGGGTCTCTGTTTTGTTCTTTCAGGCCTTTGACTTTCCTTCATTCTGAAAGAGATTTTGTTACTATCATTTTCAAATATATCACACTATTTTTATAAAATAGATTCTGGAACATTTTAGACATTTGAAGGAAAAAGGGATATTTCTTCCTCTTTTTCATGTCGATTACTTCCATTTCTTAATCTGATAAACTATGTATTCCTCTTATAAATCTGAAAAAAGTATCCAAGATTTTGAAAAATATATTAGCTCCTCTTTTAATATCACCTTAAAGGAAGACCTCATCTCCTTTGCAACACACAAACTTTATTCTTTCTTGCCCTTATTCCCAACTAAATCTATGGCTCACTTTCCTCTTTTTTGTTATGATGTTTCAAGTTCTCAGCACGCAGGATTTCATAAATACCCTTCAATCACTCTCCTTGTAAGTTGATTGTAAACACTTGGCTACAAATATTATTTTTGGTTACCTCCATATTATCTTTCTTAAGATGCATCTGAAATTCTCAACACCACTCATCTTGGATGTTAGAAAAGATTGGCATCCCTAAGTAGTTTTTCCTTTCACATCTCTCTTGTGGAATTTACACTTTCATAAATCTCATCTTTTGCCTTTCTCAATTTATATCAAGTCTGTAATCACATATCTCTCCCCACTCCTCAGATCCCATAGACCTTACACACAACTAAACTGCATGTTAAACATCTATGTGTGTCTCATTCTCCCCTTGTTGACTTCTGTGAAGAGTCCTTCACAAATAATACATTTCCCTGTCTGGATTCAATTTGTTTATGGTATCTCAACTGAGTAAAATGTTGCTCCTTTCCAAGCCCAGTACAAGCCTCTTGACCCTTTGATTTAGGTATAAATATTAGCTACTATCAACTGAGTCCTGATGCCATTTCATTTAATCTTCCCAACAGTCTTTGCACAGCAGACCTCGATAACCTTGTTTACAAATGGGTATATTCAGTATGCAAAGAATCACTTGGAGGAAAAGAGATGAGTAGGGTCTGAAACCAATACAGAATTGGAATTTGCGCATTAAAGAGGGTAAGGAGTTTGCCCAATCTCACTTTGCTAGTGATGTCAGTGTTGGCATTACACCCAGCTCTATAAGAACCAGCTTTGAGAGTGTGAGCCTGAAGTGGGCTAGCAGGGAGGTGTACCTGGGTGAATAAGGACTGTCTGGAAGACAAGTCACCTTCAGGCCACCTCAAAACTCTGATTTAATGATGGGATCAAAAACACTGGAATCCACTATTGCTGAAATTTCTGACATTGAGAAACTAGTTCGTGGATTGGTTTTATTTCTCCCAAAATGTGGGGTTTAGGCCCAGCTCCAATGTATCTGTATATGTAGGTACATTTAGAAAAAAATCTGGTCACACTTTTACCCTTTAAAATTGAAAAAAATGTCACTGCTGACTACCTCTCATTGATAGTAAGTAACACTCATTTGAGAAGACTTTTCCCTCAACATTATCTGCCTTCTGTATCTTCCCTAGAATGACAGTTAAAGTATAACCCAAATAATAGCCTTGTAATTACTACAGAAAAAAAAATCAGCTATGCTAAAATGAAACTAGATTTTTTACTTGCTATTATTATAGCATATATGTGTAGAATATCAAAATAATAATTTGCACTCATCCAACTTCTTTCACTCTATGTCTCAAATCCCTGAGTGCAAGGGGTCTCATTAAGTTTACCAAACCAATTTAACTCTAACATGTTCTTGAACCTTCTCTCCAAATCCACTGAGGTTTTCCTGTTCACAAATGCTGGACACCATCTTCTGAAATTCTGAGCACTCTGCAGATATGTTTGACCTTCTGCAGATAAAAACTCCTTACTTAAATATTTAGCTATGTACTAAAATAGGCAAAACTACCTAAATAAAAAAGAAAAACATTACTATGTATATAAACCAAAATCAATACATGCATTCACAAACACTCACACACACATAATAACTGAGTTTATGTACAATTGCATTAATATAGGGACAGTTAGAAGAATGAGAAGAAAAGTTTTATCTAGATCTATGGTAACAAAGTCCATTGGTTTCTAAAACTCCATTCATTTAGTCAGCAAATGTTACTCAAATATTTATTGAGTGCCTATAATATTCTAGAGATTAGGGTGGATACAAAGATGAATTACTTATAGCAAATAAACTAACGTCCAACTCATCCCACTACAGTGTGGAGTGTGGTAAGCTCCATGAAGACAGGAGCAGTGCATGTATTGTTTAGCTCTGAGTCCCCAGTCTAATATTGTACTGGCACACAGTGACACCAACATATATTTGATGCCTATACAATGAAAGAATAATGCCCTTAAGTGATCTAGAAGTTCAAAGGAAGGAACTTCCTGTCTGGCATGACCCAGGAAGGCTTTCTAGAGGACAAAGTATTTGATCTGAGTCTGAAGAGATAGGATGATGTTTTTAAAGGAAAGAATAATATACCAGGCAGATAAGTAACTTATGTTCAAGTTGAAAAAAATTAGACACTTTTATATCTTAGGATATTTGTGTTACTTAATTTTAGTTTCTCAATTACCTCATGAGTTTAATATTACTATTTTACTATTGAGAAAATTGAAACTAAAAAGTTTCAATAATTTGCCCAAGCTAAACAAATAGGTTGGATTCAAGCCCAGATTTGTCTAACTCCAAATCCATACTCTTTCTCTTGTGCCTTATAGCCTTAGGACCTAGCTTAGTATATGGAAAACACTATAATATATTAGCTAAAATCAGGATCCCTAGTCTAGTTTCTAGATCTTGGCTCCATTTCTTATTAGATCTGTGATGTTGTACCTGTTACTTTTTTGTACCTCATTTTTCTCAATTGTAAAATAGGAAGCAATTAATAGTAGAATAACACTTCCTACATTATAAGGTTGTTGTGAGATTTAAATGAAATGATACATGTGAAGTGCTTAAAAGAATAGCATGCACAAAGAAAATGCTCATTTAAATTAGCTATTATTTGTCAGTGAAACTGCAAGACAACAGCAATAATTTAGACAATTCAATGCACATCTTCTTGATCTGAATCAACATCCATTGTGTTCCTTTAGTTAAAAAGAAATCCCTGGAAAATATTATGCAGTAGTTTATTCAAACACAAGGAACATGTCCAATAGTAACATGATAACAGAAGTCACAAGAGCTGCATTTCTTTTGGGAAAGACAGCTCTAGCTCTGGTAACTTTCCAGAGACTCATAAATTTGACTGATTAGCACGTTTGCTATCTGTTTCTTTCCTGCTAGTACAAACAACCAGATAAGATGATACATTTCCGTAGTTTACGAACTTACCCATGAGTGTGGGAGATCCATATCTGTACAAGAAGACTTGAGATGTGGGTGGTGAGTGCAGTGGAAACAGTTGTCCCAGGGTCCAACCCGGTCAATTTGGAAATCAACGTATGTCCACAGCGGGTTTTCTGGAAAAGGCTTCCAGCTGTTCCACATCTGAACTTCACCTCCACTGTGGGATAATATTTTGGCCAAGCTGCATCCAGTTGAAGTATTGGATCTAACCAGTGATGCAGAAATAGAATCCAATCTAATTTCCATTTCTTCCTTCCTCCTTGTACTAACATTATTAACTCTCTTTTCTTGGGATTTGGCTAATTTCATACAGGAAATCAATGTTTCATCTTCATCTTCTGAATGGTAAAAAAAAATAAGAGGTAAGTCTGTCTAATAATTTTGCACATGTAGAAATTATCACTATTATAATTCCCTTTATATAATAGAAATGAATGAACATCACAGGCTAAACCAGGAAGTCATATAATTTCACAAAATAATTTTACAATAGCATTTCTTTAAAGGATAAGTCTTTGATATATTAAGTGACTGGTTTTGTAAAAACAGATTCACCTAAAAATTTTTGAAGGCATATATAATGATTAAAGCCAGTTTGACTGGAATGACTGGAAGCCACATGCAAATAGTGTACTGAAGGACACTGTAGAAAAAATACAAATTAAAAAAATTCTCCACATGTTATAAGCATGATATGGTATGTTTCTATTATTAAATATTTTTAATTTTTGAGGTCATGTGTATAAGAGAGTATCATAAAGAAGCACATCAAATCTTTGCCTTACTTAAAAGAATGAAATCTCAGTAGAGATTTTTGGAAATTATTTTGGTATCCTAAAATTCTCTATTTTAGTATCAATCTGCAAAGAGATTTATGCATGTGGTATGTCTCATGGTGAAATATTTTGGAAAAGTAAGAACAAGACTGGGAAAACAAAAGAAAAAGGTACATCTTTGGTCCTATAAAGTTGATTAGTGAGACCTATATTTGCATGTAGTGTAGGGTCTGATTAAATTTCTGTTAATATATAAAACATTTATAGAAAATAGAAACATATATTACCCTTAGTAAATTGTGCCATATGGTCAAATCTATTTAAGTTCAAATGCTTAGCTGGTATAAACAAAAGATTATGATTAATAGTGCATTCTTGTACGTAAATGAAAATCAAAGTTGCATGTCATCATCTGCCAATTAGCTGCACTCACATCAAAACTGAATCATACTGTTTTATACGGCCAAGGAATGGGAACAGTGGACAATGCTGACCCTTATTTTCTTGTTGAGCTTTACCCATAGCTTTCTCTTACTCTTCCTCTGAGTCTGGCTCTGAAGGAAAGGGGAAATGGAATGTCACGGATGAAATTCAGGAACAGTGTAAGGATACTTGTCTCACAAATAACTTGGCAAAAAAACCCAAAAAAACTCAACGTTTAATGATTACTTTAAGGCCTTATCAAAATGTCCTTCATTAATATACACTACCCCAATTCTTCCTCAAAACGTTTTTATCAGCTCATTGAGTTCTTACTTACGGAGATTTATTGATGTAGGTTTCATCTCATTCAGACTCGGCACCCTGGCTTTCTTGGTCCAAACCAGTTTCTGTAGTCTCTTTAAGGTGCCCACGGATTCCATGGGGTCATCACCTGATTTTATGGCCTAGCACAAACACAGCTCGGGGTAAAGACAAATCATTCTCCACAAAAAATTAAATATAAAATGTGTCAAGATCATAAACATAGTAAAATTAAATAATATGACCTGGACCTGTAGCCTGAGACAATTTAAGCAATAACTTAAAAGCACACCACCTTTTGCAGGTTCAAATTTGTAAAGTATATTACAGCTGGCCAGTCATAACGAGATGGAGCATTTTTTAAGCATTTTTTTTTCTTTTTACTTCAAAATGCAGCAAAATGGATTGGATCCAGAGCAATCTATAAATGAGGCACCCCTGCTCAAGGTGAAATGGTGGACAGGAAAAAGTCCTTTGCAGCATAACGTAGATGGAGCAAGAAACTGAAAGTTGCTACTTGCGTGTGTTAAAATAGACTGATAGTGTTAAAAAAAAAAAAGCAGAATACAATTTTCTTTATTTTCCTTTTGGAAACTTCTGGTAAAACAGCATTTTAGGGGCTTCTCTGGTGGCGCAGTGGTTGAGAATCTGCCTGCTAATGCAGGGGACACGGGTTCAAGCCCTGGTCTGGGAGGATCCCACATGCCGCGGAGCAACTAGGCCCGTGAGCCACAACTACTGAGCCTGTGCTCCACAACAGGAGAGGCCGCGATAGTGAGAGGCCCGCGCACTGCGATGAAGAGTGGCCCCCGCTCGCCACAACTAGAGAAAGCCCTCGCACAGAAACGAAGACCCAACACAGCAATAATAAATTAATAAACTCCTTCCCCCAACATAAAAAAAGCCTTTAAAACAACAACAACAACAAAACCCAGCATTTTATTTCAAGTATAGAATATTTTCAAACAATATACTTTTCTTTAAATAGCCTCTTGCTTTCTAAAAGATACACACTGAGAAAAGCAAAAACACAGCCACAACATTCTATATTATGTTTTAGTACATAGTCATTAGTATTTAGTCATTGGTTTATTGTGGCAAAAAAAAAATATCGATAAAAGAATTAACATTGCTTTAATGACTCAAAGTTTTTTTTGGAAGATACAGAAATATTTCTCACTAGCTTAATGTTGACAAATTTGTATTTATATTGCTTTTACTTATTATTTTTAAGATATGATTCTGTTAAAAGATTTCAAAATATTTTGGAAATTAATAGTTTATGTGCTAAATGTTATTCTAATTGGTAAGATAGCTGTATTCTGTTGTATTAACAAGATAAGAAGTTATGCATAGAGGAATACTTCTTTTTCATCCAGAAAACTCAGAATTCAGAAATACTTCTCTTCCTGTTTCTGCCTCATTCTTTCCATTGAACAGCTGATAAATGACATCAAAATAGATACTGCAATTTTTAAAAGGTGAATGATTTGCTTCCTCATTAATGTTTGAATGAGACGTATTTATAACAGTGCTTTCCAATCCTTTGACAAAGACTGTAAGCCCAAAGAAATATTTGGAAGAAAAGGATCTCTGGCATGCAAACGTTTCTAATTATTATATTTAGTTCTTATTCTTGGTCTTTAAGAATGACTTTGAACAAACAACATAAACTTGATGTTCTGTCTGCATAATAATACCCAAATAAGAAATGGGATGTTTTGTCAGAGCAAGCCATACCTGTTTGCATTAAATAAATGGAAAAATACTGAAATCATTTTAATCTTACAGAGAGGACTGTGATGAGATTTTCTTAGATATGCAAAATTTTACTCTTTTTCCAAAAGTCATGCTTAGCTCACCACGATTTCTATTGCTATTTATTTTTGTATTATTTTCACCAGTATTCCTTTTCAGTACTTTCTAAGTTACTCAGCTTTACAGGTCTATTACAACTCAAGAAGAGTGATTTTCTAATCTTTAGCCCCTTCCAGAAATAATGAGCTGGCATTGCACAACCATTGAGCACAGTATTTTTTGTTGTTGTGCTTCTTTTCTTATGGCAACTTCTTCATCTTACAGACAAAGCTTAATTGCTCCATTGAAACACTGGCAGCAAAAGTAACCTTCTCTTTCCCCCTTCTTTGTGAAAAAGACTTTCACTTGATTTGGGGAAAGATGTTAGATCCAGGGTAACTGAATTTCTTATTAACTATTTGCCCCTAGGAGGAAGGGAAACTTTTGAATAGTGTCTAAATTCAAATGTGTGGTTCCATGGCCCAGAGGTGGTAAAACAAACTGGCCCCGCATTATTTTGTTCACACTCTATTATAGCCTTTTTAAGACACAGTATTGTTAACTTTTATATCTTTATTCACTTACTCATATTTGAATTATTAGAGATCAGTCTATTGCATTTATTCATTTTTGAATCTGATATGCCTAGGATTGTGCATGGCTTAATAAATGCTTGCTGAATGTAAATATACTCTTGGCTTCATACTTATGTTTTATCTACCAAATGGATTACTCGTAGTAAATTGTTTATATTAGGCTGGCTACTTTTTAATAGCAATGTACTTCTGGAAAACTTTCTCTTGTTATTAGATTGTATATACCTGATGCATGAAAATTAGGTTAATATTATTATAAGAGGTATAGAATCATTAAGATTTTCTATTAAAAATAAATCTAGAATATTTTAAAATAATAGTGTTATTCACTACAATCCTCTAATCTGTTACCTGTATATTTAGACTGAATTTGATTAAAATTTCTGTAATGTGCCTTTGAATTTCTAGATATTTTCTAAGAAGACCGACCTGTAAATTAAACTTACCATTCAACCAATCAACGAACTTTTATTGAGCACCTACTATATGCCAAACACTATCACACTTTCTGGGAATACGGCATTGAGCAAGTAAGATGAGATCCCTGCTTTCATAGTCTACATTCTAGAGAGAAGTGACATACCATTAACATATAAACAAGTACATGAACAATAAAATGTGGCATAAGAAGTGCTGTGCTAAGAATTCACAGGGTGATGGTATGGGAATGGGGGTGTTACTAATTTACATTAGGTTATCAGAAGGGTTTCACTGAGGATACTGAAACTGAGGCTTGAATGACAAGAAGGAACCAGACATATGAAAATTTGGAGATCGTTTTGGATTCAGTGGATGGTCAGGAAGAACATCTCAACTGAAACTTTGATGGAAAAGAGCAAGCTAGGCAAATAGCAGAGGGAAGAGAATTCCTGGAAGAGGATACAGCCTGTGCAAAGGTTCTAAACCTGGAATTCTTGGGAGAATTCTTACTGTATAACTAAGGAAGAGAAAGAAGGGAAGAGTGGCATGAGATGAGGCCGGAGACTTAACTAGGAGTCTTCAAGGAAGATTTTTTAAAGCAGGCTGAGGAATATATATTTTATTCTAACCAGAGGAGTGACACAACTTGGTTTACATTTTTATTCATCTTCCCTCTTCATTGAATTTTGATCATCTTCCTTTTTAAAGGACTTTCCCCAATAGCCTTCAAACGTGCTCTGATCTCATCCATCTTTAATTCACAATCTTTTATTTACCACTCTTTCTACTTCCTTTCCCAGGCATGCTTCTCAAAAAAGTTAACTGTATATGCTCCCTTTAACTTAATCTTTTTAATTTCTCATCCTTTCAACCCGTCTCATGTACTCATCAATCAGCTTTTGTCTCTACTATTCCATTTAAATTGCTTTTGTGGTGCAATGAACTCCACAAACTCCATTACTACTTGATATTCAGCAATATTGACCATGATGACCTTTAAGAAATACTTTATTTTCTTGGTTTCTGTGACTCCATGTTCCTGTTTTTTCCTTTCACCTTTTTTGGCTGTTTTTTCTCTAACTCCTATATGCTGACACCTCCTTTTCTCTCAAAATTAAATGCTTAAATTCATTTAGAACTATCTCTGGGCCTTTATATAATATTGCCATCATTTTTTTTTCTCATCTACACACACACACACACACACAGATATACACACACACAGATACACACACACACACAGCTTTTAATACCACTTATATGCTGATGATTTCCAATTTATTTCTCTAAGGCTTTCTTCAGAGCTTCAGACTCACCTCTCCCACTGTCTATTTAAAATGATTTATAAGCCTGATCAAGAGTGACCTCTAGCCAACCCCCCCAGACATGTTTCTCATCTGGTCTTCTTCAACTCACTGAATGCCATCTTCATCCACCCTCCTGCATATCCCATAAATCAGATTATCACCTTTGCCATTTACCTCTCTTTTGTTTACTTATATTTATCCCATTACCGAGTTTGGTTTATTCTCCAATATGTGTCTTGACGTGTTTCTTTTTTACCATTTCCATTGTTATCACCCTAGTTTAATTTTCTTTCATTGAAACTATTGCCAAGTCCCCAATTGGTTTTCTTTTAGTTTTTGTACTCCTTTAGTTGATTTGTAATGTAAGGTTAGTGTTCTCTTTGAAAGATGTAAATCTGGTGATATTACTATCTCTTAAATTACTGCAGAAATCCCAAGTATTCTTTTAATAAAATCCAAAACTTAACTGGGTCTATAAGGCCCACTTCTCTAGGGTCCCCAATGGCTCACAAGGTGCAGGCCTCTAGTTTCCTAATCTCTGTAACTCTCCTTTCTTAGGGTTTTTGTATATGCTGCTCCATCTGCCTGGAATGCTTATTCTCATTCTCTTGACCTGGTTAATTCCTTCCGACTCACCCCTGGAGCCTCAGTCTAATGTCATTTTTTTCAGGCAGATCGTTCCTGACTCCCAAGTCCAAATTAGGTCTGCATTCTTTTACGGTCTTGTCTTTCACTGCAATTTCAGATTTACATTTTTGTGTCATCATTGGTTAAATGTCTTTCTTCTCCAATAGGCTCTAAACTGAAGGAAGGTAGGAACCATACCCTTCTATATAGGTATCATGCAGTATCCTTAGTATCTGTAACATTGTTGACAGTTAGTACTCCATATGAATTAGTTAAAATAATAATATGAGGGCTTCCTTGGTGGTGCAGTGTTTGAGAGTCCGCCTGCCGATGCAGGGGACACGGGTTCATATCCCGGTCCGGGAAGATCCCACATACCACGGAGCGGCTAGGCCCGTGAGCCATAGCCGCTGAGCCTGCGCAACCAGAGCCTGTGCTCCGCAACGGGAGAGGCCACAACAGTGAGAGGCCCGCGTACCAGAAAAAAAAAAAATGTAATGATGCAAAAAACAGGATTAAGAATTGAGAAATGAGAGGAAATTTAAAAATTATTGTATTTTGCTTACTTATTGTTTTCCTTCATCAAAATGGTAATTATATGTGAATATAAATTAAATATTTTCATACAAATATTTAATATGTATATACTATATTTTTATGTATAAATGTGCATATCTTTTAGTTCGCTTGGCTCACATTCCTTAAATAATGTAAAAATTTTGTTGCAAGTGTTGGATTAAATACACCTCATTTTCTGACACTTTGCTTGACTATTAGGATGATAGAACAATTTTTAGAAAATAGCACCAATGAATTATTGAACTGCATTAGTCCTACAATCATATTTTATGAGCCAGAATGGAAATTACTGGACTTCTAGTCTACCACCCTATTTAAAAAAAGAGAAAACCCAGAGAAGATAAGTGGCTTATCCAGGGAAAGATAATTCATTAATAACAGAGCTAGGATGAGAATCAAGTATTCTGACTTTTTTTTTTTTTTTTTTTTTTTGCGGTACACGGGCCTCTCACTGTTGTGGCCTCTCCCGTTACGGAGCACAGGCTCTGGACGCGCAGGCTCAGCAGCCATGGCTCACGGTCCCAGCTGCTGTGCGGCATGGGGGATCTTCCCGGACCGGGGCACGAACCCATGTCCCCTGCATCGGCAGGCAGACTCTCAACCACTGCGCCACCAGGGAAGCCCAAGTGTTCTGACTTTTAATCCAATATTCTTTCTCACAAGATTTTTAGGAACCAACTAATTATCTAGTTACTAGTTATCTGGTATTGATGGTCAAATTAAGACCAACCAAACTCAGGGTTTTGATTTATAAGTTAAATATGGTTCTCCAATATAGAGGATAAGTATCAGGTATATAGATTTATAGGCCTATCTTAATATATATATAATATATAATATATACTCATATATGTCTTTATATATAATACATATGAATATTTAATATCACATATATTTATACATGTGTTCTCTTTCATATATGTATTTCACTACCAGGGAATTTAAATCTCTTCTACTTTTATCCTCTTCTTTTTACACAGGAGAAACTGAGGCTTATGGAGACTAAGTAAATGTAAATCATCTAACTGTATGAACTGTGATTTATTTATGCTACTAATGAAAAGGAAGTTGGAAAGTAACATGATAGACCTTGAATGAAGTAAAATATTTTCCCTTTGTTCTTTTTTTGTTCTTAATTTCTGATTTAGAAAAATTTTCCTCTCTAGTGATCTCTTTAGCAAGTATTCAAATAGAAAAAAACAGATCACCTGACATCTATATCACATAATTTCTTCAACAGAGGAAATAGAGGTTTTTAAAAAGTTATTATCTTGGTTTATTTTAAAAGGAAGCTGTAATGAACACCCTGAAGTGAAACTTCAAGTAGTTTCATGTATTTTGCATTGACAATTTCTCTGAACCTTGTAGTCTTTTGACTCTTCACTTATTTACTCAAATTTTGCCAATTCTTAGGGCTTTAGAAATGATTTTTTTAATGCACACAATACACTGTTAAGTGGAAAATCAGAATGCAAATTTGTATAAACACCCCTCTAAGTACCTTCTTTCTTCTTTATCTACTCAGCATTTTCCAAGTTTTCTACAATGAAGACATATTACTTCTATAATTGGGAGAAACTCTATAATTTAAAAGATGTATTAAGAATATAGGTTTGTTTTAATCAAATCTATTTCCGCCAAAACTGTATCTCCATTCTCTTTTACGTGAAAGTGATTACTCTCTACTTATGACCTAAAACATACTCTAAAAAGATAATTTGTAAGGTCACAATGATCAATTAACATTTAGTAACTCAATGGACAGTAATAAAACCAAGAGGATTATGAACTAGAATCAATCAATGCAAACAAGTTTCATCTCAGAGGCTTATTTTACTGCTTTCTTTGGAACTACAACTAGCTAAAAAGACAATTTGAAAATAATTCATTTACACAAGAAATATTGATTGAAGAAATAACTGGTGGAAAAATTGCCATGTTGATGTTATATGTACTTACATAAGTATAATTACAAAATGTATTATTTTTGTGATAGAAATTGAAATGAAATGAAGACTGTATCAGCACTTAAAATAGGATTGGGCACAATAAAAAAAAAGTCATTGAATGAATAGGCAGGTGCATACACTAATTAATGAAATAGAATATATTCTCCTAGAAGCCTTATAAGATATTTACTTATTCGTTCAACGCATATTTACTGAGCACCTAACCTCTGGGAGATGCAAAAGAGAATAAGACATTTTGTCTGCCTTGTGATGCTCATTGCTTAATATGAGTGATTTTAAAAAACAGTCACCTAAGTTTCTGTGTCCATCCCCTCCACTGAAAGGTGAGCTCTTTAGGGTTCCATAGCTGTTTTGCACATCTCAACCCTGGTCTCTAACATGCTCAATAAATATATGGGAACTGAACAGTTGGTGAAAAATACATCTGGAGGAAAAGGTGAATGTGTGTCATACGAGAAATACAAATAAAATGTGATGGTTATTCACAGGAAAGACTGCACCAAGTAAGGTGGGGAAAGGAAATGCATTTGTCTAGAGGATTAGCAGGCATTCGAACAGCTAAGCAATGTAATTTAGCATGTCTAATAAAGCCCTTTATGTAACAGGCTTATCCCACTATATAAATACAAATCACCCACTCAAGTTCTAACACAGATTTCTGGCTCCTTCTCCTCCCTCTCAAGCAGATTTTGGGGTGCATAATTCTGGCCTTGAAATAATGTGTCACCTAGGCTCTATTTTCCAAGACGCAAGGAAGATACAAGTTCACAGCCATCTCTCCCCATTTCTGTATGAGTAGCCAAGACTGCTCTTTGCTCATTGACTCGTAGGTTGCGGTCTATCTTTTAACGTGGAGACGCTGCCAAGCCAGCTGGAAGCTGCCAGGATTACACAAGTCAGAGATGCAAATGAGGTTGTGTTGGTTTAAGGGGAAAGGCTGCAGAAGCAATATCTTTCCTACTTCCACGTAATATCCTCTGCTTTGAAATTTTGAAGAAGTTTCTGGAACAGTTCATAAGCACATTTCTTTTTGGGGGTGGGGTGCAGTCTCTAGCTGACCCAAAAATGTGAATGATAGAAATTTAAGAGCCAGTATATAAATTAATTAATTTTTATTAAGCACCTGTTGGATTCCTAGCAATATAAGGGGCTATGGGTATAGTAAATTACATAGAAAAAATACAACCCTTATATCTAGGAGTTATAATTTAACATATACAATAAATAAATGAAAAGTGTCAGGAAAACCTGGTTTAATAGAACCAGCCTTGGACTGCAGATAAGTGCTCTGTTGTGATGCTCTGCTTTGTGACTAGCCATGTGCACTTGAGCAAGCCACTTTCACTTCCCTATGTGTCTCCAAAATGAGGAGTTGGATCATAGGAATGCGTTGCTGCTCAAATAAGTTTAGGGACATTACATTATATATGTATCCCTTTTGCTACCTTATATAAACTCTTGGACCTCAGAAGAGTATCAAAGAAAAAGTGGGAATCAGCTACTATTAATCACAGATTATTAGCATTTGAAAAAGCCTTTGTATTCATCTAGTCCAACACCTTAACGGTGAGAAAAGAGGCACAGAAATATGAATTTCATAGCCTAAGAACACAGTCAGTGGTAGCTCCAGGTCCTTCGATCCAGTTCTTTTGATTATGTTCTAATTAAGTTTTCTCTTAGTCTTCCCAAACGCATAGTCTTATTTTCATCGGGGAAGTCCTTCTAGTATTCATTGAGATTCAGCTGTTTTTTTCCCCACAGCTCTTTGATATTTTAACTAGTCATTAAAAACTCAGAAGGCATGGAAACTAGCAAAGGTAGGGTACAGTAATTTTTCAGGGAATAGAAGTAATATTTAAATAGTACCTTTCCATCACCTCTTTCTACCTAGCATAGCTATCATTCCTTTGGCAAAAAAGTACTGTTGAGAAGAAAACTATAGGAACTTAGATGTTAACATGTTAATTATCTTTGGGAAGAGCAGGCCGTAAATGGAGATATCTTGAAACTATTATATTTGTACCTACATAAAGAAAATGATTTGTTATAGTGGTTATTTGCCACTGATTCTGCAAATTTATATTACATCTTGGGAAATAATAATCAAATAAAGTTGTATAATTTAGCTTATAGTGTTCCCAAAAGCCAATCTGGAAAAAGAACTGCAAAGAGGATTTACAGTCTATTCAAGCCCATAATACTAGAAGACTTGCTGCTGTACATGAGTGTCCTGGAAATTTTTCCATACCTGCTAAAACATGTCCTTTCCCTGAACCTCTGTTTAGCAATAGCTCAACAAGGAAAGGAAGGTGGTTGACGTGATGTGAGGATTTCAATGTCATAAGAGAGAGTTGTCACACAAAGGTGATACGCTTTATAACACTAAAAAATTTTCCATGACTCAGGAGAAATTGCTAAATTTTAGGGAAAATTATTTTACATTAAAAACTCATCCTTCTTTGAAGGAAATTCTTCTCTTGGGTCAGGAACTTTCTCAATAAGGACAAGTCTTTTTATGCTCTCTAAAAACACTTCCATGTGGCAGCTGAAAACAAATGTAACAAAGAACTATAGAAAACAATGCTCATGGCATTAAAATTATTGGGAAAGAGATGGAGAAACCACTTAAATAGGATACAGTAAGCTTAATATGTCTTTGAGAGTGAGAAGAACTTCAACATTCAAATGTCACCCTTTTTAATATTAAAAAAAGAAAACAAGATTGATGTTGACATTCTTTAAAACAAACAAAAACAAAACTGTACGAAGATACCAGAATAACGGGGAAAGGATTCATTTCCTCAACCAAAATTATCACATTATCAAAGTACAGTGATTAATGTTTCATCGGTAACTTGATCTTTACATACATGTATACAAAGATGAATACGTATGTGCATGTATGTACATATAGTATATATACATTATATGTATAGTGAATTCACTCCCCATCCCTCACTTACTCAAGTCCCAACACATGGTCCAAAGCCCAGAAGAAGTTTGGTAGAAAGAAAGTTAGGGTCAGAAAAGTGGTTTATGAAGCCGTCTATTCCTTCTTCCCTTAAGGTCCTCCATCATTGGGTAGATAATGAGTATCCCTCTTGAAACTCTGATGGAGTTTAAACTCAAGCTAAATATACTTTTGGAGTTGGGTCATATCTGGTGTCATAGTGTTAGGGGACTGAAACCACCTGCCCTGGCCAGGCACCGTAGTAACCACTTGCATGTGTTATCTTACAACAGGAGGTCCTGGTAAGGAATGTGGAACTAACAAGCTACCATCAATGGGATGAATTTGGGAAAGGTCAAAAGGAGAGAGGAGACTCTAGTCCATATGTCCTACCAACTTCCCAGAATCTGTATCACTGGAATCCATCTTGGCTGAGTGATGCTCACGCCACCAGGAAGGACCTTGGGTCAGAGTGATTGGCCAGAGACAACCTGGAAACTAATCCAATTACCATAAAACCCGAGACTGCAAGCCATGTGGTAGAGAGTTCTCCTGGGTTCCTTACCCTGCTGTTCTCTGCCCGGGCGCCCCTTCCCAATAAAGTCTCTTGTTTTGTCAGCATGTGTGTCTCCTCGGGCAATTCATTTCTGAGTGTTAGACAAGAGTCACCCTTGGGCTCTGGAAGAGGTCCCCCTTCCTGCAACAATAGCACAGGATATTTTTATTATGTCTGGTTCCTGTCAATGTAACGTCCTTACTGTCAACTTCTACTCTTTTGAAAAATCCAAGTACCTGGCATTAAACACAGTTTCTACCCAGGGCACCACAAGCCTGAAGAAAACCAGCACTAAATGGAGTTTATAATAGAAAACAGACACGAATTTCAACTTTTATTCTGAGGGGAAGTCTTACAATGGGATTAAGAAGAGTTTAGGGAAAGCACATAAATGTTCATTGAATATCTTCTAGGGGTAGTATACATATGCTGTTTTGTTTAATATTTATAACAATCATAAGAAGTTTTTCTTAACATTATTTTACACATAATGAAATTGAGGCACAGAGAGTTTAAACAAGTCCAAAGTCAAGAGTTATGACTCATATAAAGGTAAAGCAAGTTTGGTTACTTTATAGTAACCAAAGCTAGGCAGAAGTCCAACAAGTTCTAGACCAAAACCAAGAGGCAAAATGTAGAAACTGACAGAGTAGCTGAAGTGATGGAAACTAGTACTGAGTGATTGGATTTCATTTTGCCATTGAGTGTAGCATGTGGATTTTTAAAGAATTAGGCCCACATTTTCAGGCTTGTGTTCCCTTTTAAAGATATCAACTAGTTTGGCACAGTTTAAGTTACCAGAATATGTTTGCTAGTCATTTTTTAAATTATATAATTCTTTTAAAAATCAGAATAATACTGGAACTTCCCTGGTGGTGCAGTGGTTAGGAATCTGCCTGCCAATGCAGGTGACACGGGTTCGAGCCCTGGTCTGGGAAGATCCCACATGCATAGAGCGGCTGAGCCCATGCACCACAACTACTAAGCCTGTGCTCTAGAGCCCGTGAGCCACAACTCCTGAAGCCCTCGTGCCTAGAGGCAGTGCTCCACAGTAAGAGAATGAGACGCCATAATGAGATGCCCAGGCACCGCAATGAAGAGTAGCCCCCATTCACTGCAACTAGAGAAAGCTGCATGTAGCAACGAAGACCCAATGCAGCCAAAAATAAATTAATTAATTAATTTTTTAAAAATGAGGATAATACTGAGAAATACCCAAATAATTCCTATCAACCTTTTAAGATGATCAAGAGGTGAAAATGCCCACAGATATTTAGAATTAGAACTTGGCTAGATAATACAGCTCATTCATAAAATTCATTTGTTACTACGAGCCATTTTCTTTTCTATGAATAAACTAAAAGTTAAAATGAAGGTTGCTTAAGCTCTTTTCCTTGCTTTAAAAGGGAATATAGATAGATAGATAGATAGAGTATAACTTTGGATACTGAAATAAGATCTAGTCTGATTTTAACTTCATTTCACCAGAGACAAAAATGTACATTACATAACATTCAATGTTTTTTTAATATCAATTAAAGCCACTCTTTAAAGTCTTATAGTTAAAAAAAAAAGAGGTTACATTCTATTCTAGCTACCAAATAGAGTTCCACTTCTCTCTGTTTGTGAAATGAGTTATAATCTTGGTCTTGGGATGCAGGAATCCTCCACCTGTAGCCTCAAAATATTATTAGGTAGCTCTGGTGGTTTTAAAATATACTCACAAATTGTTTTATACTACTCTCTTCAAAAGATGGGTCATAAGGCCCCTCCCCTTAGTATGAGCTGGATTTAATAACTTGCCTTTAACAAATAAAATAAGCTGGAAGTGATGGTATATGACTTCTGAGACTAGATCTTAGAAGGCATTTTGGTTTCCTTCTTACTCTGTGTCTTGGACAACTCACTCTGGGAGAAGCCAAATTCCATGCTGCGAGGACACTCAAGCAGCCCCATGCGAAGTCCAACATGGTGAGAGACTGATGCCTCCAAACAGCTCCTCCCACAAGGAGCTGAGGCCTCCTGGCTGTGGCCATGAGAGGGAGTTTGGAAGCAGTTCTTTCAGCTTAGGCAGCCTTCATATGCCATTTTAATTACAACTTCATGAGAGACCCTGAACTAGAATCAGCCAGCTTTACCACTGCCAAACTCCTAACTCACAGAAGCTGTGGCATAATAAACGTTTGCTGTTTTAAGCCCTTAAATTTAGGGGTAATTTGTTATGTAGCAACAGATAATATAGTAGCTAAAGTTATATAATGGAGAAGAAAGTACTTGAAAATAAGAACAATGCACAACATCATTAGTTCATCCTTAAGTGATCACATCACACGTAAAGACTATTTTTTAGTTGACACTTTCAGGAGCTATTTAAATAATCTGTCATTTTGGCCTCTTTTTTTTTCCTGCCTTATGGTTTGTTCACAACTTTGCTTAGAACCACAGAAAAGTTGTCTGATGAAACCTAATGAGGGACCATTAGCACCTCTTGTTAACAACCTGCTGCTTGTTAACAAGAGGATCACAGCATCACAGCATAACCTTAAAGCTCTTCCCCAGTCACTTGGTGTCATGACTTCAGTTAAGCTCACCAAAAAGCAATTCTGCTTTGATCTAATACATACACTTTTCCCAACAATGCTGTGCTGTATTGGATACAGTTTTAAGTATATATATAGCCAATGAACTGTATGTAGTCCATAGATTTTTTGTTATTGATCTAATTTTCATCTTACAGACTAAATGACTAACTCCCAATTCTAGATGTTGATTACACTGCTTGAGAATTGAAGGAGGCTAGTCTAGATTGTACAGTCAGAGCTGATTCTAGACATCATCCAACTCTGTGAGCACAGTTTGGGTCTAATATCTTAAACCAATTAGGATTCCATATTAGCAGAAGTAACTGTTTTAAAAATAAAGTATATCAGTTAGGAATACATTCAGCTTTGAGGAACAGAAAACCTAACAGTAGTGGCTTAAACAAGTATGGGGCCTATATTTCCACACAATAAGAAGTCCAGACATAGGTGGTCCAATGCTGATGCAGTTACTCAAGAATGTCAATGATGAATAAAGCTCCAGGCACTTGCCTGCTTCACCATCCTTAACATGTGCCTGTCGCCCTGAGGGTGGCAAGATAGCTGCTAACATACCAGATATCAAGTTCCAGCTCCAGGGAGGGAGAAGGACAAAGGATAAAGCTTTCTCCTCATGAAGGTTTGCTTTATTTTTTTTCAAAGAAGAAAGCCCTCCCCAGGCATTTTTGACTACATCTCATTGGCCAGAATTGGGTTTTATGACCACCCCTAACTACAGGGGTGACTGACAATTCAAATACTTATCCTTACAGTTGCCATAGAAAAGAACATCAAGAAAGAAATTGATTAAAAGCGTATGGAGTGATCTAACACTCTAACCTTAGGGAACCTAAGGTTTTGGGGAATATATATATATTTTTATAAAAATATAAACATATATTTACATGTAAATATATATAATAAAATATATTTTTATTATATATTTATATGTAAATATATAATAAAAGATGCAAATATATTTATATATTTTATAAATATATTGTGTATAAATATTTACTTTAATATTTAAAAAATTCATTCATTCAGCAACACTTTTCCCATGGAAGTTGCTCAAGGAGAAAATGTTTTGGTGCATTCCTGGCTGGGGGTACTTGACAGTGCTGAATACCACTAGCACTGAAAGTAATAACTGTTATCCCTCTTCTATATCATGAATATGAATGGTGCTCTGAAGGCTGAATGCAACCAAAGAATTTACATGAGAAATGAGGCATGAAACATTTTTGAAAATATATTAGCCCAAAGTCCATATTACTGCATATTTTATACCCTTTTCAATATGCTACAAAAGGTTTGAGCCATCAACTGAATGCTGCCAGAAAAGAACAAACAAGAACAAGGATACAAAAATCAAGGCTGAGAGTCAAGTTGCCCCAAGATGTTCTTTATGGTCGTTATAATGATCACAGTACCAGGCAGCTGGCTTTGCTTCAAACTCTCCCCTTGAGCACTTCTCCTGCAAGCCTGGTCCTCCAACAGACTAATCCCAGGCCAAGTAGACAAAAATATTCACGGAGTAAAGTCAGTATCGGAGAAAGCATTCCATAAATATCTTCCCCCACTCCGGCCACTTGGTTCCTTGTACTTTCTTTTACATCTGAGATCTTCTTCTCAGTTTGAGAACATGAAGGAAACATGTCTGGTTGAGTGTTTTCTGGCTGGAAATTCAATTCTTGTTTAAATCTTTTATTCTGAATGTTTGTATTGTCCAAAATATATTTTGTAGGCATGGTCCTAGGGTAATAATAACTATAATATGTTTTACATCTTATGAACTTTATCCCATGTCAATGATATTCAGTAAAATCACCAGTGATATGAAAATATTCACCCTTTTAAGTTATTATTCCGTATTTTGATCCTTTCTACTTTTATATAGTTCTAAAAAGTTCTGTAATGAATGCATATCATTCCTGTAATATGGAACAACTCTCAACTTTGGTTTTTCCAGGAGGCTGTTGTCTTCCCAGACCAGACCTGAACCAAGTTGGGGCTTGTAAAGTGAAAATACATGAGACATCAAGTCTGCAGACAAGTTCTCATCAACTACCTGGTTCCCAGGGTCTCATGGTTCATGTACTGAGCCTCCTCTGAAAACTCACATAAAAATACTGATTCCTGGACCTCAGACATGATAATTCAGTTGGACCAGTGTGTGGCCCAGAAATCTGCATTTTTAACAAATACCCTAAGTCATTCTAATATAGATGGTCCCCAGGCCACACTTGGAGAAACAATGCTCTGGTAAGTCATTTGCTCACATGATGAGAGGCCACAGTCTGTTGCAAAGTCCATTCTTATGGATTCCACCAAAAGGCCAGTTTCCCCTTCACACCACAGAATGGTTCCCTCTCTCCTTCATCTTTCAAAGGATAAACTGCTTCTACTTTTCTTTTCCTCAGTCACAAGGAGTTAATATATTAATAATTTTCATAGAGCTGCTTAATATTTAATAATACTCTGTTACACTGAAGTATTCTATCATACAGAAAAAGTGTTTCTTAATTAACTAAGCTCAATTGAATGCCTACTATGAATAAGAAGAGGAATATTAAAGATAGATAAGACCACCTCCCAACTCTCAAATGAAGATTTCTAGATTAGATAGCTCCTGCCTGTCTGTCACTGGGTATGAATTCCCTCAACTAATCTTTAGTGATAAACTACATAGTACATTTGAATGTTTATCATTCTAGAAGAATCATTTCTTAGCCAATTAAAATGTACAGAAAGTTTGGTGTTAAAGATTTACCTTTAACCCTTTAGTCTAAGAATGTTCTACATCATTTTCTTATTTCTAAGAGATAGTTCTATTTTTCTACTAAAGACCTAAAGAAGAATTCCTCTGGGCACAAAACATGTCAGGGGAGCTCTTACTGTAAACCAGTTGTTATTTTTTCCTTGCTATCAGACAGTGTTTCACTTAAGCTCATCTAAATTTGGGAGGATGAGACTGCATGTTTCAGAGATAATCTGCCAGCTGTGCTCGTGAATGGGTCATTAAATTCTTGCAAAGAGTAAGAGGAGAAGGAAGGGGAAAGAGAAGAGAGGAGGCTCTATAACAACAACTACATTTTTAAAAACATCTCTTAAAGGCCAGCCATGAGGCTAAGTGCTTTAATGAAGTATTTCACTTAATCCTCATGACAGCCATGAGATATAGGTTCTTTATAGATTGATTTTACAGATGATGAAAACTGAGGCATCGAGAGATTAAGTAAATTGCCCAAGGTCATATAGCTACGAGGGCCAAACTAAGACTCCAGCAGAGCTCTGTCTGTTTTCAGAGCTCTCAACCGTGCACTGCAGGAGAACCCACTGGTTGACAGACTTCCCGGCAAAGTGGAAGCTGGTGCAGCAGCCCTCTTGGGAGCATAGCTCCATAACTCCGGCGGCATCAGAGCAGCCAGCAGAAACTGTGCTTGATCAAAAGTTATGGTCTACTGTCTAATTCATCAGAGGACCTCCAACAGCCTCAGAAATCATGCTGGATTTAGGAATTTGAGTTCCCTTTCCTCACCAGATCAACCCCTCATAATTCATATGCTACATACCATCTGCCTATTGATCAATCTACTGTGCTGAGGAAGGTCAGTTCTAAATTTTCTAATAAAACCATCAGAATGATGAAAGACAACCCTATGGCTGTCAGAAAAATATCAAAAATCAGTATGATGACTGAGTTGGCCCTATTGACTCATATATGATTTTTTGTTACAGGGTGAATGGCAATTTTTTGCTGTTAATTAATGCTATGTTTTTATTAGGGAGGCCCAAGGTTCAGACACTCTTAATTGCTTGAACTCCTGGGCTAATTAATGCAAGTTTTAAAGGGATATGTCAGAAATCACAGTATATGTTTTTATATCAAGCATAAAACATGAGGGACATGCCCCTCGCTGAAGATTGCCAGATAATTCTAAACACTTAGCACAGGTCTTGTCAGAGAAAATCCCAGTATATTAATTTACCAAGTTCAGAGTTACTTATCAAAAGGCTATAGAGCATGATGTTTTGTATAATCATAATGGTTTATTAACTCATCATCATTTAATTTTTTTCATTTGTATTCCAATTCACAGAGACATAAGCATATGAATTACAAAACAGCCTGCAGTAACTAAATACAAAATAGTTACAAGGCTAAGTATTATACACTATGTACACATCAATAACAAGATGATTTTCACAAAACACCATGTAAATGTTGATTATTTACATTACCTGATAAGAAATGCCTTGTAGTTTTTTTCCTTGAAGAGTATGTCTATTATTACTCAAAAGAAAATCATCTTCATTTAGATCTATGAAAAGAGGTAAGCATTACACAGAGATTATCAGAAATGACAAGATTTAAGAAGTTTAAGTGCAATTGAATACCTAAATATTTTTCTTTAGTCTATTAAGACATTATATGGACTAGACCATGAATGTTTACTTTCTTAAAGATACACTGTTCTTATAAGAAACCAATCAAAGTAAAATAGAAATTTAACAACAACAACAACAAAAAAAAACAAAGAATGCCTCTGACCAGCTGTGTCCTTGAGCAAGCCATGGAACTTTTCTGGGACTCAGTTTCCTTCCCACTTATAAAAGAGTAGCATGTGAGCTACTAAACCACTTCTAACTTCAAAATGCTATGAGGTAATGTTATCACCTCACTTGTTTCTGTTAAACTGAGCTTTCCATCCCTGGCATTTTGAGCTTCATTAGCTTATGTCTTCTCAACATGAATTATTTATGTTGAAATTGTTCTCTGCCTGCTTTGGTAAAAGCTTTGGAGTGTGTCATCCATTTGCTTGCAGCTAAATGAAACCTTTTCAAAAGATAGCAGCATTTCCCTTTCAGGCCCTGTGAAAGGGGCTCCATTTATATAAATCTGACATCCACAGTGTGCTAAAAGAAGACAGGACTTCATGGATCACTTAATCCAAGCCCCGTAGTTCACAGGTGAGGATACTGAGACCCACAGAAATCACCTGGCCTCCAGGCCAATGACTTTTTCTTTCACCTTCACTCCCTTTTACTTCCAGTCACTACTACTACTTCAAGTTTCCACTATTCCTCATTCTTGTATTCTGAGGGTGAAGAAGGAAGAGTCATGGCCTACCTTCCATGCACAGTGAAACATAGGAGTAGGTTTATCCCCCAATCCCCATTATAGCTATGGTTAAAAGATATATTAAATTCACAGCTCAGTCTCAGAATTATTTACACCACCTAGTTAATATTTGACATCAGAGTCACCACACTACAGGGCTCCAGAAAATACTGAAATTTTAAATTGAGCTGGTTTTGTGGTCTGGCTCTTTGAAGAAAGATCTACCATCACACAGTCAGAATGATAGAAACAGAGTTTTTACACCATTTTTTTTTTTTTTTTTTAGTTTCTGTACTTAGAAAAATTCTTTCCTCTGTTCCTATATTCCTTTTCATCTCTTTTCTTTTTTTTAAATCCTCCGAACCTGAATTTTGGAGAGCTCCCTCTATAATTACTCTTTGGGGCTCAGGAAAACACCAGTGAAGTAGACTCCTGTACTCTCGAATCTGGAAGCCACAGAGTGAGGGATGTGCACAATGCATTTATATCACTTACATAACAGTGCAAGGCAGTAAAATGAGTGATTCATACACCACGGTGGGAAGAGAGCACTAGGACCCAGAGTACTCCCAGAAGATGCAGGGCCTCAATGGAAGCTTGAAGAATGCAGATTGTTTGGAAAGGCAGAAGAAAAGGAAAAGTTACAGCTACAGCAACAATGCTGTGAACATTAGCCTATAGTGTGGAATAAGTGGAACATGTTCAATTAAATGTAGAGATTGAGATTGGTCACTTCAGAGGCAGTTCTGGATACTGCACAAGAGGAGGTGAGCCTGGGTGGGTGAGTAAGGCCAAATGTCAATGGACCTTGAGTGCCAGGTGGAGGAATGTGGACATAACCCACGAGACCAATGCTGCAAATATAAACATCTACAGAAGGCAAATAAGTAATTTAACTCAATGAAGTGAATTTTGTCAAGGAGACATTGGGAGATCTGTGGTGAGGTGAAGGTCTGCCATTGCTAATGGGCTGCCATTGTTCTCAGCTCTCTCAACAGAAATCACCCCAGACTTTGGACCCAGGATTGGCAATGTCCCTCATGTTTCTCAGTAGAGTATAAATATATGAATTTTAAGGTAAAATTTCTTGATTTTTAAAAGACTGTATGGCCTAAACAAGTTTTTTCTCAAAATAAATTTATTTCTAAAACTACCCATTTGTGGCCTCTGCTTAAAAAATGGGAGATTTATGAGGGTTTTGGACAAAGAAAGGGACACCAGGAAAATGGCATTTTATGAAGATTAACTCTCTGTTTTGTAATCTTATACATTTCATTTATTTCTAATCTCCCCAATGTTACCCTGCCAAAAACATTTATAAAGATAGGAACAATTTGGTCTGAAGCAGCAACAAAGGCAATAGTTGAATTAGGCAATATGCAGGTTATATTTTCCAAAGACAGCCACAACAATATCTCCCATAGCACATGTTCTTCTGCAATGTGACCTTAGCACTCCTCCACCAAGAAATGGAGTTTAATTCTCCTTCTATTGAATTGAATTGGCCATAGTGATTTGCTTGTCACAGGAGAATGCAGTGGAAGTGATGTTTTGTGACCTCTAAGTCTGGGTCAGAGGAAGCTGGAAGCTTCTACCTGGGTCTCTTGTGATACTCACTCTCAAGACACTTCCTTGTGTGATGTGTGAAGCTCCCCCTCATATCTTTCCCTCCTGAAACCCAGCCTTTAGCCTGGGAAAAGCTCAAATTACATGGAGAGGCCACATATCTGTTCTCCAGTTGACAGTCCCAGCTGAGCCCAACCTGAAGTTATCCCAGACAAGTACCAGACATGTAAGTGAAGAAACCTTTAGATGACTCCAGCCACCAGACATTTAAGTCTTCCTCAGTCATTCAAGTCTTCCTAGAGGAAGCCTCAGATGTTGTGAAGCACTACCCTGACTAAATCTCTGACTGGCAAAATCCATGAGCTGAATAACATTTTGCTTTATGTCATTATGTTTTGGGGTGGTTTGTTGTAGCAATAGATTATCTGTACATGAATGAACTACATCAGCGGGTCACAAAAGACAGTGTACATAAGAATGTATCTTCCAGCATAAATGTTCAGACTCCAACCGCCCTTCAAATGCAGATGCAGAAAAAAAAAAATGGGATTTGATTTAAAAAGCAATATCTCTAATCAGCTTCTAGGTGATTCTAATGGAAATTAGACTTCGGACCATACTCAGGTAACTATAATTCTAGTAAGAACTCTCCTAAAGAATTGAAGGGATACCAAGACTCATTTGTATAAAACACTAGAACTCAGAGTGTTCTTGTCATTCAATTCAGAAAGGTTTCCTTAGAAATAAAAGAGGCCTGCTGTGGCAAGCAGCCTTTGCTTAGGAAGTTTATTCCCGCATCATAAGCAGACATTCAGGTGTGAGATCAGACTTCTCTCTGTCATTCCTCAGGTAGTCCAGTCTAAACAGAGTTAAAGTACATGCTCTTGGGAAATAATGTCTCAATCAAATTGTGGTCCCTGAAAATTAAACAGGATGGTAAATACACCTGTGACTCTATACATTTACCATCTTGAAAATGAGGGTATCAAGCCAGTAAAGAAGAAGACTTAATAAGATCTTGAGAAGCTAAACTGAAATATTTATATGCTTATGCTTACTCTGAAAAGGCTGGCCAAATAATGACATTGACTAGAATTCAAGAAAGAATATTTCAAACTAATGGTAACTCCAGTGTTAAACTGGAAGGTCCTAATATCTTTACCAATGGGGTTTTTATAGTGAATCTCATCAAGATCATATGTAAAGAGGATTTATTTTAAAAATAATTTTGCAGCAGCATGAGTGGAGTTAATTTTCCTTCCATCACTAACCATGTTTCCTGAATGTATCCAGTCCCTTACATCCTTTACAAACATAGCCAATTACTTTCACATATTTTCTGTTTCATGGAATAGTCTATCACAGTAACACCATTTGAAAAAAATCTCTAAATCTCCAAGTGCGTTTTGTTTCCTTTACCATTTTTTAAATTTTGCTTTGTTTTTATTCTTTGTACTTTCTGGTATAAAATAATGAAAACCCTGTTCTTGAAAATATCTTTACTTAAATCATAACTTGATCTTGGGTAAATTCCAATTCATAGATTTCAAAGTTTATTCTTTTCAGGCTTTTGTCCCCCCAATAAAACTAAGGCCAAAATAAATTTAAAGTTTTTTTTTTGTTGTTGTTGTTGCAGTATGCGGGCCTCTCACTGTTGTGGCCTCTCCCGTTGCGGAGCACAGGCTCCGGACGCGCAGGCCCAGCAGCCATGGCTCACGGGCCCAGCTGCTCCGCGGCATGTGGGATCTTCCCGGACCGGGGCACGAACCTGTGTCCCCTGCATCGACAGGCAGACTCTCAACCACTGCGCCACCAGGGAAGCCCCAAATTTAAAGATTTTTAAAATCGATTTTAATTTACTAAAATGAATATTATGAATATTCTGCCTGTTTAGAATGCTAAAAATAAAACAATTAACATGAATTATAGATTAATTTCCCTTGATACCTAAATTATGCCAATCTTTCAGTTGTAAAGTCCTGAGCACTCAATTTAGGCTGCATATATTTTACAGATGTAGTCTCAGTATCACAGATGTAGATTTAGGTGAAAGTATTCTTAGAAGAAGGAAATAGACTACATAAACTAAAAATGCTTCTGGCTCTCAACTATTGTGATAAAATTTGTCTTAAGCAACATAACACAATCATGTTATTGGGGTATGTGAATATCTTTATGGATTAAAATACCAGGCACAAATCCTTGGCTAAATATAGCCTGTGGAAGTTTCTTTCATCAGGCTCAATACTCTTCAGGACTGAATTGCTGTTAATATAACTTGTGTCATGTGGAAATACCATTTTGATATTGAAATTGAGAGGAATGGACTTTTTTTGGTTCTTGAAGTATGTAATAGATTCTTTAGGAGTTTATGTCACTCCTATCATTTCCCTATATGTTTTCTTCTGTTTTATTGAAAGATGGTCTTTACAATTTCATCATTAGTGTTCAATAAAAACATGGGCTGTGGATGATAACAACAATGCACCTACCTATCTTCACCTCAGTAAACTTCACAGTCTGCCTATCCTCAGACCCAGTAAACCACTCTTAAGTAATTATGCAATTAACAGCTAAATAGTAGTGTTTAAAATGAGAAAGAAATATTATAGGTTGATTTGTAGGGCACTGATTGCTTAGAAATACTCTGAGCCTTCCAAAGAAAACTACTACACCCATAAAATTCAAGTCCACAACTTGTGGCTCTCCCTCTCCCACTAAATTTCTCCCTTCAATTTACAATGGAACTGACAGCCTTGGTCTCAGGCCATCAACTCTTTCTAGCACAGCATTAATCCCTAAGAAATGTCCTGTGACTCAGCTGGTACTGCTGAAATGTCAGCTGAACTTCTTAGGCACACATGCACACACACACACACACACACAGACTGAAAAGGGTGCTTAAGAATCTGAGAAATATCAAAGCTGAAAAGTCTTCTTTAAAGGTTTTCTTTTTTGTTCTCTGACAATGAAAAGATCACTAATCAGAAGCACCTCAACTCAGGCCAAGAGTTTTTGCTGCTTTGTCAGTGTAACTATAATAGAATTACTTACCTATTACTGCTAAATTTATAACAAAAACAAAACGCACAACATTTTACAAAAAGGATGTTAAAGAAAATAGAATACTTGAAGAGGTTTATGGCAAAATTTATGACTAAAATAATCTGTAATATAGTTATACCTTCTTTATTCACAGATTAAGGTACAATAATCTAAAAGTAACACATGCTTATTAAAGAGGTGGATGAATGAATGGATGGATGGATGAATGTTTGATTAACTAACTGAGGTGTGAATGAATACAGATAGCATTCATGAGGTGAAGACAGAATCCAATCAAAACACAATATTAATAAAACATTTCCTATAATTAAAAGAAAATATCTAAAATAATCCCCAAATGTTCCACCTATTTATTTATTTATAATGGAGAAATCTGTGAATATTTAAAAATTAAGTTAAAACTATTTACCAAAACATTATTCAATCTTGGATAAAATTGATATATTTCAAAGGAAAATGATTATTTTCATAAATAATTACATTGTAAATCTATGAGCTACTTCATGGAGCTCAAAAGGCAAAATCTGAATAGAAAGTATAATCAAACCATTAAATTCCTGACTATAAAAATACATTATAATTCCCTTTGTCCCCAAATATTAAAAACTCTTTTAAAATTAAAAATCAGAAACTCTTAAATAACCGATAACTAATATAAACAATTATTTCTTGTTCCAGTAACATTGGAAGGAGAATACCAAGCAGATCAACTTTTTATGTTCTTGTTCATCTTTCTGAACTCTTAGGACTTTCTGTTTTGTTCATTACCTTCCCAAAGTTAAGTAATTTTAATTATGAAGTCTTTTATTATTAATGAATTTTCCTATAACTGACTGCTAATTTGCTTTTCTTGGGATATTTTTAATCATAAAATGACATAATTTTGCATTAATAGTCAAGTTTATTTCTCTTAAATTCTTAAAGAAAACCTAAAAATAACAACTGTTAATATATTTTTGCATTCTTTTAGACATTAAAGACTTTCAAATATTTTTGCAACTGATTCTTTGCTTCAACAGGAAACTTAATTACATTCTACTTCCTTTCTGAATGTCTGTGTGTATCTACACACACACACACACACACACGTATATATTCTATTAATAATATATACATTCTATTCTATTAGTTTTTCCTTTTTAAGTAGACGACACTGCACTGCTTATTTTAATGAAGAAAGATGTAAATTTTTCTTACCTGCCCTTTAAACTGCTTTGGGAAAATGCAAAGTCAGCTGAACTAAATTTAGCAATTACCTTTTAGCTGACAGAGTCTTCTGATGTGGGAATCATTCTCAGGCTTGCTGGGTTCCTGCCAAGTTGTGTCATTCACAGTTTTTCCCTCTAAAGCAAAGCAGAAGATTGGTTAGAAGAATTCACGGTAACATCTGTGTAAGAAATTTGATATCAAAACAAGTTCAGCACACGGTTGTAACTTGGTAAGTAATATGTTAAGAAAGCATTGTGGTCCATTCTGGGAAGCTCTGGTCCCTGACGGACACTCCCAGATGTTCTGTGGGCTCCTATTTATTTCCATAAACTACATAAGCACTCAAGCATAGATGGTAGAAGGTTGCTACTGAAATACCTCTTGATAGCTTTTGATTACATTATTCTTTGGAGTATTTTTCTTGAATTAATAACCATTTATTTTTTATACATCAATTAAAGTAGCTCCACCCTCCACATTCTTCACTGTTTTTAACAAAATGATTAAGTAAGTGTGTAGAAAGAACATTGAGTTGTTTCAAGAAACTCTTAAGATCCTTGACTGGGAGAACCATGATTTTCCCAGACTTGTCCTTCTAACACCCGGGGCAGGCTCTAGACATGTTTTAAAGAAGTGAACTGCACCAGAATAAAGAACTGGAATCCCTTCTAATCTGTTTACTGAAGACTACTCATCCCACATGCTGTATCACACCATTGATAAAGCAAATTTTAAATAATGCAACAAAAGCATCACACAAACTCAGCATGCTGTGCTGTTTTTAAAGTCAGTATTTGCTCTCATATTTGAGTACAGAGAAGGAAGGTGATCATCAAGAATCATTTTAGCATGGACACATCTAGAATCTTATGTGCACCAACTGAATATGCTATGAGAAGGGCATATATAAATGGAAAATAAAAGAGTGACTACTTCCTTTTATTTCAGATCATGCACTATTCAAATCAGGGCTAGTATTCAAAATATTTAGCAACTACTGCCCACAGGGCCTTGACTAGTGAGATAGGACTCAGCCCCTGTAGATGTTGCCACTGGAAGAATATCAGACCCAATTAAAATGCAGATGCCCTTGGTAGATGCATCCATGGATGATCATCACTTTGGCCTGAGTGTGTTTTTCATACCCTATCCAGGAACCTGGTTTTGAAAAGAGGAAAAAGGGGGTTTAAGCATCCAACTTCTAGGTGCTGCTAAGGAGAAAGGGTACCTACAAGTTTGATGAACTGCATAAAAAATGAATTATTAACTGAATAATCCAGTTGTTTTGTCACTACAAATGTTTTATAATTAGTATAAAACATTCTATTTTTCTATATTCTGTAAAGGAAAGAGAGATATCTTCCATTAACTTTCTAAAAATAATTAGATATTTACTTTAAAATTAAAATACAAATCAAGCCAATTGCCCCTATTATTACTATGGGTACTGTAACCACAGAAACTGAAGAAAAGCTCTGGTGCTTGAAATGCTGTGGAAAGTCTTTTATAATTCAACCATTTTTTATTTCTTTTTTATTCATTCATAGATTCCTAGATATGAAAAGATATCTAAGAGATCATCTTGACCATGGACCTTCCAAGCTAAAGTTGGGAAATTGGAAGATAGTCAGCCAATAAGCCAAAAAGAATTATTTTTTTTAATATAAAAGGAAATTACTCTGAATAAATCAATGGTTTATTTGTCTTAGCCATTTAAAATTAGAATGGAACCACATTTCTTTTTTTGAATTTCTTCTATAAAATTCAAAGACAAATCAATTTGACTTTCATCCATTACTTTCTGTTCCTTTATGGCATTAGCAGCAGAAAATCACTCTTAGAGAAAGAGAACATATCATTTGCATAAGTAATCTTATGAATTACTAACCAAATACTTTGCTTTCAGACATAGATCTCTGGATTGACCTAGAAAAAAAAGGAAACCAATATTTAAGTCTAGATTTAATAATTTATATTTTAAGTGAACAGAAATTAGGTCACTTAGACATGTGTGCAATGTCTTGGAGAGCAGGAATAAATTCTAAGTTCTACATATGGGCCTGAATTTTCCTGACTCTGGATGGCAAAGTACAGTTAATACATATTGCCTGGAAATTTCCAGGCAATATGAAGAAACTAACTTTCATAAATCTCACCACCCCTACCCCTGCAAAAAAAAAAAAAAAAAGTGGGCCATTTCTACATGAATGCATCTCAAGATAATCAAATAGTTCATATGGGAAAGTTCTTTTTCAAATAATTCTATTCAATAAATACAGAAAGAACATTGCAACTTGAATATAACTATTGTACAATCCCTAATAAAACAATAAATCGGGGCAATAATTACCAGTTGCTGTTAAAGTTTTTAATTGAAAGGCCGATGAGCAACTTAGTGCTGGATGGATCAGTCTGATACCATCTGAACCCACTAAGCAACTTCACAGTTGTAAAAATAGAGACAACCAGATATATGAGCTTCCAATGTAATGCAACAGGAAATATCCAGTCACTGATGACCTACTTTTAAAATATATAGAGATAGATAATCAAACTTGAATCTTATCAAGCCTGGACATCTAACTAAAAATTTACAGGAAACAGAAGAGAGAACACGTGTTTAAAACACACACAAACACACACACATATACACTCACACACACACACACACAAGGATGCAATCAGTAAAATTCAAAAATACGGAAAATTCCTCAGAACGAATAATCCAGTTTCTCCAGCAAATAAATGGGGGGAAAGACCTATAAATTAAGAAACATGGACAAAATGCATCACATGGATCTTCTTTGGATCATGATTCAAATAAACTATCTACTGTTTAAAAAGCACTTGAGGCTATCAGAGACATTTTAATACTGACTGTACACTTCGTGATATTAGGTTATTTTTCTTATTTTGTTCTAATACAGCTGTGGTGCTGTGGTTATGTTTAAAAAAACAATTCTTGTTTCTTAATGATATATTTGAACATGAAATTGTCTGAGATATGCTTTAAATAAAACTCAGTGAGGGGAGTGGGAGTGGGGAGTCAGATGGGTAGAGATGAAATAAGATTGACTATAAATTGATACTTGATTATGTTAATCAATGTACACATTGGGTGAACACACACACATAGTGTGCATGTAAATAATTTTGTCATAGCTGGAGTGTTTTCCATTATTCACCTTTTTTTTAAGCTCAGGGTTGTAAGCAAAAACTTACCTATATAATGTTTCTTTTTTTCTTAACCATTTTATTTTGGTTTGTGTTAATTTTTTAACACAAAATGCTCATTCAGGACAACTCTTGGGAAGTGACAAGTGTTCCCAAAAAAGCTACTTATAATATTATAAAGTGAAGTAGGTGTATAATGACAGGAGAGGTTATTCCCTTCAGGGGAGTGATGGACAGAAGAACTGAGGAACTCAAGGAAGTCTTCAACTTTAACTGGTTGGAATCTGAGAAGCGTGTTAATTGATTTGGCTTATGTTTGAAGATTCCTAATTCAGTCAGCATCAGGTACTTTTCCTCTCATTAATCCTCCTTCTGCACCTCCATGTTTGGGTATCATCTAATCTGTAGAAGCATCAATCATCAGCCAATGCCTGTAATTTTGTTTAAGTATTTGATTTGGGATTAGTGAGCTCCTTATCCATGGATAGAATAAACAGCTACATAGGTGGGGCAATTTTTAAGACTGAGAAGAACCCTGCTAAAAAAATCCCTCTTTACTCCCATTCATGCTTAAAATGCCACTGATGTAGTTTAACTAGGTAACTATGACTAAAATACAACTACCCTTGCCTGGCAGGTGCTCTAAACTGTTAATCATGAAATTACCTACTTACTATGGCTGCATTTTATATCCTTACTGGGAGAAAGCTTTGAGCAGGAAAGGAAGGAAAGACTATGAAAACACCAAGTGTTTTGTGGGAGGAAGTAGTTGGGGGAGGAGGAGAGGCAAGAGCTGTCAAAAAAGACTACATCCAGAAAGAATTTCACATGTTAACAGTTTTGTCTCAGACCATTCCAGAGTGCAAGGAAGCCGTTCTTCTGTATCATCAGCCACCAATCTGGAAATTTCCCCATAAACCAACTTCCTGCTGCTATGTATTTCTTGCTTATTAGTTAAAAATCCCATTACCTTATGCAACATGTGTGTGTCACGTCCTCTGGCAGCTTGATGTGCTGAATATAAAGCCAAGCCTGACCTAAATAACCCAAATCTCTTTGCAAACACATTTTTATTAGGATTAGAAGAACTCCAGAAGATTAATAGTTCACCGATAGAAACATGTTTTTGAGTAGGCTTCCACTTTAATCTGAGCCTAGTTTAGACACATGTTTCTTCTTCTGAAAATTTAATTTTCACATCCCTGTCTACAGGAATGTCACAACACAAGTTTCCTAAGCATAAGCATAAACATAAATGTTAGCAGGGTAAAGCATACCTAGATTTGTACATGATGATTTTTAAAAAAGCACTTTGACAGGAAACCCACTAAAATAGTCTATTCAACATTGTAGAACTAAGAGAACATAAAGTTTTCAAAGTAAATTTGACTTACTTTCTTTTTGGTTTTGCATTCTCAAAATGAGAAACTTCCTGTAAAATAAAATAAAAAGTAAAATAAAATAATACTACCCCAAGAAACCAGAAAGAGAATTCAAGTACAGTTTATCTTTGAGTATAATCCAAATGCAGTTCATTTTGCCTTTTCCTAGTAAAATGACTGTATTTTAGTAATTTATTTAGTAGAATCTTGTTTCTAGTTTTTACTTTTTTCTCTCTTTGTCTTTGTAACTTTGATAAATGTTTACCTCATTGTAAGTCCGTGACAGTTAGTGAGCAAGTATTTTAAACAAAAATCTGTAATTAAATCCTTGTAGCCTCAAGTTTATATTCCCCTTCAACCCACCAAGACCAGGGGGAGAGACACATACCAGAGTATGTTAATTACATTATCTTTCTTTAAGAAAGATGGAAAGTAGCCTATCACAATACCCTAAGTGTGTTGAAATACACGTGTTATTCATCTGACCTTTTTCTTCAGAGCCGCTGATGCTATGTAAAATCTCTTATACTTCTGACAGAAGAAATATGTTGCCACATCTTTCACCATGTTCGAAAGAGCTTAAACTGCTTCCAGGCGCCTTTAAGAACTCTTCAGATTCTCTTTCTCATTCATCCACTCCTTCATTCAAAAACCATTTATGTTTTTGATGTCCAGTGTTTTTTGAACACCTACTATATGATAGGCAACAGACCATGTTCTGAAGGGTCTTGTTTGGCGAGGTAGAAATTTGTGTAGTAAAGAACATTGAGACCAATATTCCACGTAGTGAGAAAAGCAAAGGCTGGAAGGAGTGGTGAACAAAAATCAAAAAAGGAAAGTTTTTTTTTTTAAATTAAGGTATGGTTGACTTACAATATTACATTAGTTTCAAGTATACAGCATAGTGATTCAGTATTTTTTTTGCAGATGTTACTCAAAGCTGTTTTTATTATTCCAATAGTTGACAGTATTAGTCTGAGCACTGTAAAGTTCAGGATAAGCTTTCCCCTACATAATAACTGAGGGGGACCTTTCTCAAACCCTTATTGTGTTTTTATCAAGATTTAACTTCAAAGACAATTTGAATTACCTATTTCACGTTGTTGGGTAGAACTGAAAACCCATATACTGAAATAATCAGTCCCCAACTTGAGAAACAAGTTTTGCCAAGTTAAGATGCCTGTGGATCACCCAGAGGACAATGTCTTATAGAAGAGATGTGGGGGTGAAGGTAAAAAACGTGGGAGTCATGAACCAAGCCCTGAGGTGAATTGAGATATCAACAGACTCTGAGGACTTAATGGTTAGATTGATCACTCCTTCGATTCTCTGTGCTTTGTCATCAGGGGTCCTAAAAATAATCAATCTCTATCCATGGTCTTTTTATGAAATTTTTTCAGTCTGGTCTAGAAGTCTCCAAACCTCAGTCTGGAAGCTAACTGTATCATTTTCACCACAATCAGAGGACACACTAGCTTTGTGAGGGTCATCAGGAAAGGGGATGGCCACCCATCTTTGTAGTAGCATTTTCCTGTCATACATATTTGTAATGTAGCTAGGAAGGAGCAAACTCTATGTTCCCATAATCTATGCAGTTTGGGCTAGTTATGTCTCAATAATCAGAATCCATTGTCATGAGTCTCATTAATTTGTTATGTGAGTTTAGATCAATTTCTTTGGATTGTGAATATTGCACTCTTTAAAATCGTTCTACCTCTTTTGAGTATAAAGAGGAAAGGTGTCTGGTCTGGAGTTAAGCAGTACAGAAGGTGGATTTGAAATAAGAAAGATAGGAAACATTAGATATCTTTTGTATTTGTTATCATTTGAATCATAGTACTTTTCGAATCCATTTATTATATCAATAATTCATTGTTTTCTGCTACCAAAGAGATTTAATTCCAGATGACACAAAACTTGTGTGCAATTGAGCCCCAAGTGTTTGAATTGGGGCAGAGGGCATATTATTCAAGCACAGCCTCTTGCTTCAGCTGGGTGAAGCCTTAGCTAAGTTAATAAAATCAGATGTTGGACCAAAACTGGTTAAATATGCATGGCTACTGATTGTAGTGAAAGGGACACAATTAGCTTCTGAGCTGAGGTTTAGAGACATCTGGATCAAGATTTGAAAGAATTTCATAAGACCATAGATGGAGACTGGTTATTTTTAGAACGCACGTTGTCACAACATTCTCTAGGGACTATCTACTTTGTTCTATTTTACTGGAATCCGGGTCATCCAATATTTGCTTGTAATGAATCAGCTTAGGTTTGGGGATCTTTTATTAAAGAGTTTTCTTGTAATGAATACTTTGAAAAAGATTTTGAGCTAAAACTTCTTTCGAATCCTTATTAAGATGAAAGAGTTAATGTAGTTCTCCTTAGGTAACCTTCTTCCTACAAGAGGGTAGGGAGAGTCAAGCACACTAAATTCAGTCTCAGGTGTGATTATATGAAGGAAAGGGATTACTCAAATAGGGCAACATCTACTTATAAGAATAAGACTTCTGTTCCCTGGGTGTTGTTTAATTGTAGATGACTACTGAACTGGTTAAGCAATTTTTAGTACTTCTTGTACCAAGCAGTCTGCTTACATAAGCAGACTGTCATGTACTTTGGAGTTCAGACCCTAGGTTCTTTATTTCTGGAGGGGCAAGTCAAGAAGGACTATACATAGCTTTATTTTTAGAACTATATCTATGTGTGTGTGTGTGTGTGTGTGTTCATGCGCGTGATACTCTGAACTACAAAAGGAAAATACCATTTCAGAGAGTCAGTGAAATCATTCTGTCTAGTCCATTAATTTGACACTTGCCATCAATACCAGGTAAAACTTGTTCCTGTTAGCCTTCATTATCCCCTAAGTCAAACACTAATCATTAGTCTTACCTTTCATTCACTAGGGAGTTTGTGGCTTAATTTAATTGTTACCCCTGGCAATTTTTAGGAAAATAAAAAAATATGAAATGTAGACAAATTATTATAAATGGGCCAGTAGAAACTAAAGAATATGTCCAACCTATGTTATTTTTCAAGTAGATGAGAGTAGGCTCTAGGAGCAAAGCATTTTCACATAACTATGAAACTAGGTCAAATTAAGGAAAATTTAAAAACAATTAGAAATGAAGAAAGAGAAGGTGCCATTTAAAAGGATAGAGAAATTTTGGATACCAACTGCCATATTTCTATTCTCATGCAGTGGTTACAGTTGACTGTCCTTTGGGATTGAGTCTAATATGTGCCTGTTTCTTGTGTTATTCGTTTTAAAATCTTACTTTCAAATCACAAAGTCAAAAGGAAAAATGAAGTGAAGAATATGTCAGGAGTTGTTGTTGACCAGCTAATGGAAATGTAAAAGGTATTTCTGCACAGAGAATAATGACTGACAGTAAATGATGGTGTAAATCCCATGGTGAATTTTTAAGACTTAAGAGCTGATGAGATCTGACCTTTGATTTGCAAATGAATAAATTGAGGTTCCAGATGGTAAATTGACTTGTCTAGGGTCATACATACAGTGATTTACCTTGGTTAAATGCTCGTCATATTTTTCATTCTAATGTATTCTTTAGAATCATATAATTCATTCATTCATAGATTTATAGTTCATTCAACATTTATTTAGCATCTATTATGTACCAGACACTCTTTTAGAGTCAAAAAAGAATTACAAGTGGTTCTTCTCTCAAATATCCACCATCAATGACCGCTGCTCTCAGGATCCTGTTGGATTCCATGATTTTCCTAATTTTGAAGATTAAATGAGCTAACCTTTATAAAATCCTTACATGATTCCAAACACATTGAAGATACTTACAGATGTTATTTCTCATTAGATTAATTATTCATTAATAGTTACATGGAATTCTGATAATGAGGTAAGAATTGAACATAAATACAAACAAACACACACATATTGGTATACATACATATAACTTCTTATTAAAATAAGCTAACCCAGTTCCTATTTTATTCAACTCATTCTCTTGCAAGAATAAAGATAATTCACTTGCATAACTAAAATTATTTTAACTAATATCAAAATACTGTGATTCCAAGAATGCCACATCCAAACTGAATGAGCTTATGTCTGGACATTTCTTAACTTCTTAGGCTTCAATAAAGTTCCCACAGACGTTCAAAAAAAGAAAGGGAAATTCTGTGAATTTCCCTTTAAAAAAATTCTAATAGACATCTGGAAAGAGGATGCTTACGATGCTTCAAATTTAATAAAGTGGGCTAATTTTGCAGTGCACTGAAAAGCCACCAGAGTGATGAAAAAATGTATACCCAGCTTTCAGCTCTGTTCTCAAAACAAGGAGGAAGTTTGTGTGCTGGATAACAAACCATCACCCATGTGAAGGAGTCCTGCCACCCATGAGGTCCTCCATCCTGCCTCTACACCTGATTACAAACATGTGGTGAAAAAATCACATGAAGAAGTCTCCTAAATTATCAAATTGATCACACCACAAAGAGAAATGTTAGTCAATATAGCTAGTTTGAGCCCAGGTGGTTAAAGCAAGTTACTAAGAATGACAAGACTTTTATAGCTTTTCTAATTTCTTGATTTAACACATTTGAGAAATAATAATGGTAGAACACTTATGGATTATCAAGCACACTTCCAAATGCTTTACATGGAGTAATTCATTTAATCCTCCCAACAATCCCGTGAGGTTTATACAGTTATATGTCTTCAATTTACACATGAATAAACTGAGGCACAGAGCAGTCAAATTCTTGCCTAAGGTCACATAACTAGTAAGTGGTAAAACTGGGAGTTTATGCCTGATGCCTTAATGAGTACACAATGCTACTTCAATACTTGACTACACACATACAAAATCTACCTGTCTTCTAGATCAGAGATCCCACAAATGAACTGTTGGCCAGAAGAGAGAATGGCTAGAGAAATGTAATACTATATGCCACTACTAAACAAAAAATTCAGAAAGCACACTTTTACTAATATGAATAATTTAGTGTTTTTTGCACATAATTCTTTTTTTAATTGAAATATAGTTGATTTACAATGTGTTAGTTTTAGGTGTACAGCACAGTGATTCAGTTATATTTAGTTATGTGTATAACTAAAGAATATATATGTAAGAATCTTTTTTAGATTCTTTTCCTTTATAGGTTATTACAAAATATTGAGTATAGTTCCCTGTGCTATACAGTATGTCTTTATGCATAGTAGTGTGTATATGTTAGTATTATTTGGACAGTATATTGATGTGTTTTGAAGGCATTAATCATTTTGTGAATGCCATCATCATCATCAAAGAATGCCCAGTAATTTATGACAGCATATTTAATTAAAAATGGGCACTTCATGAATCATTGAATTTAGATGAGAGACTGCACATTGGAGGCCCCCCAGTATATTACTGTAATAAAATTATGGTTCTCAGGGAAAACAGATTTTATCCCCCCATGAGAATGCAACGAAGAAGCAGAAGCAACCTCAGCTCATTGTGATGGGAAAAGTAGACTTTCTTGCCAGCCCACCAGTTCCTATCAAAGAGTAATAACCCTATACGCTAATGAATTCTGATTTCCCCAAGAGAAGCAGGTGGTGTATGGCATCCCAAAAAGGCTCATCATCTCAGGGCAGACCTTATAGCTTGTAGTGCCTGGAGAATGCACGGGTACTGTATCTAATCCATGAGGGACAGAGCTGGTAAATTGCATAGAACTTTGTCATTCGTCTACCGGTGTGCCAAGTGAGCTTTCTATCAATCCTGAGCTAACAAACTCCTCTCACAGTGTTATAAATATCCAGGATGGCAAAACAGGTTACTTCGAGGATGGTTATTTGCATTATAAAAGATTCTTCCTTTTCAAAAAGATTCTTTTCCAGACTTCCATTGTTTTTCATGGAAAAGCGTTTTATTTTAAATATAGCAGTGTGTACATGTCAATCCCAAATTTCCAGTCTACTCCTCCCTCCCACCCTTCCCCCCCGGTAACCATAAGTTCATTCTTTAAGTCTGTGAGTCTGTTTCTGTTTTGTAAATAAGTTCATTTTTATCATTTTTTAGAACTTTCTTAAGTATCCTTAAATGTGTTCTGACTTATGAAATTATATTTACACAAGGTTTTAGAAAGGGGAAAGACAACTAATGTTTAGATTTCATGTTGCCTGCCACTTATATCATTATTTTATTTAATCCTCAGAGCCACAAATGGAACAAAAGAAAACCAAACAAACTTGCAAGAAGTGTGATAGGAAATAAGACGGGTAAAAATATCAACTTCCATCCTTACAGTGGAAAAGCACCAAACTGGCACTCCAGGACCTGGCTTGATCTCCCAGGTCTGCTACTAAACTGGGCCAGTTCCAAGAACCCTCTCAGAACTGTCTCTACATCAATAGTATGAAGGTTAGTGAACAAGAACTTGAAAATCTCTTCCAGTAAAAACAATCCATGTTTCCTTATCTACAATATTTCAATCCAAAGTCAGTAGGGATGACAAAAGGTTTTAAGAGAAAATTAAAATGGGAATGGGCTTTTTTGCTTTACAGCTTTTTCTTTAAAACATGAATAAAGAGATAACCATGGCTTTCATTAGATTCAATTAGTAATTATATCATGAACTTAGGAAATAAAAAAGAGAATAGGGTGTAATTAACCTCAATCCATTGATTTTATTTTATTTTAACATAAGTTTCTATTTATGGGAGGAAACTAATTAAAACCAACAGAAAGTGTTCACATATGAATTGGTGGCAGAAGAATAGCTGTATGTGATCGTAGATATAATGGGTAAAAAATAAAAATGAAAGAAAAGTGCAGTGTTTTTTATGAAAGTGATCTATGTTTTATATGTCAACTTGTTATGAGTCATTTCACAATCTAGAAATCAAGAAAAGGATTGCATGCACTGTTTTGACACTGACTCCTCTTGTTCATAGTTTGATGAAGACCTAGCTTATGGGATGCCATTGTTAGTCTCATTTTCTTCCTTTAGTGTCTAGGTTATTAATAGCTATGTCAGTGCTGATGTTAATATGGAGACAGAACAAAAGAACTCCCAATTTTAATAGTTCGGAGGCAAGTAAGAAATGCAGCTGAGTGTTTAGAATACCAACCTGGGAGTCACCTACCTTGACTTCATTACTCACCTATTCTAAGATATGTCACATTTCAGTGTCCATTTATTCGTTTATAAGACACTTGGCTCTAAGTGATTTTTAAGGCCTTTTCTGGAAGATGCTAGGACAATGTGCAGGGATAATGTCTTACCTTCCTTTCACCATTTTTAACTGTACTTCTTCCTTTTCAAGCCCAGCTTAAATCTCACCTTCTCCACTGAACTTGCACGGTTAAACCACAAACCACTATCATGTTCTTAGTCATAACACATTATTGATCATTTACTTTGTGCCTGCCACTGTGCTAATAATGTTAATTGCACTGTCACTTTTTATTCTCAAATAATGAATGAGAGTAACAAGCAGTTTCCTCATTTTATAGGAGAAGAAACTGGGCTTAAAGAATTTAAGGAACTTGTCCAAGATCACGTAGCTGGTAAATTTCAAAGCTGCCATTTTTATAAAGTTTATTTGACCCCCAAGTGTTGTGCTTCTGACTATTACATTATTTTTTTTGAAGTTCCTTCTGAGAAATATTGTAGAAGTTGGGCTTGATACTTATAATACAGCATTTAATTACATAATGTCTTATTTTATTCTCTAGATTTTTTTTTTTTTTTTTTTTTTTTTTTGCGGTACGCAGGCCTCTCACTGCTGTGGCCTCTCCCATTGTGTAGCACAGGCTCCAGACGTGCAGGCTCAGCAACCATGGCTCACGGGCCCAGCCGCTCCACGGCATGTGGGATCTTCCCGGACCAGGGTACGAACCTCTGTCCCCTGCATCAGCAGGCAGACTCTCAACCACTGCGCCACTAGGGAAACACTCTCTAGATATTTTTGATATACATATTTCTACTGTAGTTGACATCTGTCATTCACTAAACCTAAAATCAATGTGTAGAAGAAGGAGGAAGAAGAAGAAGAAGGGAGAAAGAGAAGGAGAAGTGGAGGAGGGAAGGAGAGCAGGAAGAAAAGAAGGAAAGAGAGAGAGAAAAAAAGAGAAAAGAGAAAGAGAAAGAAAGAAAGAGAGAGGGAGGGAGGGAGAGAGAGAGAAAGGACTCCCATTGTTACTAGGATGAGATATGCGGCTTAGGTCTTATCCATCACATGGGCAAACTTAAGACACTGATTCAAAACTGACTAACATGGGAGAAAATGTAAGGTGTGGGCATCCATTTTTAATGTAGCAAATCTCAGCAGAGACAGTGTGGTTCTGGAGCCTACTGCTATGAAAATAGCTTCTTGATTTGGATACTTCCTGATGGTGGCAGAAGCAACAGCTCTCCTGGGGGTGGCAAGTTTTGTAGTGTGCTTCTCAGTAATTTCTGCAAGCTTGGCTAGAGTATCTATCTTCAGCCTCCCAACAATTCTGAGATTTCTTTAAGCTGTAATCCATTTCTTTCTGCTTAAATTAGCTAACGTCGATTTGGTTATCTTCAAATTAATCCTGATCAATAACTTATCAAGTTAATTTTAGGTCCTGTGTTAGTTATCTATTACTATTCAATATATTACTCCAAAATGGAATGCCTTAAAACAATATACATGGATTATCTCACAGGTTCTGTGTGTCAAGAATATGGGTATGACTTAAATGGGTCCTCTGATACAGGTTTGCAGTCAAGTTATTGGCCCAAAGGTATGAGGTTTCACCTAAAGGCTTAGCTGGGAAGAGTATCCTCTTCCAAGCTCACTTAGTGATTGTTGGCAGCATTCAGTTTTCTGAAGCCTGTTGAAATGAAGGCCACTGTTCCTTGCTGGTTGTAGGCTGAATGCTGCTCTTGGTTCCTTGCCACCTGGGCCTCTTCTAGATGGGATCTTGCTTCACCATAACGTGCAAGCAAGAAAACAATGGAGACAGTCCTCTTGCAAGACAGAAGTTATAGTCTTGTATAACTTAATCATGGAAGTGACTTCCTATCACCTTTGCCAAATTCTATTGGAATCAAGTCTCACACAAAGAAAGGTGAGTATTACATAAAAACATAAATACCAGAAGGCAGACGTGATGGTGAATTTTATGTGTCACCTTGGCTTGGCCACACAACCCAGGTATTTGTTCAAACACCAAGTGAAATTATCATTTAAGTCAGTAGACTTTAAGTAAAGCAGATTACTTTGTATAATGTGGCTGGACCTCATCTCAATAGTTGAAGGTCTTAAGACAAAAAAACTGTAGTCCCCCAAGGAAGAGGGATTCTGCCTCTAGACTACCTTTTGACTCTTATTATAACATCAGCCCTTCCTTGAGTCTCTAGCCTGCTGGCCTGCCCTCCAAATTTCAGACCTGCCCGCCTCCATACTGGCATGAGCCAATTCCTTAAAATAAATTTCTCTTTCTATATATCCACATCCTATCAGTTCTATTTCTCTACAGAGCCCTGATTTATACAAGAGGGTTCATTAGACGCCATCTTAAAAGTCTGCCTTCCACAGTTCCAAAAGGAAAATAATACTGTTTTAGGTTAGAAAACACTCCCCCTTCCAAAAAAATTTAAAATGTACACATGGAACCATTTTAGAGCAGCAAGGGACCTTGGAGACCATCTAGGCTAAACTTATTATCTTATAGAGGTGGAAACAGAGAACCAGATAGTGTAATGACTTATTCAGCGCTATTTAGGAACAAAGCCAGGGTAAGAACTCAGTTTTCTCTCTTAAGGTCCTTACCATTGGCCCATAAATTCTCCTAAGTTGAGAGCTGAGAATTGCACTAATTGCCTGAAGACTGATTATAGTGAAGGAAAATCTTCGTGGGCAGATAAACTACTGATCAGCTGGGTTGTTCTTCCCTTCAGTTGGTCTTCCGATAGCAGGTAATTGTTTTGTACCAGTGCTGCCTCATCCTCCAACCCAGATTCCTTAATGATCAGTAGTGTTCACAGCCAAGATGGCAGGCTGGGTCATGGATCCTACCAGTGGCTATGAAAGAGAGCAAAGCTAACTGGCCAAGGAGGGATTAAACCCTTGACCTTGACCTCATTAGTGCTGAGCTCTAACCAACTGTTAGACATGTATTGTATCATTTGTCTTTAAAACTATGAATCTGCTATATTACACTCTTATTAACATCTGGTAGCTGGGAACAATTTAATTGATTTCTCCAGTGATTTTATCAATGCAGAATGTTGATGAATGTGAGTACATTTAAAAATTAAACTTGCATTTAAAAATATTTAAGTTAAAATGGACCCCCCCCAAAAAAAAAACAGCACCTGAATTATAAATTAGGCTAACAAGAGCCACCGTGATAGATTTTCTTGTTTACTGTTATTTACACATGGAAGGAAATCTAGGAATGAATGTCAAACATTGCACTCAAACTGGGTGTTCATGATTTGAGGCAATTTGTGGAGATTTAAATCTTGGGTTTTCTAATGCACGTAACAATAAATCCTATTGCTTCTCCTTGTCCAGCCTGGTAAAAATCAATGCTTTTAGGTAAGGAGTGTTGATTACAAATTATTTTGAACAGTTATTTTAAAACGATCCAAGCTCAAAGGAGAGTTTGACTTAAAGTCATTTAATCAAGGATATTAAATTAAAGGATCACTCTGCCCTGGTGTGATGGGTTGTAGAAGGAAGGAAAATGAACATGAACATGAATTTTGCCAGGTGCTTAACATTTGTTTTAACATTTGATCCTCACTACAAACCAAGAGACAGACATTTTTATCCATATTCTATTGCTCAGAAAACTTAGGGTTAGAGAAATTCAAAATCATTCTCAAGGATACACAGTTCTCAGCTACCTGGGGAGCAGGAATAAAACTCAAGTTTATTAACTTCATTGCCCATCTCAAGTTCTCTCTGCTATGTCCTGTATATACATGTATATTTATACACACACACACACACACACACACACATATATATATATATATCAGATAGTATTTAATGTACATATAAAAAGGTTGGTTCTTTATCTTCCTATCTTCCCCTCCTCTTCACTTCTCATCTCCCTAAAACATATTCTCACACTCAGCCTCTCCTACTCTCTGTGCATAGATGTACATGCATAACACACACACACACATGCTTGGGACAGAAAGACCAAAGAACATTAGTATTTGGGAAGCCAGAGCTGCAGTCTTGACTCCATCCCTCATTTCAGACAAGTCATTAATCTCAGCCTCCTCATTGGGTAATATACTTGTTCCCTCTGGTCTTGTCTCTTCCTAAAAGTATATAATTAAGTGTTTATCTTCAAGTATTTTTATACCTTATATTTCTTTTATAAGTATACCTATATATATATATATATATATATATATACGTATATATACTTTTATAAGTAAAGTAGAGGATTTATATTATCTGATTACTCTGATGCCTCAACATCACCAGCAAATTCAAGCCTCTAATTCTATGCTGTCCAACATTGTAGCCATTTCTCACGGTATGTGGCTATTGAGCAATTGATACTTGGTTGGTCCAATCAAGGAACTAAATTTTAATTTAATTTAATCTTAATTTTGAAATTGAAGCTGGGTCAAAAATACACAATTTTTATTGTTTCATTAGGAGCAGGATTCACTTTAACCATTGAAACTTTAGCATCTGAATTGAGATATATAAGATACACACCAGGGGCTTCCCTGGTGGCACAGTGGTTGAGAGTCCGCCTGCCGATGCAGGGACACGGGTTCATGCCCCGGTCCGGGAAAATCCCACATGCCGCGGAGCAGATGGGCCCGTGAGCCATGGCCGCTGAGCCTGCGCATCCGGAGCCTGTGCTCCGCAACGGGAGAGGCCACAACAGTGAGAGGCCCGCGTACCACACACATACACACACACACAAATATATATATATATCATTAACTTTTTATAATAATTACATGTTGAAACCATAATCTTTTAGATATATTTGTTTAAATACATTATTAAATAAATTTCCACCTGTTTCTCTTTTTAAAAATGTCACTCCCTGGGTCAGCAAACTTTTTCCGTGAAAAGTCAGATAGAAATATTTTAGGCTCTGTGGGCCACATACAGTTTCTATGGCATGGTCTTCTCTATTTTTGTTTTTGTTTTTAAAAAAATTGTTTCAATGCAAAAGCTGTTCTTAGCTCTTGGGCAGTACACACACAGGCCGCCTGGGGCAGTAGTTCTAGCCGCAGCTCTACAGTGACACATTTGCCCTTCTAACCCCAGTGCTCAGTAGCAAGAAGGAATGCTCTTCTCTGAAATTGAACTAAGCTGAATCCATACCTAGGATTGTTCTCCTCATTTTACGAAGAGGATACTGAGGTCTAGAGAATTTAAGCAAATTTCCCAAGTCAAATAGCTGGTAAGTGCAGAGTTAGAATGAGAATTCATATCTGCCCAGCTCCAGGGCTCACGTATGACACTGCATCATACATTCTCCATTATTAAGACTTTCCTTAGTTTGATTAATGAACCTTCACCGAACCATTCATTCAGTAGTCATTGAATGAATATTTGTGCAACATACAAGTAATAGAGACATTTCCCCTGTTCCACATTTAAGCTCATTTTTGAAAAGGTTCAAATATCTTACCAATTTAATTTATGAGATACAAAATGAAGTGGAAAATTGATAATTATTTGCTAACTTCAATCAATATAGATGGCAAGCCTGATAATTCAGCCTTGATCCTGTTAACCGCAATTGGCAGAGATACAAACATTTTATGTTCTTACTTTTTTTTCTAATTCAAGATGCTTTATTAGCTTCAGATGTAATAAAGAGGCGTTAAAATAGGTAGAGAATCAAGGAGTAACAGCCTACATTTTAACCAATGTAATGACAAAGTAGTCGATCTCTAGTGAGGCTAGTATGTTAGTCTATTTTCTTTCAGCATGTTTGTTTAGTTGCATGATCATTCACTCTGTCAAACTTTATAACTAGTTTTTTTTTTGGGGGGGGTTGTGTTTGTTTTTTTTTTTTGGCAGAAGACCTCCAAAACTCTCTGGCTTTGCCATATACTGTAAGAGGATCTCTTATTATTCATCTTTATGAAATTTAATAAAGTCTCATTTTAAATCAATTTCTCTTTAGACCAGCTCTCCATTACCAATCCCTCCTAGAACTGCAATTAAAATGTAAACTAGATATTTTTGATGTTCTTCATTTAAAATCCCAACATTAACTTCTTTCCCTTAAATGCCTTCTCTATCCTTAATTGTGCAGTTGGTCTACAACTGATCATCTGCTTTGGGACTCTGAAGCATCTTCCGTCCATCTGTGTAACTCCTCATTTTGATTAACATGGTGTTTTCCACATAGCAAAGCTCCTAATAAGTATGCATAAATAAAATAGCTTTTTTTTTTTTTTTTTTTTTTGTGGTACGCGGGCCTCTCACTGTTGTGGCCTCTCCCGTTGCAGAGCACAGGCTCCGGGCGCGCAGGCTCAGTGGCCATGGCTCATGGGCCCATCCGCTCCACGGCATGTGGGATCTTCCCGGACCGGGGCACAAACCCGTGTCCCCTGCATCGGCAGGCAGACTCTCAACCACTGCGCCACCAGGGAAGCCCAAAAAAATAGCTTTAAGGGAAGCCAAGAAGCCTAGGATTCTTCTTTCATCTTGGTTTTTCTTTTCAATTCATGTGGCAAATGACATTTTTAGTATGGGCTACAAATTTCCACTGTAACAACTAAATATGCTGTCGAGTTGGGTGTAAAGACTTTACGTTTGAGAGCACCTCTCCTTTCCAGTAAAATTAAAATCACAAATACATTTGGGCTGAGGACTCTCGGAGCTTGAGGAATAACTCCATTAACTTTAGGGATGTTTTCATAGTATTTTCAGAACATTAATCCAAAAGAAGAATCTATTTCCAATTCTATTAAAACTGGTCCAAATCTCTTTTTCCTTGAAAAAAAAAAAAAAAAGGAAAGTGAGAATAGTAGTAGAAAAAAAGCATCCATTCTTCAGAGGCTTAGATGGAAAGTCAGGAGGAAAGTTCTAAATCACTAAATTTCATTATTAAAAGACTAACCTTGTTTTATCCAAGCTGTGGAATCATTTTAATTAGGAATAAAGTAGGTATCAATGATAATTTGATACAACTGGTATAATTCAACAATTGAATAGTTGAATCAATAATTGAACCAGTTGTTTTTCAGTATATATATATATATATATATATATATATATATATATATATATACACACACACACACACATTTATGTTTGTATATATGCATATATTTTAAAATTAGTGAGTATATATATTATATGTGTATATATAAAATGTATATATATATACCTCAGTATTTAATTATATATACAGAAAGACAGAAATATACAGACAGAAAGAGACAGAGCTGTAGCAATTTAAATCATGTTTTTATTATTCTCATCTACTTTTGCAGTGTAGATGAAGTTTGATAACAATCCTAGTAGACTGGTTGGCCATGAACTTTTTTATTTTTCATGCATACTTATTAAACTCATGTGTTTAAGGAAATATCTTCAGGCTTTTCAGCCTATTCAATTTGTCTTTTTAATTGTAGCATAAAAATGCTTCCAAACATTTTGCAATGTCAATTGACAGTATCACTGTAAATGGTCTCTCTCTCTTACACATTAAGATGTAAAATATATTGCTGCTTCCTCTTAAGCATATCTGTCAACATCAATATCTTCTGGGTATTAAAAAGTATACAGAGTTGAGGGAAGAGTTTCCACTGCACTAAATTTTAAAAATTATATTTACTTACTAAGACTTATTATTGAACTTGTTTACAAACTTACAGTACATTACTTTTTAGTTGATCTAAGTTTCTGGGAAACAGAAACGTTCTGGAAGCTGGGAAAATAAGAAGTTTTCAAGATCCCCAAAGAATAAAACTGGTAGCTGTACAGGCAAGTATAAAACTCGAAGGTATTTTACTCTAACCCTTTCTCCAGAGCAAAACAATATCTGGGTTTGAATCCTGGGTCATCCTCTTTTTAACTGGGAAAGTTATTTAACCTTTCTCAACATTTCTAAACCTCTGTAAAGATTTATTGTAAGGATCAACACAGATAATTTCATATATAACATCATCTAGTGTAGTTAATATTATTTTTTGTTGTTATTGGGGAAATGTGTGATTGCAAGGGTAAGAGGTGACATCTAAATCTATAAGTAGAGAGAAGTTCTTTATTTGCTGCAGACATAGGATCTTTCGTATTGTCCTAAGTCACAATAGAAGCCACATAAGTTTATTAGAATGGGATTAATACAAATACAGCACAACTAACTAAGAAAACTGCCTGCACTGTAAAACAGGAACAGGGCCAACTTTGCAGAACATGGAGAACTCTATGTCTCTAGTAATTATAAATATAATTCACAAAAACCATTTGCCTTTGCATTCTAGTAATACTCAATATTTTGTAAGTAAGTTGATGGTGTGTGTCCACAGACTTTAAAGCAGCCAGAGGTGTGCTGGAGTTGACACTAGAGAGAATGAATAATTAAATATTCAGGTATTGTAAGCCTGTTATTAAACCATTGGTAGCTTGAAATCAACCATGGTAGGAACATTCACACCATGGAAACTGGCAAATGCTATTATACAAATCTCAGGTTCCCTGCATCCACCCCAAAAACCTGGTTGACCAGTAAACTGCTGATAAACTGCTGATGCAGGCATATATATATTTACTTGCCAGCTTTAACACTTAATGGTTTATAGTCTTTAACAAGTTAGGTTGTATTTCTCTCCTGCATTTTCCTCATCTAGAAAACAATACAATTATTTCTTTGTCATAAGGTTGCTTTCGTTTAAGTGATTTAAGTTACATAATCACCTAATACATACTTTGTAAATGGTAGTTCATACTAATAAGCCATAATCATGTAAGAGACAACAGTGAAGAACAAAGCAGAAACTAAAAGTAAATGAACAACTTTCCGAAAACAGGGTGTTTTTGCTGTATTAACAGGTTTCATTAAGCAAGTGATTCTAAATATATAATAGAGAAGAGGTGATCCACTCAAGGTTCACTCACCATGAAGAGACTGCTGTGTAAGTTTCCATTTTCCCCAGAAGATGAGAAAAGAGAATCAGTTCTACCAGAAGTTCTCTCTTGGTGAGCTTGTTGTTCTGGGACTGGCTCATATAAGCTGTCCATAGAGCCCTCCTGCAATAAAGAGATTTCTGAGTCAAGGAATAATAAAATGATAATTTTCATTGAAAAGTCATCTAACCATCTACCCACCTTTATACAGTACCCCATCTAAATGAGCCCGTGCATTGGGATTACGAGTTTATGGTATGCCAGTGTTCAACAGTGAACAAGAGAGTAAAGAGAGGCATTCTTAGCACTTATTACAGAGCCAGGAATTCAAACAAAACTCTAAGTTTTGGGGAGCCATGCACAAAATGTGGCAATTTCTCAAGAAGCATGATGAAGACATCAAGTTCAAGGTACTAAATAAAGACCTATTTGGACACCAATAAACTGTGTTGGGTGTCAGGTCATAGGTTTTAGTTATATGAATCGCTCTAATTAGGGTACTAATTAGTACTAATTAGTACATGTCCTTGTATAAGAAACACAGTTTGTTATACTTCAGCTTCCCCAACTGTAAAGTTGCAGTTTTATCCACCTTACAGAGGAACTCTCAGGATGAAATGAATATAGTGTATGCTTTGGAACAGCAAAAGTATTTCACAAGTACAATAAAGGCATTCATATTAATGTTTACAGTATTTATCTTAATAAATAATATTGTTCATTTGTTTTTATAGTTTTATGGAATAATGAATTTTAACATGTATGAGTTTGCATTTAAAACCATTGTAAGCTCTATGTTAAATCCCCTTTGTATTTGGGAAGCAAACTTAACTGAATTGACTTCTTATGTTTTTTTTCCTTTTAAGACAGAATTGGTCTAATTATGGCGTCATCTGGAAACAATCTTAAGGGAAAGAGGTATACACTTAATATATTGAAAATTTCTAGGCATAGTAACTGGGGAGGCTGATAATGGTGGCATCAAAACAAAGGTCTGCTGGATTATGAAAAAGTTTTCTTGCTTTAAACAATGAGTGTTGCACTGAAAATGTTCTCATCTTTAAAAATATATTTTATTAAGATATAAGCAAAGTTAAGATTGAATTGTATTCACATTGTTTACCTTTAAAACTTTCAACCAATGTGTTCTACCGTTCCGTAATTCAAGTAACTTCTGCTCCAAACACATGGCAAATTATTGGGAAAATTTGAAAGACTTAAGTAAGCCCTAAGACATTTGTGCTCTAAATACCTAAACATGTAGGGAAACCAAAAACCTAACAGAAGCACAAAGTGGTGAATGGAGGTTAAGCTTTGGACCTGTTAGTTGTCCACCCACAAACGGGCAGCTTTGATGGATCCTGGGCCTGGTGGTGTAATGTGTAATAGCTTTCCTCCACATAAAGCAAACTCTGTGTGGAAATCCAAGGGCTGCAGCAGTACCCACAGCTATGAAAAGAGGTTGAAAAAATCTCCTACCCATAGCTGCTGGGGCTCTTGCTTCTAGGAAGCTGTCGGTCAGAAAAGCAAAATTCAACAATGCAGCTGGCACACTGGGATCAGAAACAAGCTGCCAGTTGGCTCAGTGATGGATCAGTAATACATCAAATATAACCTTGGGATGAGAACCCTGGACCAGCAATGTAAGCCTCGGTTCTTAACTGGGGCCTCAGAGAGACTGGAGATTTATGCCTTACAACCAAATGGAGAAAGGTAAAGAGGCCAGGAAGGAGAGAAAAGAGAGAAAGAGGAGGATGGAGGTGAAAGGGAAAGGAGTGGGAGAGGGAGAGACAGAGAAGAGACACACAGAGAGAGACACAGAGAGAAAAGAGAAAAAGAGTTATCATTCAACATTAGCCAAAACACAAGAAGGGATCGAATGCTGAGAAAGAGAGTCAACTGAATTGACCATCTGAAAATAAAGCCATTTCCATTCCAGATGAAATTAAAATCATAAAATGCATGAAAAATAATTTCAGAAAAAATATTTATCATCTTCACAGAGCTAAATAAAAAAGGAATATACAATTAAAAATAAATAACCTATGATGAAACCAAAACAGGCAGAAAGGAAACAAACACTAAATAATTTAAAAGTCTTGAAAATGAATAATGTAATCAGAAATTTGTATTAAATAATCAAAAATTGGGATGAACTCTAGACCTCTCAAAAGAATTAGAAAATGCTGAAGAGTTCACCCAGGGTTCAGCATAAAAGGATAAATAGAAACACATGAAATATTCAGGTAAAAGTGTGGAGGACATTTTGAGGCATCACAACATCAGATTAATAGGAATTCTAGAAAAATAAAATGACAGATATTTCTCGTCATTTCAAGAAAACTATGAACTAATTTTACTTATAGTTTTAAGAAATCCTAAATGTAGTGTTAACAAAATTAAATTTAGTAATGTATTTTAAAATATAACATGGCCAGTTAGTGTTTAATACAGGAATAGAAGATGTTTCAATGTTTAAATATACTGTAATGTGTTTAAAAGAAAGCTTATAATTTTAATAAATATTCTAAGGCATTTGAAAGATTTATTATTATTCATCCTTGATAAAATCTCAGCAAACTGGGAAAAGACAGGACTTCCTCAACCTCATTAGAGTTATTTATCCAAAACCCCAGGAAGATGCAATTAAAGGTAATTAAATGAATGTTAGAAACAAGACTAGGATGCCTGCCATTATAGTATTTTTACTTGTCAATGTTAAGAAGAGAGAGAGAAGCTGAGAATGGTATAATTGATAAAGAAGAGGAAAACTTACAGATTATCTGCATTAAAAACCACAGACTATCAGAATTTTAGAAATTCAGCAAAACTACTTATTTGCAGTATCAATATCTGAAAATCAATAATGTATGTATAAATCAGCAAAGACAAATTAGGAAAAAAAATAATAACAGCAACCAAAATTCTTAGACTGCTAGCAATAAAGTTAGCAAAAGATTGGGATTGACATATGTACACTAATATGTATAAAATAGATAACTAATAAGAACCTGCGGTATAAAAAAATAAATTTAATTTAATTTAAAAATTAAAAAAAAGAATTTTATAGAGAAAATTATAAAACATCATTAAAGACTATGAAAGAAGATTAGAATAAATGAAGAGCTATCCATATTTGCAGATGGGAGGCCTCACCCTAATAATGAAGTCAATTTCCCCTAAAGGTGTAAAATTCAAATTCATTTTAATCAAAATCCTATCAAAGATTTTCATATAACTTGATAAGATGATTCTGTATTTATATAGAAACACAGAGACTTTAGAAGTCCACATTTTGAAGAAAGACGAGGAGAGGGTATTCTGAGTAAGGTATCTGCTTGGCATTAGAATTACCTTAATAGGTATGTAGAACAGTAATAAAGAAAAGGATGGAGATAAACCATTGGGATAAAATATATAAACCAAATAAAGATAAAGGCAGCATGTCAAATCATTGAAGAAATGGTTCAGGGATAATTGATTTGTAACCTTATTGGGTTACAAAGTCAAATTAAACTCTCTAACTATATGATGAGCTCAACAAGAAAATCACCTTGCTTCTAATGAGCAAGCTTTCTAAAAACCTTATCACGATGTAAAACTCTAAGAAAAATTCTGGATTCAGAGTGGCACACATAAAAGGATATTTCTGCCTCTCTTTTGAAAGATAGACCCCATTTGGAGTCTATAGATCCAAAATAATAGCAATCACCTTTAATGGATTATTTATAGTATCCTTGGTTCAAAACGGGTAGTTCTTTAAGTTTGGCTTTATATTTCTCTTAAAAACCTCATTTACTAAAAGATTTACAATTTCCCCCTACACTTAAGAGAACTTTAACTCTTTCACTGACTTTCCTTACTGGTAATCTTTATGTGATGCTTAATATTTTAAATCACCTCCTTCCTAGAGATTTAAAGGTCAATATATTTATATCCACTTCCACTTTTTAATTCTGTATTTTTTCCACTAAATCAGTGGCTTTAAATCTCTTTTTTAAAATGTTGTGTCCCATATGTTCACATTCCTACAGGCACAGATAAAATATGTTTTGAATTATGCACAAATTCCTGGCAAAAACTGTAACCCCGCCCCTCTTTCACAGCTCATAACAGCACAGTAGGGTGTCACAACACCCTGGTTGAGAGCCCATATGCTAAATAACTTTATTTATTTATTCCCCAGGAAGGAATAATAATACCTAAAATAGTTTTGATTTTTTTTCCCCAAGTACCTTGTGGACATTTTCTTATTAAAGCAATAATTAATTTTGATCACATATAAACTTCGGAATGCTTACATAATTTTAGTTAGTGTTCATGGTGGTTCAGCCTAATCCAATATGTTTCTGAGCAAGGAACTTTTTAAGGATAACTTTAAAAGATGCAAAAGAGTTGCAGTCAAATTGAGTCCATGAGGCATAGCTTTGAAGCAATCATTTTTGAGTATGTGCCTTCTTCCCTATACTACAGAGAAAGACAATCATGCTCATTACGTGGTTATATGTCTTTAGTAGCAGGATTACAAAGTGTATGCCACAGTATGCTGAGCTATGCTGTGTTATAGAAACATTAGCATACTGATTACAGTACCATTCAAAGTGATTTCAGAACACAATCATCTCTGCCGCTACACTGCCTCTTTCCGTGGGACGTATATTCATGTAAACCATATATAGCTCTTTTACAGCAACTAGAAAAGAATGCACAATACCACTTAAATCACCCGAAATGGGATTTCTCCAGTCAGATTTATATGGCAGAAAGCAAAGTTGAGCACTGGCAGTTATTTTGTAAATTGGGACTATATAGGAAAACTGAACTCAATGATTCAGCCTGCCACAACTCACAATTGCATTTTTATTTTTCAAGATGCTCTAAGATTAAATCCCTTATCTTGACTTAAACCGCCTCCTGTTTAGGTATTACAACCTATGTCAACACCATCTCTAGCACTTATGTTAATCTTCTTTGCAATTTGGAAAAAAAAACAAACATCATAGTAAACCATTTTGTTTCCTCAAATGACAGGGATCTCCCACAGACATCTTGAAAAACCAATGAATAGGCATAATACCCTGCTGTAAACACATATAGAAATGAATAAGATTATTTTTGAAATCCATTTTTAGCATTGGAAGGTGGCCACAATTGCAGGTTAGAGTTATAAAGTATTTCCAGATCTATGACTACCTGCTAACTTCCATTGATCCACTTCAGGCTAAAGAAAAAAAGAAAGCAATAATGTAAAAAAGAATTTGAGAGGTGCTTATACCCTGAATGAGCACATCTGCAGGAGTGGATTAATCTATTGTACCTTGCATTTACAGTGCTGTGTAACTCAGAAAGCTGCCTCCGTGGCAGGTTAACCAGACCAACATTGAACAGAATTCATTACTCAAACAATAAAGAAGAAATTTTGATTCCTAGGAATGTCCCAAAGCAAAACCAGCAACCCAAATGCAGCATATTTTGAAAACAAAAACTCATACTCAATAATAAAAAGAAGAAAATAGTTCCTCAAAAATACTATTTACATATTCCACTTAGAAATTCAGTATAAAAATTTTAAGTAGTCATTGTTATAGATAAATATATACTTTTTTTGTAAATTACTTGCCTCTGAATACAGTCGGCTTATGTTCTTTAATGAAAACATGCTTCCTCTTTTTCTGATGTGAACTTTCTTATGAGACCTTAAAATGTATTAATATAACACTTAGGAAGTTTAGGGTAAACCCGAATTGCACACAATAAAATAAAAAGGAGGATATAAATGGTGCATGTAAAAAAAACACTTACCAGCGAAAAGCAGAAAAGATTCATTTTGGTCAGCTTTAGCCCCCTGTTGCTGTGCCCCCTGTAGCTCTCTCTTGCCTTCACAGCTGTTTGGACAGTTCTCCTGGGAGATTACTACGAAGTAAAATCCCTGCCATAATCCCAGGATTCACAGACCATTATCAAATGAGATGGGTCTTTATTGAACAATTTTCTAAATTAATGAGGAACGCTGACTAACAAAATGAGAGAATAAGACTTACTTGTAAGGAGATTTCAAAGGTGACAATAATATTCCTAAAATCTGGAGGAAAAATGCAGTGAAAATAATCATAGGCCTACCTAACTAAATTGAGAATATGAAACACACCCTGAAGAAAATGTCATCCTCCAATATAAAAGTAACACATTCCCTTCAAAGGGTTAATTTGAGGCTCTGGTACCATGTGCCTCCCCACTTCCCATGCCTTTTATCTCTTCCATTAATTAAAATAATGTTGGCTCTCTTATATAGAAAGATACTGAGATAAGCACTTTTTATGGTGGTAAAATATACATAGCTTAAAATTTTCCATTCTAACCATTTTTTAATGTACAGTTTTGTAGCATTATGTATATTCACATTGCTGTGCAAACATTATCACCGTCCATCTCCAGAATTTGTCTGTCTTATAAAACTGAAACTCTATACCTATTAAACACTAACTCCCAATTCCTCCCTCCCCCTAGCCCCTACCACCATTCTACTTTCTAAGAATTTCACTATTCTAGGTACCTCATTTAAGTGGAATCATGCAGTGTTTGTCTATTGTTAATTGGCTTCTTTCACCCAGCATAATGTCTTCAAGGCTCACTCATGTTGTAGTGTGTGTCAGAATTTCTTTCTTTTTTAAGGCTAAATAATATTCATTGTATATGTGTACTACATTTCGTTTACCTATTCATTTGTTGATGGACACTTAGGTTGCCTTTACCTTTTGGCTATTGTGAATAATGCTGCTATGAACACGAGTGTACATAACACTATGTGTGTCCCTGCTTTTCATTCTTTTGACTATAAATGCTAAGATAGAATTGCTGCAAAGTTAAATTTACATCTTGCAAACATGCTTATTCTTCAGCTGGTCCCAGACTTATTTTTCCTTTAAGTCACATTTATTTCTAGTACTCCCGGAAAGCGCATCTACAGTAGTCCCTTATCCTTTAATTAGGAATACGTGGGGAGATGCATTGGAAACTTCTGCTTTGGAATGTTATTAGCTAAGAATGCTTTTGAATTTCATGTAACAGACTACCTGACTGAGTGCTTACTCATTACTTAGAGCTGTTCTTCTCATATAAGAATTGGTCTGCAGATTGACAATTGTTGGCATTGATGAAGAGGGTCAGTGAGGTCAGAGTCGTGGTCACTGGCTGCAGTTCCCTTTCCCTTCCCTTCAGGGTCTGAATATTGATGCAGAAGCTCAAAGCATTAAGTCCTCACACTCTTGGATGAAAGAATCAGACATCATAGGCACTGATGTCGAGCAGCCTTCTGTGTTTAGCTGCCTTTCTATGATTGCTACCAAGAGCCTAAGCACCCCTGTAAAAGGTTCACTCTTTCTGCATACTTTGTCAAAGTTAGTACCTGTGGGGAGTATTATTTAAGGTATATTTTGAGAAGATGTAATATTAAAATTTAATCAAAACCAGATGAAACTAAAACTTTGAATCTCTTCCTTAGGGTCTCTTTTAGGAGCTATAACATTACTTCAAATCCCAATATTTAAAAAAAAATTATGCAATTTTCACACATGCTCAAAAGTAGAGTTAATACCTTTGACATATATACACTACCAAATGTAAAATAGATAGCTAGTAGGAAGCAGCCGCACAGCACAAGGAGATCAGCTCAGTGCTTTGTGACCACTTAGAGGGGTGGGATAGGGAGGGCGGGAGGGAGGGAGATGCAAGAGGGAAGAGATATGGGGATATATGTATATGTATAACTGATTCACTTTGTTATAAAGCAGAAACTAACACACCATTGTAAAGCAATTATACTCCAATAAAGATGTTAATAAATAAATAAATAAATAAATAAATAATACCTTTGTATTTCCATTACCTATATGAAAAAAAATTATCAAGATATTTTGTTTTATCCTTATCATTCTTCTTTCCTGCTAAAATATTTTAAACCCCAAACAAAAGGCCATTTCACTCCTACATACATTCACTTTGTATTTCTAAAAATTTTTTGAAATTTTCTTAGATAATCAGAGTGCCCTTGCTACACTTAAACTTTATTCCTTGATAACTTCAAACAACCTCCTTATGTCACACCCCCCGCAGAGAGAGGGAGTCTATTTCTCCAATCCCCTGAATGAGGCTGAGGCTGTGACTACACTGATAAATCTCTAGAATGTGGCAGCCGTATCACAGTGCTAGATCTAAGCCTAGTCTTTAAGAGGACTGCCAACTTCCACTTCCTTCTTCTTTGAACCCACCTGTCCTGTTGTGAGGAAGGTCAAGCAGCACATAAAGAGACCTACGTGAAGGAACACTGAAGGCTCCTGTGACGGCCCCAGCTGCTCTCCAAGTTGGCAGCCAGTGCCAGTGCACTAGCGTTGTAGGAGAGACCATCTTGGGAGTAAATCCCCAAGTCCCCGGCGAGCCACCCTAGCTATGCCAAATGGAACAGAGAGCTGTCCCCCAAGAGGCCTACCCGAGTTATAAGACTGTGAGAAAAGAAATTATTGTTTTTTTAAGCCACTAAATCCTGGGGTGGTTCGTTATATGACAAGATAGCCAAAGGACTTTCCATAGTTAAATTCCCCAATGATCTTTTTTTTTTTAAAGTAATTTTTCATTTGCTCCATTTGAATCAAGATCAAACAAGGACCACATGTCATATTTGGTTATCATGTCTCTCAAGTCTCTTTAATCTAGAACTCCTTGCTTCTCTCTCCCCCGCCCCCACTCTCTCTCTCTTTCTCTTCTTTACCACTAACTTTCGTAGAAATTAGGTGTTGTAAAATGTATCACATTCAGAATTTTCTTTTTGTTTCTTTGTGCATCATTTAACTTGCTCTTCTGTCTCTAGTATCTCCTCTAAATGAAAATCAGCTCTTTCCTACCAATGGAAATTGGTAAGAATCTGAATCAACTCTTTGCAAGAACATTTCATAGGTGGTTCTGTGTGCAGTACATTGTATCATGTCAGGAATCACTCACTATTTCCCCCTTTCGCTGATACTGGGTTTCTACTGATTAGACAAACAAATAAATTATTTCATTAGGAGCTACAAAATGATCTTATAAATTGTAAAAGTCATCCCACACTAATTCACTGGAAAATTTTGTAAAGTAGAAATGTCTTTCATCACCTAGTGCTATGGTTTACCTAAAACATAGCACATAGAGGAAAAAGCAGGACACATGACAATTTCAGAGTAAGGAATTAATGCTCCAGTTATTTTTTTCAATGGTACCCAATGAATTTATTATTTTTCTCTCCCTCCTCACCTCCTTCTTCTTCCTCTCTCTCTTTCTCATGACATTATGAGCTTATAGACTTTTATATACACAATATGCTTCAGCTAATCTCCCATATTCTTGATGCCCAATTATGTCCTATCTTTGGCCATTGACAGACTTTCAGTAATTGTATTCTAGAAAAGAACAACTTCACATTCTCAGAGTTTCTTGAATTCCAGCACAACAGGAAGTTCTGGGATCATTTTCTTCCTCAGATCAAGAGTCAGCCATCCATCCAAGGAAAGCCTGGAATCTTTCAATAGCTTCTAAAAGGCCAAATCCATGTGCCATGGTATTTTGCTGTTAATTTTTTCTCTCTGATTCTCATTTGCTTGGTTTTTTTCCCAATTTTAAAAAATTGGGGTATAGTTGCTTTACAATGTTGTGTTAGTTTCAGACCTAAGTGTAAGACTGGACACTATAAAACTCTTAGAGGAAAATACAGGAAGAATACTCTTTGACATAAATCACAACAAGATCATTTCCTTGCTTTAAGACATCAGTTATTTCCCACACATAATGATTAGAGAACTTGTTTCTTCAAACTATGTATTTGTGGTACAATTTGGAGTCAGAGACCCCTCCTTGTAATCCTTCTGTTTCATGGACTCCTGTCATTTGGGAGGAGGTGGCTATTGGGAGAATCCAAAGATAAAACTGTAGTATCTAACTTTTTAAATCTTTGTAAAAATTTTCTCTCTGTACTTTTTTTTCAACTTGAAGTTTTCCTAATACTTATATCTGGTAGAAGCAATAAAAACAATAAAATATCCTAAGATTCTTTCTGAAAAAGGTCTCTGAGGTGTTTCATGTTATACCAGGCACCCACTCCCCAAAAGTCATGGCTAATTCAAAGGGCAGAGTAGGTCCTGGTGGGCACAGCAAATGCCCCTATTGCCTCCCCTCACATCTTTCTTTTCTCAGATGCTGAAAATTAACTGTCTTTTATCTATATCCTCTGCAGACATAATTTCTATACGCTGTAAGATGACAGTTACCTTTCATTCCATCAGGTAGTTATTATGGTAGTGTACAAAGATCTTAAGCTTTGGAACCAGACAGACCTGCATTTGAATTCTGTAACTTACTATGAAATCCTTGACAAGTCACTTAACTTCTCTGAATGCCAATTTCCCACTTCTATAAAAAAAGCGATGATAGAATCTGTCTTAAAATCTGTTTATATAAATTGATACCGAAGTGTATAAAGTGAATTCCAGGAAGAATTCAGCAGACTGCTATCATGAATTAGTTTGGTCACGTCTTCCAATTAAAGTGCGTTAACATGAACAGCCACTAAATTTCACTGTCTCACTCGAGGAGAAGGAAGGAAGTGTGTGTCATGGCCAAAGTACATCAGAGCAGAAGCCACAAGATCTAGATTCTATACCTAGACCTAGAACTAAGGTACTTCGTGACAAAGCCTCCCAGACTCAAAGGGTTTTTCAGCTTCTTTATCAATGAAACAAAAGAGGTAGACTAAGTCTTTCTCAACATTTTTTATGTAAAAGCACACACAAAAAACAGAAGTTTCCTCAAGGCCCTACCGGCCACTTCAGGTTCCAAGGAGATGCTATCTCAACACATCTATAACCATTCACAGTGTATCAGCAGGTACACACCAGTTCACCAGTTGTACACACCAGTTGAAAACTCTGGTCTGGAGGATATCTAGAATCCCTCTAACTCCTGATACTCTTGATGGATATTTCAGAGCAGGGAAAATGGTACAGTTAGAGTGAGGGTGAGGAAATGCCTTTCAAGTTAGATAGAGGTAAATCTAATGTTTATATTCAAATTTGTGGACTGCTGCATGAAATTATAGTACAGACAATTCTGAGACCCCACCATATCCCCAGGTGACACTTCCTTAAATTAAATTGAAATAATTTTAAATCACACCATCTTTTTCATCGCAAAGGAATGTCTTAACTCAATAAATAATCATTTATTGTTTCTGGTCCATTTCTAAAATTTCATAAACAAAGGACAGATGTAAAGTCATTAATTTTGAAGAAGCTAATTAGAATAGCAGAACATAAAATACCTAACATTTTGCAAATAATGCATAGGCAGTATTACCATCATATCCATTAACTGGTTAACCAAGGATAACATTGTTTTCCCATTTTTATATCAACTAGTATCAAAGGAAAAGAGAGGGAGAAAGAAAGGGAGAGAAGAGGGAGAGGGAGGGAGAAGAGAGGAGAGGAGAGAGAGAAAGTACATTCTTGTAACAAACAATAAATATTCACTTTTCATGGACAGATTTTGAAGAACAGCTAGAGAGAGCCATATTTGTTAGAGACATGTTTACAGAAATGTGTTGGTTTTGAATGCTGAGATTTCTAGCTTTATCTGGTAAAGATTGTCAATGTTTCTTGCAACCAAACTAGAATTTGATAAAGAATAAGATTTGGGGAATTTTAAGAGATTCATTTTAGAAAGTAGTGATTTACAGATATGGTAGAGAAGAAAAATGTTTCTTAAAGGGGTATTCTAGTAGGAGAAGAATGATCCATAAATGATATCTCTGTGCCTCAATTTCATCTGTAAAGCATATGGCATAGAATTGAATAATCTCAAGGTCTCAAGGTTCTTGCATCTTTTTCCAAACTCCTGTAGAAAACTGCAATGCATGGAAGATGGCTTTAAACTTTGTGAGCAAACTGGAATAAATTAGAGTTTTAAAATATCTGACAACACTAAACTAAATGGAAAAAATGTATTTAACCTAAAAGGAAGCAGTATGACTACAAATAAAATTGTCATTTTTTCCATTAATAGAACTTTAACATTTTAATTTAGTATAAAAGATATATATAGGTAATAGCAAATATAACTAGTATCTTCTATCCAATAAATTTCAAGAGAAGACCTGCTCACTAGCCCCAGAGAGCACTCTGTGTGAGCTGCATGATGCTGATGACTCTGGAATACAACCTTTTTCTCAACTAAATTGAAATGATTTTCCTTGATAAGATTTCATGACACTAGGAAGTACACATGGTTGTCTACTGTTAATCTCTTTGCTTTTGGTACAGTATAAATTTAGTATCAAGGAAAATATGTGCCACAAAAGAGCCGTCAGTGTCTACTTGTTGAATTTCTCTTTTTATGTACCATTGTCCAGAACAACCTCAGACTGTATCTGCCTTATGCCAATGCTTTGTTTAATGATGCTAAAATAGTGTGTATTTTCAGAGTTGGCCAAACCAAAATACTGATATGCATCCAGGCCACCAGGCAGGGCCTCTAGGAACTAGAAATCCCAGATCTGTCCCTTCTGGCTGTGTAACGTACCAGGTGCCATAAATATCAGCATTGTCTGTGTGTGCCGTGATGACACAAGGATTGGGAGTTATGGTGCTGGGATGACAAGAGCAAACGTTTGAAGTATTTATTAGACTAAGAGAAATGAGGCAACTTTTCCTCCAAGATTTCTAATGGTAAACTATTTGTTTCAGGAAATAACACCATTGCCAATTTTTAAAAATTGAGCTATAATTTACCTTCTTAATTTTAGCTGTTCTGGCATCTGTGTTTGTTTGTTTGTTTGCAGTACATGGGTCTCACACTGTTGAGGCCTCTCCCGTTGCGGAGCACAGGCTCCGGACGTGCAGGCTGAGCGGCCATGGCTCACAGGCCCTGCCGCTCCGCGGCATGTGGGATCTTCCCGGACCGGGACACAAACCCGTGTCCCTTGCATTGGCAAGCAGACTCTCAACCACTGCGCCACCAGGGAAGCCCTGGCATGTGTGTTTTAATTGTGGTTTTAACAATGTTGAACTCCTTTTCATGTTTCTTAGCCTTTCGACTCTAAGAAGTGTTTGTTCAAATCTTTCACCCATTCTTGATTGAGTTGTCTGGGTTTTTTTTTCTTTGTAAGAGTTATTTGTTTTTAAGTTATTTCTTTGTAAGAGTTATTTATTTATTTGTAAGAGTTCTTTATATTCTGTTGATGAACACTGACAAATACACACACACACACACACACACACACACGTATTACATCAATCTTTTCCAAGCCTGTGGCTTGATTTCCATGTGCTGTCATTTAAAGAGCATTTTAAAATTATGTATTAATTAAACAATTAAATTTAATTATTTATTAATCTTTCCTTTTTGTTAGTGGCTTTTGTGTCTTAGTTAAGAAATCGTTACCTATTTCAAAGTCATGAGGATATTCTCCATGTTTTATTCAAGAAACTTGATGGATTTAGCTTTCATACGTAATGTCTGTGATCCATTTCAAATTAATTTCTCTGTTTGGTGAATTCGAGGTAGGATTCTAGGTTCTTTTTGTTTGTCTGTTTTTCACTGATACATCCAGTTGACCCAATGCTATTTTCTGAGAAGACCATCGATTTTCTGTTGAAGTGAACTGGCATCCTTATCAAGGCACTGTTTCCAAGTATCAATAGACATGTTTTTGGAATCTCTATCATATTCCACTGGTCAATCTTTGTGCCAGTTATACACTTTCTTAATTACTATAGCTTTAGAGCAAGTCTTGCTATCTGGTAGTGGATGTACTCCAACTTTGCTCTTTGCCTTTAATATCATCTTGACTATCCTAGGTCCTTCAGTATATTTTTTAAGGCATGAGATTGAAAACCTGGAGAGAAGTTTAAGTTTCATCTTGGCCACTGTCTAGCTACGACCTTTTGAAAGACATTTAACCCCCCTCTCTCTGTTCTTCATTTGTAAAATATGCAGGACCTGAATTAGACAAACCTAAAGACACTTGCATTTGTGATTTTCTAGCTCAATTCACATAGAAAGGGAAGGGAATTAATGTTCATAAATAAAACACAGGAAACCTCCCTTGGAAGGATGGTTGCTTCAATGTTGCCAAATTTTTCCTTCCACAAATATTATTTCACATTTAAAACAATGCATTTTAAGTGGGTTTAGAGATAATGTTTAATACATTATCAAAATATTTACAAATTCTTTAAGTTGAAGTCTTAAATAATTGAAGTCTGCAGTAACTGGTGCCACAATCTTTAACCTAAAAGCCATTGTCTCCATTTCATCAGGCCAGTGCCCCAATGTCACACTTTGTTTTGCCCTTGAGAATTTTCCTATGTAATTTTTCACACCTAAAGTATTCTCTTGCTCTCTTTTCACAAATTTATATCTCTTAGTTTCTTTACAAGCCACTACCTGCTTGTCTTCCTCGAGTAAACTTACTTCATACTTAGTACTCACTCACCTGCACTGCATTTCATACTCCATCCATATACACAAATTGCATTAAACATGTTGTTCTCATCTCCTTAATTAGATTCTAAGATGCTTTTATTTTGAATTGTCAGCAGGATGGGGAGTATTGCATTTAGCATTGTACAATCACATCCAGGTCTTTGGGAAGAACTTGTAGGTTGTGAGTGCTTCTTCTGTGCCAGTCACATGTGTATCTCATTTCACAATGACCTAGTGAGGTAGTTTGTAGCCAGTATCCCTCTTATTTCATAAATGAGGAAAGTTTTATTACAATTTGGTAATACCCTCAGTGTCAGAGTGTCTGATTCTCTTCTTCTGTCAAGGAGATGGGGATGGGAACAAATTGGATTAGTGGCACTGCTGGCTATTGGGTGTGAGGGGGGAGGTCCTAAAGGGCACAGACTAGAAATAGGATATTCTTATTGCCAGAGACAAGAGACACTGGGACTGGTGAGAAGACTAAGAGAGAATGATAAAATCTGGTCAAGGTCTAGGCTGAGGGATCGAAGATGGATGCCAAATCCAGAGGAGTAGAGTTTGAAAAAGAGAGACTGCGTGGAACAAAGACTAGTTTGAAACATAGGGATGGGACTGAAAGGAGGGTATGCAGCAATAGAAAAGAGCAGGTGATTAATAATCATTTGCTGTTTGTATAAATTAATACATAAGTAAATGCCTTATAAGGAATAAATGAGAGAGAGGTATAAAAAACTTATTTTGAGATTTGAAACCTAGGTAATTGAGAAAATGTTAGTATCATTGAATAGAATTAGGGAAGTCAAGAGAAAATGAAAGCTTGAGTAGTGCATGTGGAGATGGATTTTAGATGTGGAACATCCAGGAAAGAATGTCCAATAAGCAACTGAAAATGTGTAGAGCTCAGAAGAGCAGTAGAAATTAGAGTTTACAGCTTATGAAATGCTTTACGTACATCACCTTATTCTCAAAAAATAAAAACAAACAAACAAAAAACCCTAAGTAAATTGGAAAGTTAAAATGAAAGAAATTGAATTAAAAGCAGTTAAGTGACTTCTCAAGTGACACCCTTAATAGGTGGCTGATCTAGAATTGAAACTCACATTTCCAATCACCAAGTTCAATGCTAATTTTATTATGTCATGCTTCCTTTTCCTGCCCCCCCCAAGTGAGTAAATCATCCAAAATAAATAGAGGCTTTCAGATAACATGGTTCCATTCGAGCCTTATGCTAATATACATGACTTCAGGTGACAAAGAACTGAAATTTATCAAACATAGCAAGTTGACCTCCCCCTTAGTTAAAGATTTTTTTTTTAATTCATTCCAAGAGTTTCTCACTTGCTGCAATTTGCCTTTCTAGTATGGACATAGCTGACAACATCACCTGCCTGCCAAAAAAATTAATGTGCTGGAAGCTGTTAAGTGGATTAAAAGTTTGTGCCACAAAGTAATGCCCAATAGCACCATCAAAAATTCCACCTCAGCTGAAAATGTCCCTAAAAACTCAAAACCAGAAAAGAACACATTTAGAAAGCTTCATGAGGCAGAAGATGTAAAAGAAATGGCACAATATACAAGCAAATAAATCAAACATTTGAAAATTTGCCAAGTAGCTGGAAGCAGAAGTTGAGAAAAAAAATCTGAGTACTGCTGATTTCCTAGAATACTCTGGGAGCTTAAAAAAAAAGAAAAAAATATATATATTAGTTATCTATTGCTGCAGAACTGGCACCCTTATTTCTCCTGTATTCTATCAGCCAAAGGAGGTTGCAGTGCAAGCCCAGATTCAAGGTGTGGGGAAGTAGATGCCTCCTTTTAATGGAAGGAGCTGCAAAGTCATATGGCAATGGATGTGGACACAAGCAGCAAGAACAATTACAACCAAGTTGTAGTTGGTCTACCACAACCAGGAACAAGCTGTTTGAGTTTAGGCCGTTCACTTTGCCTCTTTTGACCTCAGATTCCCTATCTCTAAGGGTTAGGACGAGATGCTCCCTGGGATTCCTGACTGTTCTTTTTTTTTTTTTTTTTTTTTTTGCAGTACGTGGGCCTCTCACTGTTGTGGCCTCTCCCGTTGCAGAGCACAGGCTCCGGATGCACAGGCTCAGAGGCCATGGCTCACGGGCCTAGCCGCTCCGCGGCATGTGGGATCTTCCTGGACCGGGGCACGAGCCCGTGTCCCCTGCATCGGCAGGCGGACTCTCAACTACTGCGCCACCAGGGAAGCCCTTTACTGTTCTTTATTTCTAATACAATGACTTCCAAAACTGCCTTTAGGGCAAATCAGATTTTTAGTTAACTTGAAGAAAAAATAATCTATAAACAAAGTGGCATGCAGTTGTTTGTTTAAGTGTAAAGTCACTTAACTGAAGTGCAAAACTACTACATAGAACATAGAAGTGAAAGAGGATGCCATAAAATCAAACTACATTACAGTATTTCAAGTTGGACATGATTGAAAATTATCAGCTTAGCCATTTGACAACACTAATATAAGTCATCCAGAGGGATTCCAAATACTCTGTGTTAGAAATTGAACTGTCTAGTTCATGTCCTAAATGACCCAGCTCGGTACTGGCTCATCACCAATATTCTGCTTTGTAGATTTGTCTTCACCAATAGTTCAGGATGTGAAAGTGCCAGATGTTAGAATTACTTGGATTGACTTTAAACATAATTTAAGTGGTTAATTGCTTTATCTTCTATTTCACTTGGACCATCAAGATTCAACCAAGTTTAGGAAGCCTAAACTTTAGCCAAGCAGATGCTAAGAGAAAGAAGTCAGTCAACCAGTCAAGGGTACTTCCTGTCTCAATATGCAGAATAGTAACATCCTCTTCTAGAAACCCCAACTTCAAGAGAAGACAAAACACTTTCTTTTCTCAGACTGATGAGGAAACAATGGCTAAAATCGAAAGTGTTACTGCCTAGAAATAAAAACAAATCTTCTTTGAATGCTAAAAAAAAGATTTTTAATACTTTCCATTGGTTTGATATGCACATATCTGTGTACTTTGTTTTTCTAGAGGATACACAGTTAAAATGTCAAACTACTGGAATCTGGAGATTAATTGGATCTGGCCTGTTTTAATTTAAAGCAGGCTAAAGAAGTTAAACCTAACCACCCCTATCAGCAAGAAAGGATATGACTGAATTTAGCACTAATTGCAATTTATGAAACTCTACAGTCAGACAAGAATGAGGAAATGCTCAGATCTAAATGGAGCTGTTTCTGTAAGAAAACCATTTCCTTGATATCTGCATGTTCATCGTCTTAGCTCTCAGGCCCCCAGACAGCTGTCTCTTGGACTTTAGGAAATTAGACACCAAATATAAGATCTGAAAAACTAAAACCTGCTAAGAGCAGACAGAGGTCATGTGAGCTATATTTAGGAATAATATTGAGAGCTCCTTTTTGGGGAAGGGGTAGATGTTAAAAGTGCTCATTGGGGCTTCCCTGGTGGCGCAGTGGTTGAAAGTCCGCCTGCCGATGTAGGGGACACGGGTTTGTGCCCTGGCCCGGGAGGATCACACATGCCGCGGAGCGGCTGGGCCTGTGGGCCATGGCTGCTGAGCCTGCGCGTCTGGAGCCTGTGCTCCGCAACGGGAGAGGCCACAACAGTGAGAGGCCCACATACCACAAAAAAAAAAAAAAAAAAAAAAAAAAAAGTGCTCATTGTATACATCTTAGGTAGAATTTAGAGAAGTTAGTAAGTGGATGTAAAGAAGTAGCAACCTGCTCTATTAAAACCTAGAGAGTTCATCCCCCTGTTTACTGCTGGAGTGATGAGTAGTACTAATCTACACACATGGTGCAGTCTTTATGTTTTCAAAATACAGACATTTAGATGACTTTAGCAAGGGAAAACTGCAAAACAAAAAAAGTGTGTTTTAGAAAATAAACTCATTTTCTTTGCATTCTTCTTTCCATTGCTTCCGAAAATGTTTGAAAATCATTAGCACCATAAACTTTACAGTCCCATTTGTCAAATTGGCCCCTTTCTTTCCCCACTCCCAATCCTTGCTTATATTCACCTTCTGTTTCTGTAGTACACAGCTGAAGACACAGGGTTGCAATTGCAACAAGCACTCTGACTCTCTTCATGAACATGAGTTTTCAGGAATCCTTATGAAAACAATCGGAAGAGGAGATTTCACAACTGACATCCCTCTTAGACCAGTTTCCTGACTTCCTTCATCTCGTCATGTGTGGCACATAAACGATTTCTCTTTAACTTGGCAATGTGAGGTTAAGTTCCTTCTATGTTCATGATTTCATCCCCTCCCCACCATCACTTCCAGAACGAAGACCTTATACTATTAACTGACATATTTTCAGCCTTTTCACCTGTGCTTGTTCTATCGCTGCAGTCCACACATCAGCTCAAGCCATCCCTGCCTTTAACAGCTCGGTGCTTTGTGACCACCTAGAGGGGTGGGATAAGGAGGGTGGGAGGCAGACGCAAGAGGGAGGGGATATGGGGATATATGTATACATATAGCTGATTCACTTTGTCATACAATAGAAACTAACATACCATTATAAAGCGATTATACTCCAATAAAGATGTTAAAAAAAAAAAAAAACACCCTCTCTGGCCTTAAACCTCTTTCCATTAACCATCACTCTCTTTCTCCTTCCTTTTATAGCCAAGTTCTTCCAAAGATTGGTTTATAATCACTTGGTCGGCTCATTTGTTCTTTAATCTGCTGCAGTCAGAATTCTGTCACCGTCATCCCACGGAAAGTGATTTGTGGTAGATCACTAAGTATTCAAATTCCCAATCCAGTGGAGCCACGGCAATACCATCTCTCTGTAGTTCCTGGCACAGTTGGTTGCTTCTTGCCTCCTAGAATGGATAACCCCTTCTGCTGGCTTTTCGCTATTCCTTTGACCATTCCTTCTCAGTCTTCCCCGAAGCCTTGATTCTGCCTTCCCATCTACTGCCATGACATCTGCCCACTGCTTCCACATCTGCCTCCACCCTCCATCCCCTAGTGCTCTAGTTCTGTCTTTATGATTTATCCTTAGACTCTAGCAATTTTCTCCTCATGAGTCTTGTTGCCTCCACCCTCTTGCAATTCCACCTCATCTATCCTCTTGCTGTCAATGGGACCTCTCACAATTATTTTTGTCTAAAACCTTTGAACTCCCTCCTACCATTTCTTATCATGTTACCTTAGCTTAAATTTCCCCAGAAGCAGAGCATGACATAAGGGTTCACACGATCATAGTTTATTTGAACGTCCAAGAAATACCAGTAAGGGAGTGGGGAACTCAGGCAGAGACAGGAAGGCGGGGTGACTGGAGCTTAATCCTACTGGAATATTCGGGGAAATGTTGCAAAACTCATGTCTCAGAGCTATCCCACTGGAGGGTGAGGTTTGTTGAGGTGTCTGCACATCAACTCCAGTCAGTCTGCTCCTGGGAGGGGGTCTCACTTCCTTTGGCACTTCTACCCTATGAGTAAGCTAGCTATGAGTAAGCAGAATGAACTTCTATAGATCCAACCAAGCCTCAGTCACAGCTTGAAGTTTTCACTGGAGCACAGTGAACTGGTTTAAGTACAAGGGATGTGGGTGAGGCTCTGACAGCACCTGCTACAGATGGCTTACAAAGGTCTTTGGCTTTCTTTATAGCACATCTTCTTCCCTTACCTCCTGTGTCACCTTGCCTCACCTTCTTCTTGTACACAGTGCTTACACTATCAGAGAGTGCCACATTGAAAGAAAGAGAGAAAGAGAGGGAGGGAGGGAGGGAGGGAAGAAGGAAGGAAGGAAGGGATGGAGGGAGGAGGGAAGGAAGGAAGGAAGGGAGGGAGGGAGGGAGAGAGGGAGGGAGGAAGGGAGGGAGGGAGGAAGGAAGGAAGAGAGGGAGGGAGGAGGGAAGGAAGGAAGGGAGGAGGGAGGGAGGGAGGGAGGGAGAAAAGGGAGGGAGAAAAGGGAGGGAGGGAGAGAGGGAGGGAGGAAGGGAGGGAAGGAGGAAGGAAAGAAGGGAGAGAAGAAGGAAGGAAGGAAGGAAGGAAGGGAGGGAGGGAGGAAAGGGCAGAAAAGGCTTTGTCAGTAAAATGTTCTCGGGGTTTAGGACCGGGAAACATCTTGGTTGTCCCAACTTCTACTGGCCAGTGAAAGGTATGGTGACTCACTGTTTTTCCCAGTTGAAGGTAGTTAACAGGAAGCTCAGAGTTGGACATCGAGACCGAGCTGCAAATTAGCAGCAATTTTGAATTTAGTGATTTTCTCATATTACACATGCTTATTTATTATATAATTTAGCTCCTGATTATTAACACTTTTTAAAAAACAAAGCTATATACGATTTTAAATTTGAAATGAAGAAATGACGGATTTTGTTGCCTTAGAAAACCAAAAACCACTAAGTCCACCACCATATGTATCTCATGGCATCCTTTGAGTCAGTTTTATACTATTCGTTTTGGAATAAATTTTGTTGCTAGAAAACTAACTCTCTGTGGTCTCTGTGTAGTGAGGAGTAGTAATGAATACCTTCAGGACAAAGCAAAAAACCTTAGCATAGAATGGAAGACCATTCATGACCCAGCCCTGATGATCTCTGCAATCCCAGTGTCCCAAGCTGTCCTGCACACTTTATGCCCAGCCACATCAACTTCTTTTGGTTTCCTGAATGCACCAGTTCTCTAACTTTTCCATGTCTTTGAGCACGCTGCTTCTCCTTCCAGAGTACCCTGGCCTCTCCAACATCATTCATTATCTAACTTCGACTTCCTTTTTAAAACTTGACTTACAGGTCACTTTTTCTGTGAAGTCTTCTCTGCCCCGCTTGGCTACTATACAACTGATACCTTTCTGTTAGGTTGCCATGGTACCTAGGCAAATCTCTATCATGGCATTGATCAAATAAGATCATAGGTGTCTGTTTATACAGCTCTCCCTCTGTAAAGGGTGAGCCTCCAGAGCACAGAAGTTGTCTTTTAGTTATGCTGGTAACTTCAGTGCCCAGCAGTGTCTAGCATGAGTAGATGTTCAGTCAAAGTTCAATGAGTGAAAGAACATAAAGTCAGCTAAACAAGAAGTCGGAGAACTCGAAGGGAGACAGAGAGCTTCAGGGTCATGTTTCAATCAGGGAAATGGTTCCCCAGGCAAGAAGTAATTAACAGCAGGCGTTTGGCCAAGCATATCGCTGGGAGTGACCCCCTTTAGAAACATGAAGGATAGAACTTTTACTTAAAGTACACTCTGACCAGTTATATAAGCAGAGGCTGAGAATCATCTGCTTGTAGCCAAAGGAACTTGAAATGAGGAAGTAATATCTCAGGGCGGAATCTCCTGTTACCTAAGAAGTTTGGCAGAATTTGAGCAGTAGAAAAACGTAACCATTGAAATCAACCCTGGGCAGAATTCTTTTCTTACTTCTAATTGACTAGATAAATTTAATTACAAGGCAAAATTGGAAATTAATATTAGTTCATTGTAAAAAATTATGCTGAATTTTATTATATACTAAGTTATAGGTACAGTAATTTCCAATCCATTGTTATTCTTAATTAGTCATTTTCTTGTTTTATAAAGTCTCCTGTTTAAAGAAAACCTAACTGACTATCACAGTCAAATTTGAGGCATCAGAGTGAAAGAAAACAGGTAAGCAACTAGCCTTAGTGATTATTTCTGTAAAGAGATTTATCCCCACAACATGTTCAATTTTTACTCTCTTAGCCCCTGTAAAAGGGATTTTTAAAAAGAGAAAAGGAAAAAAGGCAATGTATAATGTATAATAATCTAAATAACAAAGAGAGAGAAGATACAGCTAGCATCCTGAAGCTGCCAGTAGGATGTGCTTCTGCTGAGCTGGGGAAAGAGTTTTGGGAGCTCTAAGTAGATCAGGGGAAACATTCCTCGTGAGTTACTATTCCGATGAGACGTGTGATAGGAAGACATGTGGGAAAGAGGATGTTTAAGAAATGTTGCAACTCCTATTGCAAGATTCAGAACATCCTCGCCCATTGGTTTGTCTGTGAGGGACTGCCATAAAGATTTAAGAAGCTTTGTAAATATTCCCGATGCCAGACTAATGTCTCTTCAAAAGAAGGACCCAACGGTTGGACGTTTTGTAGGTTAACACATAATTTTAGATGTTTTGCTGAGTTATTATGGTATCTTTTGGCTACACCAAATTTACACTGTCTTCGATAAATAATATAGGTGTCTTGCCCACTCCCCGCATCCTCCATTTCTTGTTCTCTGATCTTTCATGTCGACTAGTAGAACAAAGATTGAGAGCACAGACTGTGGACCCAGACTGCCTGCCTGGCTTGCTATCTGGGTGACCACGGGCAGCTTATGTGCCTTAGATGCCTTATCTGAATAGTAGGATAATAATAGTTCCTTGTAGGCTTGTTATAAGGATGAAAAATGTTACTATTAAAGTGAAGCTCTTAGATCAGTTCTTGGAATATCATGATCCCTGAATGTACTTGTTAAACAAATAGCTCAACTTGAGAAGGTAAAGTGAGGCAGTAAATAAACCACACCTTCTTAGTGAATAAAGAAATGTTATGGAATGACCACCCTGTACCTTTAACATGTCTGCTCACCCCCTGGGTAATAATGACACTGTGAGAACAGTTATCATTACTGTCTCCACCCCTGAAATGAGGAAAATCAATCACCGAGAAGCCATAGGATGTGTTCACATCTCATGCACCAAGTCACAGGTAGAGCTGGGCTCCCTCAAACAGGTGCTCTGACTCCTCACTGGCTCGAAGGGGCCCTGCTCACATCCCTGCTCCAACATTCATGGGCAACTCATCCAAGACTCCTCCCCACGCAACCTCTCTTCCTGCCAAATGAAGACCTCCATTCCCATCTTAAAGTGCAATGCATGGAGAACTCAGTGAATCATAGAAAGAGGACCAGAAAGAATACCAGAGCTCTAAAAACCCTACCATTTATTTATTTATTTTTTTTAGATAAGGAAACTCAAACAGTTAAGAAGCTTGCTCAGAGCCATGTAAGTTATTTACTATCAGAGTCACAGTGCAAACCCATTTTCTTGATTCCCAGCTTAGCACTCTCCATTATACCCATATCATTAGATCAGCTTTGACAGGAGAGCAGGTCAGGGGACCCTTGAAGAAACATCAAGGAGATGCTAGCAACAAAAAAAAAGGAGAAGCCGGGGTCCCAAAGAAGTGCCTCTCCAGTTCTGCCAAAACATCCTAGATTGGCTTATACAAATAACTTTTCAAAAGTTTGGGATTTAATTATATATAGAATGGATAAACAACAAGGTCCTACTGTATAGCACAGGGAACTATATTCAATATCCTGTGATAAACCATAATAGAAAAGAATATGAAAAAGAATGTATGTATGTATAACTGAGTCACTTTGCTGTGCAGAGGAAAGTAACACACCACTGTAAATTAACTATACTACAATAATTTTTTTTTTTTTTTTTTTTTTTTTTTTACTGCATTGGGTCTTCATTGTTGCGTGGGCTTTCTCTAGTTGCGGCGAGCAGGGCTACTCTTCATTGCAGTGCATGGGCTTCTCACTGCGGTAGCTTCTCTTGTTGCGGAGCACGAGCTCTAGGCACGTGGGCTTCAGTAGTTGCGGCACGTGGGCTCAGTAGTTGTGGCTCGTGGGCTTAGTTGCTCTGCGGCATGTGGGGTCTTCCCGGACCAGGGTTTGAAACCATGTCCCGTGCACTGGCAGGTGAATTCTTAACCACTGCACCACCAGGGAAGTCCCCAATAAGATTAAAAAAAAAAAAAACTTTCTGACTGTAAAAGCTAGAACATTTTAAGAACATCTTAAATAAATTATTTAGATTAATTGCTAAGAACATTCATTTCCATTTAAAGTAGCTAAAAGTAACGTACTTAAAAACTCAGTCCTCAAGTTTTGGATAAACTTGCTCTATAGGAGCACATAACTGTGTTCACTTTCTTTGGTGTTATAATTTGTCTTTGGGATTTCTTGAAGTGTGTTTGGTTTATTTACTCTTTTATTTCAACATCCAGCATGGCACACAGCACTTGGTGAATATTTTTCTTTACTGTTTTAGTGTATACAGTGACCCTCAAGCTTTACCTGAACATGAGAATCCCTTAAGATGTCTTGCTAAGAAGGTGGATTCCCTGAATACCGCCTCCAGAGGAGGCTGACCCAGCAGGCCTGTGGGCCATTTTTAACAAGCTCCTCCTGCATCTGAGGGAGACAGCCTTACATGACGTTCACATTAAAAATACAAATAAGAGCCCAGATCAATTTGCCATCCTTGTTCATTATTTTATCCACACTTTACACCTCCATGCACACTTCCCAAGGCTCTCTTACAACGCTCTAACTCACATGCATGCCACAGAGATCCCATCAGCACTGTATTTTTCTTCCCTAACCAGAATTGTAAGAAAACTTCAGAGCAGTATTATCATCATGCCCCCTTAACTATCTCAATTATTGGTTATTTTTTGCTATTGAGACTTGAGTGGAGAAAGTTGTTTAGAGAAATGTTGAAGGGCAAAATTTGACATTTTCAGCACAAGGGAAAATGTGAAGCCTCCTGGAATAGGACTTAGCCAATATATTCTCAAGTCTGTCTTTTTGCTGGTCTCCAAATATTTTTAATGAGTACAATGATCTCAGAGTCAGGCTCACACCCTGAGAGACAGAGTGATAGGAGAGCAATTAAATGACAAATACTAGTCCTGAAAGGCAGGCATCCACAAAGAAGGTTGTTTGGGGTCAGTTTGAGACATTCTGAAAAGAAGTGAGTATTGCACATAAACACAAATACATGTTTGGGCTTAAATTCTTCACATTTAAAGGTCTATGTGTACTTAATGCACGGTTCTCAGAGCTTTTTTCCCAGGAGATCCAGCTCTCACAGCCAGTAACAAGATCATGACTAGGACTTAAGTGAGGCTTAGGTAGAAAATGCCATCATTTACAATGTGTTTTTGGTTTTCTTCTTGCTTTGGTAATATTTGTTAAAGAAACAGTGTTTGGTGGTTTAATCATCATCAGTAAGTAATTAAGAGAGACTGGGAACATAACACCATACTATGAATTAGACAATATAAATTAATCAATAGAAAAGTGATACTTCTGGAAACTTACACTATAAATAAAATAACAGACACACCTGCCACCGATGAGTATGTGAATAAGTAAGAATCTAACATATTGTACATAAACATAGAGTCAGGTATCTGTTGGGTGGATGCAAGATGAGAGAATTATGAGTCTGCTCCTGATTTTACATTCTCTAGGTTTTCCAAAGCATGTCCTGATCACTCGAATCCATCCACTGTGTGCTTTTGTTAAGACTTGAATCATGCTAAGACTTGAGATAGAAACCTGAAGAAATAGAAAATGGAAAAGATCAATCTTAGTACAAAGTGACACAGTGTACCCAAGCTTGAGGGGAGAGCAAAGGATTATGGTATTTACTGGTTGTAAATGGGACTGACCGTGATAAGCCTTGCACTACTATAATAACTAAAAAGAATATAGTGCTCCTGTCCTTAAAAAACTTACAAACAATTGGTGGGGAAGAGTACAACATAAATGCGTGTGATTTTTTTTTAAGCATCAGGAACAGGTACACACACAACAGGAGACAGAACACAGTCCAAATATATTTGTCCAGAAACAAATTTGGACAGAAATAAGTGACCTGGTTTCATGGGGTTGGGGTGATGTTTTAGGTGAGGACAATAGCAAATCTTCCAGGAGGGAAATACTAAGGGAAGCAGAATGGCAAATAGTTTATGTCTGGCTTCAGAAAGGAGGAGAGAGCAGCGTACCAAGCAAAATCGGAGCAGTAAAGTACAGGACAGATAGAGGAAGAGAGTCAGACCTCTGTATTTTGATGAAAGTGAAAACTAAGTGCTCTTTCAAAGTTATTTGAAGAGGGCAACATAATCAAAAGGATGATTGCAGAAGATCATTCCTTCTGCTTATAATTGGAAGAAGAAGAAGAAAAAAAAAACGATTGAGGTCTGATGATTTTTTAATCCATTCATTTTAAAGCCTACATGGAGGACAAACTGAGATCAAAAACTCAGAAGCACTTCACAACCTTTCATCACATGCCCAGCAGTTCTTGGCAGGAAAAGTGAGGACACCTCTGCACCAGACCATGACACCTGATTAAAAAACCACACACACACCCTTCTTCCCTGGAAACAAATAATGTGTCCCACTTGTGCCAAGGTCATTCTGCGTGTACAGATGGCTAAGGTGGATCAGTGTAGCTAACTCTTCTGGCAGAGGGATGCAGATTTCCATCAAATCCTCCCCCTGCTCACGGATATCTGGCCCCCAGCCTTCCTTGCTCCTGACATTTTAGACAAACTGTGTTGCGTTGTTTGTTGTTGTTCTTATTTTTGTTTCCCTAACCCTGATATCTACTGTAGCAATTATTAATGGTGACATATAGGTGCAGCCAGCTGAGTATTAACCTCAGAGAAGTAAGGCATCCATCTCTGTCTCCATAGTCAAAGTTGTGTGGTTGGGAAGAGTCTGTTAACACAGCTCTCCTTGGCTAGGATTCTCTTCAGTGTTTGTAATTTCTCTGAAGACCTATTGAGCAACCTGGCCTAAGTTTGATTTGTGCAAAAAAGCCTCTAACCAGGTGAGTCGCACATTGTTTCCGGCTCATTAGAGAGGTTTTGGACAACTTCTTTAATGAGGTTTGACATCTGACTACCACCGCATATGTGACTTTCTTCACCTCATCACCCACCCCCCACTCTCCGTGCCTCCTTTGCTTTTACTCATTTTTTGTGAATGAATCATCTGATCCTGTCCCTTGTATGACCATGCGCTAGTTTGATTAATCTTTCTCATCAAACCTCCTTCCTGAGTCCTCTGATTAAATCTGGTCTTCTCCCTTCCCCCCTCCATAATGCATGGGACTTTTTAGCAGCTATTAATTATTTAAAAGAATGTTTCTTTCTATCATGCTCAAGTTGGTCACTACAATTTTCTGTTGACCATGTAGCTTCTATTAAAAATTATTAAACCCAATTAAGAAGCTTTCCGACACCAAGTTCTAAAAGCTATAAAAATATTCTTTTTCTATTACATTGACAAACTTGCTGGGCCAAAGGAGGGAGTAGACACAATGTGTCTCACCAAAATCCATCCCTTCACCCTGTCCTAAATAGCATACCATACTCACCAACAGATTGAGGAAATGTGATTTAAATCAAATTATCATCAGGTGACTGTAAACGTGCTAAGGGTCATTCCCAGAGAGTTTTACTAGTGGGTATTTCTGATCCTAGCAGTCAAAATTCTAGTGGCATTCCACCTACGTTAGACCTTTAAACAATATTAACTATTTTATTAACAATCCAGCACAATTATTGAAAAGTGACACAATAAATTAATAGTTGCTTAATTCAAAAAATCCAAACGACTGACTGGACTTATTTTTCAGCCATTTGACTGAATCAGTTGGATGTTGCTCATGGTATAGATACTGTCTTCGGTGAATCTGCTCTCCAATTCATTTTCTGATGGCTGTGAATTAGCCAAAACCAGCTAAAATAAGACATGACCTTTATAAGCTGAAATAGCCTGTGGGTCCAAATAGGATGAAGTAATGGGATGCAGCTCACGTCAATTAGGTAAGAGAAAGGAAAAGATCCAGCAAGAGCTAGACTGACTTGTCTAAGCCAGAAAGGCATTTGAGGTCACAGCTGACCCCACTGGAAACCTGGCATAACTGACATTGTAACTAAGAGAAGCATAATTCCTGGCTGTATTAATAGGTCAATGGCATGTCAGGAAACATGAAGAAATCATCATGTATGGTCACCAAGCAGAGCTAATGTTCAGCTAGTAAGCACCAGAGTGGCACATAGGCAAGGGTGACCATGCCAATTGGTCAAAGCCCATCAGTGTTAATATTTAAGGTTTTATAATACTGTGTTTTATGAGGAAAATTAGTGTTATAAGAGGATATTCTTTGGATAGTGATTAAAAGGAAAGAATGATCACTTTATAATTTACTAAAGATACAGACTATAGTTTTGTCTCTATTCTTTTTTTTTTTTTTTTTTTTTTTTTTTGCGGTACGCGGGTCTCTCACTGCTGTGGCCTCACCCGTTGTGGAGCACAGGCTCCGGATGCGCAGGCTCAGCGGCCATGGCTCATGGGCCCAGCTGCTCCATGGCATGTGGGATCTTCCCAGACCAGGGCACGAACCCGTGTCCCCTGCATCGGCAGGCGGACTCTTAACCACTGCGCCACCAGGGAAGCCCTGTCTCTATTCTTAATGAGAACCAAGTGCTAGTTATCTCTGTAGCTCTTTGTTCTGATACAGAGAGTTAGGCTAAATAATATTAATGATTACTTCTAGCTCTAAAATTCTGAGTCTAGGGAAACTTGTCTCAGGATTTCTCAAACTAAATAATTTTATATCTAAATTAAAATGTGAGATAAGGTATATGCCATTCATACAAGACTTGTGTCTAAAAAACCCCTGAATTTTAGATATTTAGTAATATTTCACTTTATACATTACTGCTGTGTGTACACATGGTGAATTGTATGCCTCTCCATAACAGAAAAATGTAAATAAGTAAAATAAAAATAAAAACTTATTCTCACTCAGTAACACTTTTTTGGGGGGGCACTAATGTGAACATATAATTTTACCTTTTTGTCTCTTTATTTTTAATCAATATTTTTTTCTTTTTTATTAATTAATTTATTTATTTTTGGCTGTGTTGTGTCTTTGTTGCTAGGCACGGGCTTTCTCTAGTTGTGCTGCTGTGTGCGGGTACCAGCTCTACGCATGTGGGCTTCAGTAGTTGTGGCACACGGGCTCAGTAGTTGTGGCTCATGAGCTCTAGAGTGCAGGCTCAGTAGTTGTGGCTCACAGGCTTAGTTGCTCTGCGGCTTATGGGATCTTCCCGGACCAGGGCTTGAACCCGTGTCCTCTGCATTGGCAGGTGTATTCTTAACCACTGTGCCACTAGAGAAGTCCCTCAATATTTGTTTCTGTTTCATTGAAGAGGTTGTGTGCTTAGGGGTGGGTAGGGGTGCATACACTTGTTTGGGTGAAGAGAGAGAAAGTCACCTGAAGTCAAACTTAGAGAAACAAGAATTCTCATTTTACTTTCTATTGCTCAAATGATTGTTCTATATAATCTGTTAACCATATCTCATAAATTATAAGGGAGAAAGCTCAGCATTGATATCAAAACTGAACAGATTTTGGTTAGAAACTTTGCTGCAAATGCCAAGTCGCACATTCTTGTTAGGGTAGAACTAGTTGAAAGTATATAGAGCAGGTTTTTTCAAAAGAAAATAAAGCCTCTGCAGGATGCCCCTCTAGTGCAGATCATCTGCAGAAGTGAAAAACCTCCTGGGCCTGAGCCTTTCTTTTTTTTTTTTTTGGCCGCAAGGGCTTGTGGGATCTTAGTTCCCTGACCAGGGACTGAACCCCTGCCCAGGGCAGTGAAAGTGCAGAGTCCCAACCACTGGACCACCAGGGAATCCCCCCTCCTGAGCCTTTCAACATCCCAGTTAAATACTTTCTCAAGCATTGTCCAAGTATTGCCTCAGAGGTTAGGGTTTGGGTTAGGGTTAGGTTGATTAAACTAGGCTTATTAGGCTGTTTTGTTTTTTTTTAAAATAAGCATATACTTAGTATAAGAAATGGAGAGAGAAGTCAATATATAGGAAAATAATTTTTATGGTAAATATTTGGCAAGCAAACTGGCTTTCCTGAGTTTATTCATCCATCACATCACACACATACACACACACACACACACTTACACACACAATGTTCTGAGGAATACCAAATAGAAAGAAACAAAATCAATTCTGGTTAGTAAAAGTTCGAATTTCTTTGAGACTCTTTTCTTTTTTAGAAGAGGTGAATGAAGGGAGGGATAAGACATTTTCTTCTTAAGAACAAAGGACTACTGAACATGGGGGATTTATTTAATGCAGAGTTGCAATGACACTTCTTTTTTCAAGGTGCTTCTGGGAGATAATGGCTCTCGTACCTATAATTCAGTGGTTTTGCCTGGTACCATAAAAATGGACCTGAGGACCGAAGTTAACACCTTCATCTCTGCATAGCACATGATGATTTTAAGAAGAACTCTAGACATATTTGCTGTTTTCCATTACTCTCTTTTCTAAAATTTTCTTTTAAGGAGTAGACTCTATGAGTATTTTTCCTAAAAATATAACCAATTTTGGGACTTCCCTGGTGGTGCAGTGGTTAAGATTCTGAGCTTCCAATGCAGGGGGCCTGAGTTCAATCTCTGGTCAGGGAACTAGATCCCAAATGCGTGCCACAGCTAAGGTTTGTGTGCCACAACTAAGAAGCTGGCGAGCTGCAACTAAGGAGTGCGTCTGCTGCAACTAAGACCCAAATAAATAAATAAACAAACAAGTAAAATAGATATTAAAAATAATAATAAAAAATTAAAATATGGCCAATTTAAATGAAAAATATAAAAATCTCATATTTTCTCTATTACTTGAAAGAATAATTTATGATACCATTTTATTAATAATCAAGGTAGGAAAAAATGAAAGTCCAGCATGAAATGGACAAAAGAGTAGGAAAGTAATTCTTTATTTGTACAATAGGTATGATATCATGTCTTGTTTTAAAATAAATTAAAAAATAAGGAAGCAAGTGATTTTTGTCATTCTTTTTGACCACCCTAAATATGCTTACCCCAGAGAGAATGAGTACAAAGAGAGAAATCTTGATTCTCAGAAAGTAGATGGTGAGCATTCTCATCTCATCTTTGAATAAGCTATGGCCTCATCAGCAAAGTTCCCAGCTTCTGCCTCCACTCTGCCTGTTTCCTCTCAAAATTCAGCCCAATACAGTTCTGTTTTTTATCTTCATTACACTATGATTACAGCCAAATTATAGCTTCCTCAATCTGATCTCTTCATGGTGAAGGACAAGAGTCAGATGCTCTTTTTGTCCTTGACCCCTGCCCCTGAGCCTGGAAGCCTAATGCGGTGTGGTTAGGGCACCTGTCCCAGGCACCCTAGTGCACCTTGCACTTCTCCTCTTAAGACAGTGAGTGTGTTTGCTCAACATCTACCCCTTCTTCAACACTCAATTCTAATTCCACTTACTCCAAAATGCTTCCCCAGGTTTCTCCAACCCAGAATGGTTACCTCCCCTGAATTCAGAGTACTTAGATTCTGCACATGTGAAAAATTACCCTGCCTTTTGATCAGGTGATATTTCACCTATCAGATGAATGTTTCTGACATTTCATCTTCGCAATTAGACTGGTGATTATCACAGTTGCCATTTTTGACTGCCTATTACGTGTTAAGGAGCATTTATGTATTTAAAAGTTTACATCTAACCTGCACAGTAGTTATTATCCTCATTTTACATAGGAGTAAATGAGGAACAAGGGTTAAATCACTTGCATGGGACTGTAAAAATACTGTGTTCAAACCTGGATTGGAATCTTATATATTTAGAAGGCAGAGACCACTGTTGAAATTCTTGTAGATTCCCTTGGCCATTTTTATAGTGCTTTACATATATTAGATACTAAAACATTATTTTCTGATTGATTGGCTTTAAGCACTGACTTAAAACTGTCCAGGTTATCATAAGTAATGTTCTACAGTATCAAACAGAACAAATATTTAATGCTATCTAATAGGGCATGGAGTAGACTGGCACTAGACCAATGCAATCAGTGATGATGAGAAAAATAATTCCTGAGGGGGAAAATAAATACTTGCATGGATGCATGATCAAGTATACGTGCTTTAGAAATAAGCAATGACTTTGGCTAAGACACTGTCTTTCTCTGAAATGCTAAAGAGCTGCTGAGAAGAGACATTAAGATAAGGAACATGGAAGAATATAAAGACATTCTCTTCAGATCTGAGGAGCAAGATTCAAGCACATCTGAAATAGAGTTTGAAAAAAATGGTTATGAACAAGGATAATATGAAAATATTTAACAAGTAGGAGAACATGGGCATGAACCAAGCAGAACAGACAAAGCAAGCTTTAGAATGGACAACAGCCATGGACAACTGGTCCAGCCATCAAGTTGTCTGAGCATCATCAGTCCTGGTTATGTGGCTGGCTAAAACATTTTTTGAACAAATGTGTCTTTCATCTTCAGTATGGTTCAACTCTAGTCTGCTGTGATTGTCAGATCCCTGGAATTATCAGACCCTGTAACCAGGCTATGTAGACCGTGATGATTCATTCAGCAGATGTTTACTGATTACCTTCTCTGTGATATGCACTGTACTAGGCACTCAATAGACAAAGACGAACTAGACACCACCTTGCCCGGGAGTCAATGTTCTCACTGACTCTTCCCCAAAAGTTGTCCCTGGTACAATTCTAGGAACTGTTTACCATAAAAGGATGAAGATAACATGCTTTCCTAAGAAGTCTATGTCTCAGTTGTGTTCTCTCCATAAGCAGACCCTGAGGTAAGGATTACGTACAATCTTAGCCATGCTTGATTAACAGGTACTTCTGCTGGCAATGTGAGGAGTCAAACCCAGTAACCTACCAGTAATTCCTTCTTATTTAGACACTTCAGGCAAAATCAATTTCTATGACAGGCAAACAAAAAGTTTTAACTAAATTATGGCAGTGATTGGGCATGTTTGAGGAACATCATTTTTGTGTATAACTTTCCCTGTACAAGTGGGGGATGGAGAGGACATACAGGGAAGGCAACAGCTGTCCATGTGGACTTACATACTACTCACCTTCATGTATGCTTTGCCCTAACCAACCCCTTAGCAATGTTCCCTGGGTCCTCCCTATGCGTTCTTAACTCTAGACTCCTTGAGAACACAATGCATGCCTGATTCAGGTTTATATTCCCCAAATACTTAGCACAGTCCCTTTGGTTGCAGTTTGAGTGACTACTCTGGTGAATTGAAAATGATTGCCTAAATGCTACTTTGAAAATCATCATGAGGCCAAGTTCAGGATGAGTAGGAAGGAATGTTGTGACTGCTTATTAATGTCTGTCATGGGCAGTGTGTGTGTGTGTGTGTCAGGGGGACAATACCAGTATCTGTCCTTGGCACTTTCCATCTTTTACTGCATATTAACATTTGTGAAATGAAGTTCTCCAAGAATTTGGAATGAAGAAATCTCAGGAAAGTCCTCTTTGCTTCTCCTTGGTTTGAGAAATAAGATGGCCTCTGTCTACAGAGCCTAGTAATTGTTAGTGAGACCCAAGAAGATAAGATTATAAATCAAGAAAGAATTGTGCTGTTTGCTTTAGGAAAATCCCTGCAAACCAACTTGTCTGGGGAAATACTTCATTCTCCTATCAGGACAATAGATTGCTCACCTGGGCAAACAGCTCACTTACCAAATTTCAGTTAACTTATCAAGGTTCACTTCAAGACCCCCACCCAAGTTCATCATAAACTATTATGTCACAAATGTGGCCCAGGTCCATTCAGTTCTCCACCATGAACCACCCACCCTAAGACCCACTTAAACCAAGATTCCAAACCCTATAAATACCCTGTCCTGACATTTGCCTTCTTGAGACACTACCAAGACTCAATAAGGTAGTGTTCTCCCTTACTTCAGTAGGTTACCAAACTTAACTTCGTTTGTCAACATATTTTGTGTTAAATTTTCAGGGCATTGATTCTTGATATTTGACTTAAGGAATACCATAAAACAATGGGGATAAAGTCAAGAAATTGAGGACCCTTGGGTGAGTGCTGAGTTGTACCTTTCTTGTTCTTTCAGGGACAGCTAACTTGAAGAGGTATTTTGTAAAACAACATGACATTTTTGCACATCTATACAATGCAAGGAAAAGAAGATCATTAACCTTAGACACTGTCACTGTCAGGCACACAAGTCCAGTTGATTCTAGAATCCAATCATGTAGAGTTTTTCAAACTATGATATATATAAGAATATCAGAGGGGCTTGTTTAAAATTCTGATAAATGCCCAACTTCCAAGCCTTATTCAGAGGTCTGTGGCAGGGCTCAGGCATCTACATCTCAAATAAGCTGGCAAGTGATTCTAAGGCAACAGGATTTCTCACCGTACTCTTAGAATCCAGAAGCTACCTAAAGTCCAGTCACCCAAAGCCATTTCTACCACTAGTCAATTCCCTCAGTGGTTATTTCATCTAAAATTCAACTTTCTTTTGACTATTGTTGTATTCATTTGGCTGTCCTTTTGTTTTTCATCTTTTTGATACTCTAAGGATTTCATATAGAATGGAGAGAGGGAGGAAGGCAAAGAGATAAGATAGAGACAGAAACAGAGAGAAAGAGAGAGAGTCATCTTGTCTAATTTTATTTTTCTGTTTTCACATTTGTGTATTTTACAGATGATGGTAATTTATTTTCATCTTGTATATTGACTCTTGTGTTTGTATTGAAAACTTTTTTAAACCAGGCTTTAGAAGACACTTCCTTAAAAAATATAGTGTTTCTAGCAATATCAATTTAATGATAAAGACATAAAACATGAATTACAATCTATTGTCCTGCAATATGCATAATGATACTTGAAGAAAATATAGATTTGTCAAGTATTCATTTGGTTTTAGGAAATGCGTTCTGTTAACTAGCTTATTATATGGATGTCAGAAATCACTTTTCCTTTCCCATAACAAACCTTTGACTTTGCACAAGAAATAAAGAAAAATAGATCCCTTACCCCAGACATACACTGAGGGCTAGAAGGACATTAAAGAGGAGGGAAAAATCGGGAAGCATTGCAAGTTACTGAACAGCGACTTTTCCTTCTTGAGTTTTCCTAAGGCCAACCCCTCGAGCCCTGTTTGAACTCAACTCTTAAAAGTAGTTCTTCTGGACAAAGGATAAGTGATGGTGAAATAACTCCAGGAACATTGTAATCTAAGTTTTATTTATATCTATATGACTAAAGCAGCTGTTAACAACTTTTTTCTTGCAAAAGCCAATGGCTTATGTTGTTCATCCTGACAAATGCAAAAAAAAAAAAAAAAAAAAAAAAAAGAAAGAAAGAAAGAAAACGAAAATATTTACACAATAAAGATAATACCTTTCTTGCAAAGCAGTGTGTTTCCCCAAATACCTTTTTTAACCTCTTTGGATAAGATTTTATTGTTAAGTTTATTGGACACTAGCTTTTCCAGGTGTATGCTCTTATTTTATTCATTTAGCAGGAACCGGACCAATCAAACTGGCAATAAAACTTTTTGCATTATGGTTGGATTGGGTGATTGGTTTAAAATATATATACTTTCTAGATTTTATAACATGTAAGCCAGATAAACTGTTAATGCTTTAGAACTCTCTAGGCTGTATGAATGATGGAGATTTCTGTGATATCTCTGATAAACTTGAGGATACAGAAAACAGTTTTAATCCTCTTTTTATACTATGCCTGTCTGTCTGCGGAGCAAGTTCAGAGAATGGCTATATGGCAGGAGCAGCCAAGGGCTTAATTTTCAAAGCCAGGTTATTTGATGTGGTCAGATATTTTTAATCTATTTAAGATATAAAATAACTAAATAAGCTGATAAAGTGACTGTTATACTTAATGAAAAAGAGTTTTTTATAGGCTGAATTCAGGCCAGGTGAAATTTCCATTTGTTAGCACTGTTGCTGTCCAAAGTGTCAACATTTAGTAAAATTTTATCCTTCATTAAAAATAAACCAGTATTTTTTATGCAAGAAGGGACAATGACAAACATAGCCAGCGCCAATCTTTTAATTGTACCTTAAAGTGTTCTGTCACCTATAGCTAATGTCTTCACTTCAGCTTTGGATTATATTCAACCAGATGCATTTCTTCTAATTACAATCAGGATGTGTCTATATGAAGTGGAAAATGTGAGCAATTATTTCAATTGTCCAAAAAAATAAAAGTGAGTTCAGCTGAAAATATGCAAGTAAGTGGTGTAGAATGAGGTATATTTGAGGTGGGGATTCTATTAAATCACCCCCAGTTCTCTGTCTTACTTTTGTAAATAGTTTCTTTTCATTTTTATTTTCTTACAGTATATGGATTTGTGAGTCTGGCTATAGATTTTTAAAAATCATCTTGAGGCATTTTGTTTATAAACTAGTCATGCATAGCAAGGATATCTGTGCTTTATACCCTACTCTCAGAAAAGTGAAGATTTCTGTAAGTGAATGACGGTAAGTATGCCCTGCATAACCTGTTGGCAATGTTCATAGAAATAAAGCAACACTCAAAGGAACCAGTTTCTCTTTGCCATATAAATGAATGGCATTCAGAGGCATTCTTTATGTGAAGGAAGTATGAAGGCAATACATCCTTCTACCCACATTATCCCCACCACAGTCTAAACTACCCGCCCTGTGTCTCATCTCCTTCAGAGACCTGGGAGGTAACTGATTTGTTAACTTCTGGTCACCTTACTCCTCACTTCCTGGTGTTTTGTTTTAAGCCACTGTTTGCAACATAACATCACCAGGAGCTTTTAGAAACACATCTCTTGTTGAGATGGGTCTCATCTCAAAACTACTGAGTCAGAATCTGCATTTTAATAAGATCCTCAGACCTTTGTAAGGGCATTAACATTTGAGAAACTCTGAGTTAGATCTTATTAAGCCATAGTCTGACTAGCTATCCTCTAATTAAACCACACTCTAATTGGAAATACAGAAAAAGGGCTTCTCATACTCTGGTACATTTCTGTAATTCCACATGAGATCTGGGTTCACTTTTCCTGACTCTCTATCATGTCTCAACAGAGCAGGGATATTTTCAGTGTTTTCTCCCAACATGGACAACTTGTTACTCCAAATGCATGGCTCTTCTAATGATGAGAATTTGGGACACCAGTAAGGACAGGGACAGGGAAGGCTTTTGAAGTCATCCCTTAAATCATATCGCGTAAGCAATAATGGAACCTACCTACATGTGAGGAAAGTCTGGTTCATATTTGCTTTCCTTGTAAAGGAAATAAATCAGTCATAACTCAGCCAGTTCTCTTATATTGCAGGCTAGTCTTGACAGTGCCTTTCAGAATAATTTCTCTGCCTAGATTTTCATGACAAGTAGCCTGGGTCTCTCATTTCGTGTTGATTCTGAACTTCTTGATGTTATCCTCTAGGTTCTTAGATTAAACATAACTTTGATCCTCAGAAGGCCATTACTTCTTTTTACTTTAGGGAAATGATGAGTATTTATTCATTCCAGCCATGAAAATAATTCTGCGAAGAGAAATTCACTCTCACTTTGGCCAAGCTGAATACATATAGGTAACTCTACAGTCCTCCTCACCTTTATCCTTCCTGAGAATAGTTCTTTTCTTTCCCTCCTCACCATTCTCATCATCACTGTCACAGCCTGGGTTCTTATCATTTCTAATGTAGACTGTTGCTATTGTCTCCTATAGTTAGTATCTCTGACTCTGATTGCAAGCCTTCCTCTTCACTCCCCACACCTTCTAAAATATGCATCTGATCACCTCACATTCTGTTCCAGAATTTTTCAATGGCTCCCACATTGTCTGCTCAATGATAAATAGACCCATTGGTTAGTCACACAAGGGTTCGCTTGGTCAGGCCATTGCCTTTCTGTGCAGTCTCCTGTCCCCTTCATCATCCTTTCTGCATAAACACCAGAAATAAGTTATCTTATAGGATCTCTTACACCTCGATTCCTTCGCCTAGAATGCTCTCAACCTTTTATGACTTTAGTACTTATTCATCCATCAAGTCTCAATTCAAACATTGTTTCTGTGAAGCCATTCTTGGTGTACTCCAGAAATATTAAATTATCTTCCTACGTGTCTATTGTACTTTATATATCCCTCTATTACAGCATATTTTTATAACTGCCAATGAGCTAGAATATAAACACACTGAAGGCAAGGAAAATCTCCTTTCATTCTTTAATTCCAAGTTCCTGGTAAAGGGAATAGTTGCAGAACTCAATAAATATTACAGATTGAATGGGGTGCACTTATATAAGAATTCAACAGGTAGAAGGTGATAGATTTTTTGGCATTGGGAAATGAAAGCTGAAATACCAAATTTCTCTCTCAAATCTGTAGTCAACAAGCATATACTGTGCATAGAGAGAATTTTATACTTGATGCTGGGCAGGCCATATAAACTCATTCAACATATATCTATTTAGTGTATGTCAGCATTGTTCTGGGCATTTGGGAAACAAATATAATCTGAGATATAATAATATCCTGGGAGATACAATCCCTATCCTAAATTGTCCACATTGAATTGAAAATAAGAGTTCATTAAACCATATTCTGATCAACTGTGCCTTAATTAATCTGAACTCAAATTAAGAATGTATGACACAGGGAACTCTACTCAATATTCTTATATGGGAAAAGATCCTGAAAAAGAATAGATATATGTATATGTATAACTGAATCACTTTGCTGCATACGTGAAACTAACACAACATTGTAAATCAAATATACACCGATATAAGATAAAATAAAAAAGAACGTAAAAGAGAGCTCTTTCAACTCATTTATCTTTTGGTAGTTTATTATAGTGCTCAAACCTCAACTTGCATATAAGTGCAGATTCTGATTCATTACATCTCATGTGCAACCTGAGATACCCCTTTTGTAAGAAGCTCTCAAGTGATGCCCATACTACTTGTCCATGCACCACATTTTTTTAAACAAAGATTTCAGGTTCAAGGACAATCCTGAACCTTCCTAGGAATGAGCAGTTCTCATATTGCCAAAGCTCCAGAGTACCCTCATTGTGGTCTTCAGATCCATGGATCAGAGTGTGGTAATGATAGAGCAAAGCTACCATGTGGGGTGCTGTACTAGGGATTTGTAGACACAGTGCTTTCAAAGAAGTTCTTGGGTCCATCTACCTGTAAGCAGGTGCAAGGAAACAAAGAGGAAAGGGTAGTTGGATGATATTGAAAGTTGTTTCAGGAAGCTGTAGTAGCAGCATTCCAGAAATTAAAACTGGTCCCTACCTAGCATAAGTGACAGAAAAAAACAAGTACCTCTGGATAGTAACAAATGTATTTTGAATAGATATGTCCTTGCCCAGCTTCTGTAGGACATCACTTTACATAGATTCCTTTGCATTTCTCACAACACTGAAGATAGTGTTCTGCATAAAATAAAGGTTAGATATATGTGGAATGAATGAACAAATGCATGAATAAATGAATTTTCTTTATTTTACAAGATAATTGGAAGCTTTCAGGATTTAAGTGTCTTGTCTGACCTGTTAGCTGCGGAAGGTGGTCTAGGCTTTATTCAAATACTATTGATAAGCATTGAGTTATGCTGGTTTCTGTGAGATAAAAAAAAATCAAGAAAAGTACACCTCAGATAAACTGCCTTTTAACTGAGCGGGATGGCTGGCATTTAAGCACTGCGGTTTCTACATTCTGTGCAGGTTGTTTGCCACAGTCTAGCTGAAGTTTAACATTAAAAATGTTAAGTACATGAATTGGGGGGGAGAATCTGCATTTATATTTCATATGGTTTGTTACCCAAATCGAATTGAGTGGCTACATTTTTAATTTTTTTTCGTGCCTTACTTTGTTAATCATTCCAAACACATTTTTTCCATTCCATGAAAAAGAGCAGCTTACCTTCCACCTTTGTGAAATTACTGTTAATCATTCTCGAATGTCTGCATTATCCCACTTAAACCGTTCCCCTGAGGTTTTACAATTCCTTCTGCTCACTAATCCAACAAGAGGAATGATGTGCAAACAAGCACATATAGAGAAGCAAATAGGTTTTTCTTGTGAATCATCATTGTAAGCCTCGTCAGCAACATTAGAGTTTGTCGAATTGTTATTTAAGAGTCAAATAAATCTATAGATAGAGCATCTGAGCCAATGGGCTTGAAATTTATCCAAGTGGTGATCTAAGCCTGATATAAGATAGAAGATCCTATCCATCCCCACTTCCTGAACCTAACCCTAATCTTGACTAATAAGACATTAATATTAAAACTTGATCATGGGGCTTCCCTGGTGGTGCAGTGGTTGAGAGTCCGCCTGCCAATGCAGGGCACATGGGTTCGTGCCCCGGTCCGGGAAGATCCCACATGCTGTGGAGCAGCTGGGCCCGTGAGCCATGGCCGCTGAGCCTGTGCGTCTGGAGCCTGTGCTCCGCAACGGGAGAGACTACAACAGTGAGAGGCCCACGTACTGCAAAAAAAAAAAAAAACAAAAAAACTTGATCATGGTTAAAGAATAATTGCAAACATATGAGACATATAATGGAAAGAGGAAAATGTACATAATTTTCTAAGACCTATGTCCCTCTTACTACCCAAATGTATCTCAGGTGACAAAGGATTGCATACCTCCATGTAATTGTTTCAGGAACAAATACATCAATAAATTTTGCCAAATATCTGCATGGAGTATAGAAACATCTCATCAGTTACCTGGATATTTCTGAAATATCTGGATGTTTGGTGTTAAATGAGCAAAATATCTAGATATTTATCATTCTGTGTGAGTGTTTTATATTTTGTACACAACTACCTGAATATATATTTTGGACAAAATTTTTATCTGGCTTTTGGGATTATATAGCTATAACATTATGTATCAATTCAATTTTATTTTATAAATAAATGCTACTATTTACTTGATTGGTCAATTAAAGATATGAGCATTCATGTCTACACTGACACCATATAGATGCTAACCCAGTTTTACCTGATAACAGTTCACTGGGGCTAGGGAAGGAGGCAGAACAGGAATCCTGACTAGGGATATATCCCATTTGTTCATTTTCTTTCTAACCATCCTCTGAGATACTAAATAGGAAAATGTATTCAAGGATAATAATAAAATAAGAAGCTGACTAAATGCCAAAAGTATCAATACCACACTTAAATCCTGAAATAAAACCTTTCTCTTCTCCATCAGTTAGGACACAGACAACTTTTTCATGTCAATAATGCTTACTCTCTTTTTGCCAAAATTCTAAACACTCCTTTTCTGTTCTGCATGTCTAGGGTCCTTACAGTGATGTCATGCTATGATTATGCTCAGGTGTGTGTGATCAGGAAGGAAGAATATTCCCTTATTGCTTTCTCCTTGCGTTGTGGAAATCACAAGGGGATGTTAAAGATTATCATGTGTATTATGTCATGCCTCTGTCTGTTAGACAGCCTACCTGACAACCATCATAAGAGAAATTGATCCAAACATGAAATATACCACTGCTAATTGTCACCATCACTGTATATTGAATACAGAATAGGATACACATGTAAACTGAAGTCCCATTAATCTCTGATGGTGTCCTGAATTCTCATGTTATTTTTCAACCTACAGCACCACTGGCATAAACTCATAGTCCTGCTCTTATCTCTGCTGAAGTCTTTTATAGACAACGCTTTTCTATGATTTACACCTCATTATAAAAATCAAATTTCTTGGCTGTCAGAAAGAAATAGAGTGCAGCAAGCTAGGAACTAGTTCTCTGACATACTGAGATGGCAGATCAGCCTGGAGGTGGAGCTCCCAAAACAGAAAGTTGGAATTATAGATACCACCTACATTCATTCATAAATAGAAGAAATAATGATGGCACAGAACAGTGATTTTCAAGTCGGGGTGCAAAAGATTCTAAATAGTATTTTAATTTAAAAAATGTGATGTATGACTGAAGATATCAAACTTCACCAGGATTAATTTCCCTCTTGCAGCATAAATTAATTTCACATATCTCTTATTGGAGAAAACAGAAATATTAATGATTTAATAAAATGAAATATAATGGTTCAATTCTCTTCAGAAGGAGAATCTGCCAGTTTCCTTAAAGCTCTACTTCTAGACATGATAACACTAGTTATTTTTGCTATTTAAACTTTAAGCTGCACTTTTGGCCAGTTTGAAGTGATATGTAGGCATAGCGTGTAAATGTGATTTTTAACTAATTATGAATTAAAGTTTCTTACAGCGTTTATATAAATTTGGATCACGTGGAAAGAACGAAAAATTTGACTTATTAGCTTCATAAATCATGTCCTCTGAATTCACTATTTGTTAAGGTGTTCATTTTTTAAAAGAAGCGATGGATTGTTGTTTTATTCATCTCCCTCCACTCTCCACTCTCTCATCATTAGCCTTTAACATGCTGCTTTCTTATGAGCAGTAAATGTATGTAATGAATTTATGTATCAGTTAGTGTATGTGTGTGTTCCTTTCTCATTAATGAGAAAGGGTGTGGCATGTCCATCCCTGGAGAGCTTCAAGAAGAGAATAAAACCTATGCCTTGTATGATGCATGATTCCTCTCAGGATCCTGGGCCAGATGATCTCTTAAAGTCAGTTTTTGATCTATAACTAAATGATCAGTGAGCCAGCTTCAGGTCACCCTATACCATTTAGTACCTAGCTCTACTGCTCAAGAATACTAAATGGTGTCCCTGAGCTCTGAAAAAAATTAATGTACAACCCTTAGGGTCCAAATTACTGCCAGGGAGTGATTTAGGTAATGGGAAATAAATTCTATTAATATCTAGTTAAGTAGTTAATCAGCAAGTAAAATAATAATAAGAAGAAAATAAGGAGTTAAATCTGTTTTCTCATTCTGTTCTCCATGAACAGAAAGAATAACTGTTAGCTGTGCTCCTCATAAAATCTTTAATAAATTTTAAAGTAGTGCTCAAGACTTCCTTGGGTTTCTCATCTCTAAACTAAATATGCCCTATTCCTTTAATATTTACACGTAAAATCTGTTTTCACGTCTTTAATCACCTTCAGGGCTCTTTTCAATGTCCTCTTCAGTATATCCACACCTTTATCAATGGGATGACCCATAAAGTTAATCTGATGAAGGACTTCTGATGAAGGACTAGAATATACTGTAAGAAGTGCTCATTTTTGCCTATATTTTAAAATGTTACCTCAATCTCAGGACAAACACCAATGTTATAAATTGCAGATTTGTAGTTTTTGCAATGACCAATTTCAATCATGGGTAGCCCTTCCAGACAGTTATGATAGTACCTAAAATTTCTCTGGTTTATGTGTCAAGCTTATTAAACAGGCATTGTTTAAAGATAATAGTTTTGGCAACAAAGCATTTCTCTAACCACGGTAAGGTAAGGAGATCCAAGCAGTCGTATTAGATGACCCACTGTGGTATAAAAACATATATACAAGTCTTCCAGGCTGATAACAACTCTTGGTGCCCAGACATACTGAGCTCCTCCCTCAGTAATCACAACTATCTGTGAAAGAATCCTGAATCGAATAAAGAACACAAGATCACTGTAAATTATACTTTAGTGTTGATGTTGTAATCTCTGCTTGATACATCTTACTATCCCATTTTTATTAAGTTTGTCAATAATTTGGCCAATTTGTGTTCCTGGAAATAGCCATTATTGCAGTTAAAAACAAAACTAAACAAAACACAAAAGAGTCAAGTACAAGAGAGAGATACCATGACACACTTCCTCATTTAGTCATCTGGTTGTTGTTTGCTCTCCCTTGTACTAGCAATTTTTTGATAGACTTGATACAAGGGGAATATTAGTCATCTGAACATACCCAGTCTCCCTAAGGAAAGTGAAAAAGAATTATATGCTCTGTAAACCAATGCCTCGGATCAGGGTTTAGTGTGAAAGTCATTAAACTCTGTTTATTTTTCCATTTTGAGAATCCGTAATGCTCCAAGTTCCATGCCACTATCTTACTACACTCAATCTCTTTCCAAATGGGAGAGTTAAAGTTGAATGTATCACTTAGCACAACTATTTTGAAAGATAGTTCACCAAAATATGGACTCACTGAACTTTGCCACTGATAAGAAGAGAAGAAAGGAATGAAGTCAATGAAGAATGAAAGCAGATGGCCCTGTCCTTCTTCCTAGTTTGTTTCACTACTATGATACATTTTCATTTCTTCCACAATGTAATTACATCCTATTGAGACACAATATTCTCAATTCACTTCAACAGCTCCTTTAGTTTTTGAAGTTACCATCTTCTCCAAGTAAGAAAGAACTTGAAGAAAAGTGGTCATTGAGAGGAAGGAATGTCAAGTCATCAATCCTACCTCCATATTTCTGTGTATGACAACAACAGTTTTATTCACATAAGGACAATTGATTTTTCCTTAGAAGACTAGTAGAGAACATTTGGAGAACATCTTGTTGAAACTCAAAAAAGAGGAAATAAAATTAGCCTCAATGCTTTGAAGAAAGTAACACAGATGGTAGGTGAAAAATCAAAGGGATTGACTTTCAATCAATTGACTTTCAACCCCACACCTGGGGTAACAGGTGTGGCCAGCTCATTGCAGTTGGATGTCATTGAAGAAAGATACAGATGTACATATGTACTTAGGTCTAATGTAATACAAGGCTACTCTTTGAGGAACTTATGAAAAGAACTGGGACTTTGTTGGTAACAGACTTTACTTCCATAGTAAAATCAGTAAAGTCAACACAAGTATCATTGTCAGTGTTAGACATCCACACCTAGATATATCATAATCAAATTGTTGAAAGACAAAGAGATTTTTGAAGCAACAAGAGAGAAATAACTCATCGTGTATAGGAGATCTTCATTAAAATTAGCAGCTGACTTCTTGTCAGAAACCATTGAGGCCAGAAGTCAGTGGGATGACATATTCAAAGGGCAAAAGAAAAGTACTATTAACTAAGAATTCTATATCCAACTACCCTTATTTTTAAAGGGAAAAATAAGACATTTCCGGGCTTCCCTGGTGGCGCAGTGGTTGAGAGTCCACCTGCCGATGCAGGGGACACGGGTTCGTGCCCTGGTCCAGGAAGATCCCACATACTGCGGATCAGCTGGGCCCGTGAGCCATGGCCGCTGAGCCTGCGCGTCCAGAGCCTGTGCTCCGCGATGGGAGAGGCCACAGCAGTGAGAGGCCCGTGTACCGCAAAAAAAAAAGAAAAAAAAAGACATTTCCCAGATAAGCAAAAACTGAGATAATTCACTACTGCCACAAGAGCTACTAAAGGGAATCCTTCAGATTGCAGTAAAGGATATTAGACAGTAACGTGAATCCGTGTGAAGAAATAAAGAAAAAAGCTCATAAAAGCTCACTTTAGAAGCTCATTAAAAAAAAGAAAAAAGGGTAGGGAGGCTGTGGATTGAAGCCCTCTGTATATATGCCACTTTTTGTTAAGAACCATAAAGAAATAAAACTGGATTAAAATTACTAAATGTTCTTAGAAAAATTCCCACAAATGCCAATAATTATAGATTTTGGTTTCCTTTGTTCTCATGGCTCTAACATTTAGTAGCTTGTTACAATGCACAACACAGCTGTCTACAAGAGACACAATTTAGGTTCAAAGACACAAATAGGTTGAAAATGAAAGGATGGAAAAAGATGTACTATGCAAACAATAAGCAAAAGAAAGTCAGAGTAGCTGTACTGATATCAGACAGAACAGACTTTATTTTGAGACCATTAAAAGTAAAGGAGATGGGCTTCACTGGTTGCGCAGTGGTTGAGAGTCCGCCTGCCGATACAGGGGATACGGGTTCGTGCCCCAGTCTAGGAGGATCCCACGTGCCGCGGAGCGGCTGGGCCCATGGGCCATGGCCGCTGGGCCTGTGTGTCCGGAGCCTGTGCTCTGCGGCGGGGGAGGCCGCAGCGGTGAGAGGCCCACGTACAGAAGAAAAAAAAAAAGTAAAGGAGAAGAAGCCTGAGATGTGTTTCCTAAGCCTCACTCCAGGATAGTGGCTAAGAGAGTGAAGAGAATCTGTCACCAATTTCTACCTCTCCATTATTGTCCCCTCCCTTTCTGTGGCCTGGGGAAGCAGGAATTGCATAAAAAACTAAAACTGAATACAAGTCCTATCTAAAATATAGTTGTTTTATTTGATTTTATCTTTATTAAAATTCTATTATATGTGAAAATATAGTCATATTTTTATTAAATAACATACAAAAAAGAATATAAAACATAAACATAAACTCAATTAATTTTCACAAATGTAAGCACACTCATGTAACCAGAATCCAAATCAATAAATGGAGCATTAATTACATCTCACAACAACCACTTTTGTCCCCTCTTCTAGGTACTTCCTCCTTCAAAGGATAACCACTATCCAGACTTCTGACACTATAGATAAGTTTTATCTGTTTCCAAACATTATAGAATGCAATCAGGTAGTGTGTACTTTTTGCATCTGACTTCTTACACTTAATGCCATATTTATACAGTACATCCATATTGTGGTTATAGTTGTAGTTTGCTCATTCATACTGTAGTATTGGATTCCACTGTCTGATTATACTATAATGTATTTAGTTCTACGATTGATGGGTATTTGGGTAGTTTTCAGTTTGAGGTTATTTGAGTGGAGCTGCAATGAATATTTTTTATACTGAATATATCTTGCAGTGAATATATGGAAATATTTCTCTTGAATATACAAATAAGATTTAAACTGTCGAGATAGGATATACCTATGTTCAACTTTAATAAGAATCACCAAATAGTTGTACTTGTACAAATACAAATTTGAAGAATTTCCAAAGTAGTTGTACTAATGTACACTGCCTCCAGCAATTTATGAGAGTTTATTGACTCTATATCCTCACCAATATTTGATATTGTCTGTTTTTCAGTTTAGCTATTCTGATGAGCATGCAGTTATATCAATTGTGATTTGAATTAGCATTTATCTAGAGACTAAAAATGTTGAATATCTTATCATATGTTTATTGGTCATTTTGACATCCTCTTTTCTGGATTCTTGCTCATTTTTCAGTTTGGGTTTTCTGTCTTTCTCTTATTGATTTGCAAATATTTTCTCCCAATCTGTGGATTGATTTTCATTCTCTAACTGGTGTTTGATGGACATTCTTAAGAGTTTAATTTAATAATTTTTCTATTATGGTTATTGATTCTGAGGCCATATTTAAGAAATATTTCCCTATTTTAGGATCTTGAAGAGATTTTTCAATGCTTCTTCTAAAAGATTTATTGTTTTACCTTTTACCTGCAGATCTGTAGTTCACCTAGAGTTGACTTTTGTGTGCGGTGAGAGATATGGCTTGAGATATATGTATTTTTCCCCTATGGGTGGACATTCAATTGACCCAGCACCATTTATTAAAATAACCACCCTTTCCCACTGCCCTCTAGGGCTACATTTGTTGGGATTTTAGAGGCCTTTATCTTTTTTAGCTGGCTAACAAGAGTTCTGAAGATGTTATCCAGTAAGTATTGATACACAGAAAGCCATGAGCCCACTTCCTAGAAATAAAAAACATCGATGCTATTATTTTTACTATTCCTCAGTGCTTTATGAGCTAGCCATGCTTAATACATATCTCTTTCTCATGCCTCTCTCTTTCCTCTTTGATAAATAATAGTTTTCTAAATAAGTAATATAGTTCATTGATTTAAAAAAATTAGAACATACAAAAAATAATAGAGCAAATGGAGTTGGGAGGGCAGAGTCAAGATGGTGTACTAAGAAGACGTGGAGTTCACGTCTCCTCACAGCTAGGGCACCTACCAGGCACCAGTGGGGGGCCTCAGACACCCAAGGGGATGGGAGGAACCCTCAGTGACTGGGTAGGATGTGGGGGTTGGGGGGAGTGAAGGGGGAGGAGAAGTGGAGGTGGGACGGGACTGGCACCACTGACGGGTGGCTGTGGGAGGGGAAGGGATCCCATGTTTGAAGAGGGAAGTTGGAGAACCACTATGAGGACAGAGGATCAAAATGGAGTGTGGCCAGGTTTCCCCTGCCACTTGGGCCCCCAGGAAGCTGCTGAGATCCCGGGCCTGATCCTCTGCCCACTGAGGCCCCCTCCAGCCACACGGGTCCTGAGGGAGTGGGAAGGAGGGAAGGGGGAGCAAAAGTAAGGCTGGACCTATGGGACCAGCACCCCTGATGGGTGGCTGGGGGAGGGGAGGAGTTCCTACATGCAACAGGACCCACCCACGGTTATGGGTCCAGCAGCAATGGGGGAGACCCTGGGGGAGATGGTAGGGGGGGTGAAGGAATGGAAGAGAATGTGGCCAGCGCTTTCCCTGCCCACTTAGGCACTGGGGAGCCTGTTGGGCTCCCAGGCCTAATCCTCTGCTCTCAGAGCCTCCCTCTTTCTGCCCAGAACCAAAGTCCCACATCTACACCCCCACTCAGGGCCCTACCTCTACACTCAGAGACCCCCTCCAATGTGCTGGGTCTAAACCCCATCCACACATCCTCACTCAGAGCTCTACCTCCAAACTCTGGAACTCCACACTCCAGAGGCCCTCCTTTCCACATGCTGCCTCTCCCCTTCCATGGAGGTACTAAGCAGAGGCCCCGCCCCACACTTGAACATCACCCTGCCTAGGCCCCACCCCCAAGGCCTTTTCCCACTAAGTGGGTCCTGAACATAGGTCCCATGCCACCCTCAAATGTCACCCTCCCACCCTAAGTCCCACCTCAGGCTAAACCCCACCTCTGTCTAAGTTCCACCCCCACCTAAACTCCACTCCATAGCCAAGGCTTTTTGTTTTTTCCTTTTTCCTCTTTTAGATTGGGGTTCTGTTTTACCTTGTTGATTCATTGTTGTTGATTCTTTTATATTTTTTATTTTTCCTAATAAATCTTTTATTTTTCTAATTTTATTTTATTCTTTATAATTTGTTATTGTTCTCTCCTTTTGGATTGTTATCCCCCCACCCACTCTTTTTTTCTTTCTTTTTCTTTTTTCTGTTGTGGTCTTATTTTACCTTGCTGCAGTTGTTTCAATTATAGTTTTATTTTTCCTAATATATTTTTTATCTTTCTAATTTTATTTTGTTTTTCATTCTTTGATACTGTAATCCTCCTTTGTTTATCTTTCTTTCTTTCTTTCTTTCTTTCTTTCTTTTTTCACCATACCATGAAGCTTGTGGGATCTTGGTTCACAAGCCAGAGGTTGGGCCAGAGCTTCTGTGATGGGAGCTCTGAGTCCAAACTGCTGGACTAACAGAGAACCTCAGACTCCAGTGAATATTAATTGGAGTAAGGCCATTTGGAGGTCCTCCTCTCAGCACCAAGACCTGACTCTATCCAACTGCCTGCAAACTCCAGTGTTGGACCTCTCAGGCCAAACAACCAGTAAGACAGGAATACAGAACCACCCATTAAAAAAAAATGACAAAAAAGTATGTTAGAGATGAAAGAATAAGGTAAAAACCTACAAGTCCAAATAAATGAAGACGAAATAGGCACCCTACAAGAAAAAGAATTCCGAATAATGATAGTAAAGATGATCAAAAATCTTGGAAATAGAATGAAGAAAATACAAGAAACATTTAAAAAGGATCTAGAAGAACTAAAAAGCAAACAAACAATGATGAAGAACACAATTATTGAAATTAACAATACTGTAGAAAGAATCAATAGCAGAAAACCTGAGGCAGAAGAACGGATAAGTGACCTGGAAGATAAAATGATGGAAATAACTGCCAGGGTGCAGAATAAAGAAAAAAGAATGAAAAGAATTAAGGACAGTCTCAGAGACCTCTGGGACAACATTAAACACACCAACATTCAGATTATAGGGGTCCCAGAAGAAGAAGAGGAAAAGAAAGGGCCTGAGAAAATATTTAAAGAGATTATAGTTGAAAACTTCCTTAACAAGGGAAAGGAAAGAGTCAATCAGGTCCAGGAAGCACAGAGAGTACCATACAGGGTAAACTCAAAGAGAAACAGGCCAAGACACATATTAATCAAACTATCAAATATTAAATACAAAGAAAAAATATTAAAAGCAGAAAGGGAAAAATAACAAATAATATACAAGGGAATCCCCAAAAGGTTAACAGCTGATCTTCCAGCAGAAACTCTGCAAGCCACAAGGGAGTGGCAGGACATATTTAAAGTGATGAAAGGGAAAAACCTCCAACAAATATTACTCTACCAAGCAAAGATCTAACTCAAATTCAATGGAGAAATTAAAATTTTTACAGACAAGCAAAAACTAAGAGAATTCAGCACCACAAAACCAGCCCTACCACAAATGCTAAAGGAACTTCCCTAGGCAGGAAACACAAGAGAGGAAAAGACCTACAATGACAAACTCAAAAGAATTAAGAAAATAGTAATAGGAACATGCATACTGATAACTACCTTAAATGGAAATGGATTAAATGCTCCAACCAAAAGACATAGACTGGCTGAATGGATACATAAACAAGACCCATATATATGCTGTCTACAAGAGACCAACTTCAGACCTAGGGATACATACAGACTGAAAGTGAGGTGATGGAAAAAGATATTCCATGCAAATGGAAATCAAAACAAAGCTGGAGAATCAATTCTCATATGACACAAAATAGGCTTTAAAATAAAGACTATTACAAGAGACAAAGAAGGACACTACAGACTGATCAAGGGACCAATCCAAGAAGAAGATATAACAATTGTAAATATTTATGCCCACAATATAGGAGCACCTCAATACATAAGGCAAATGTTAACAGCCATAAAAGGGGAAACCAACAGTAACACAATCATAGTAGGGGAATTTAACACCCAACTTTCACCAATGGACAGATCATCCAAAATGAAAATAAATAAGGAAACACAAGCTTATAATGACACATTAAACAAGATGGACTTAATTGACATTTTAGGAAATTCCATGCAAAAACAAAAGAATACAGCTTCTCCTCAAGTGCTCATGGAACAACTCCATGATAGGCCATATCTTGGGTCACAAATCAAGCCTTGGTAAATTTAAGAAAATTGAAATCGAATCAAGTATCTTTTTCCAACCACAATGTTATGAGACTAGATATCAATTACAAAAAAAAAACTGTAAAAAATGCAACCCCATGGAGACTAAACAATATCCTACTAAATAACCAAGAAATCACTGAAGAAATCAAAGAGGAAATCAAAAAATACCTAGAAACAAAGGACAATGAAAACACTACGACCCAAAACCTATGGGATGTAGCAAAAGCAGTTCTAAGAGGGAGGTTTATAGCAACACAATCCTACATTAAGATACAAGAATCATCTCAAATAAACAACCTAACCTTACACCTAAAGCAATTAGAGAAAGAAACAGAGAAACGACCCAAAGTTAGCAGAAGGAAAGAAATCATAAAGATCAGATCAGAAATGAAGGAAATGATAGCAAAGATCAATAAAATGAAAAGCTGGTCCTTTGAGAAGGAAAACATAATTGATAAACCATTAGCCAGGCTCATCAAGAAAAAAAAGGGAGAAGACTCAAATCAACAGAATTAGAAATGAAAAAGGAGAAGTAACAACTGACCCTGCAGAAATACAAAGGATCATGAGAGATTACTATAAGCAACTATATGCCAATCAAATGGACAACCTGGAAGAAATGGACAAATTCTTAGAAAAGCACAACCTTCCAAGATTGAACCAGCAAGAAATAGAAAATATAAACAGACCAATCACAAGCACTGAAATTGAAACTGTGATTAAAAATCTTCCAACAAACAAAAGCCCAGGACCAGATGGCATCATCGGTGAACTCTATCAAACATTTAGAGAAGAGCTAACACCTTTCCTTCTCAAACTCTTCCAAAATATAGCAGAGAGATGAACACTCCCAAACTCATTCTACGAGGACATCATCACCCTGATACCAAAACCAGAAAAAGATGCCATAAATAAAGAAAACTACAGGCCAGTATCTCTGATGAACATAGATGCAAAAATCCTCAACAAAATACTAGCAAACAGAATCCAGCAGCACATTAAAAAGATCATACACAATGATCAAGTGGGGTTTGTCCCAGGGATACAAGGATTCTTCAATATATGAAAATCAATCAATGTGATACACCATACTAACAAATTCAAGGATAAAAACCATATGATCATCTCAGTAGATGCAGAAGAAGATGTCGACAAAGTTCAACACCGATTTATCATAAAAACTCTCCACAAAGTAGGCATAGAGGGAAGCTTCCTCAACATATTAAAGGCCATAATGACAAACCCACAGCCAACATCATTGTCGATTGTAAAAAACTGAAACCCTTTCCTCTAAGATCAGGAACATGACAAGGTTGCCCACTCTCACCACTATTATTCAACATAGTCTTGGAAGTTTTAGCCACAGCAATCAGAGAAGAAAATGAAATAAAAGTAATCTAAATCAGAAAAGAAGAAGTAAAGCTGTCACTGTTTGCAGATGACATGATACTACATATAGAGACTCCTAAAGATGCTACCAGAAAACTATTAGAGCTAATCAATGAATCTGGTAAAGTAGCAGGAATCAAAATGAATGCACAGAAATCTCTTGCATTCCTATACACTAATGATGAAAAATCTGAAAGAGAAATTAAGGAAACACTCCCATTTACCATTGCAACAAAAAGAATAAAAACCTAGGAATAAACCTATCTAAGAAGACAAAAGACCTATATGCAGAAAACTGTAAGACACTGATGAAAGAAATTAGAGATGAAACAAACAGATGGAGAGATATACCATGTCCTTGGATTGGAAGAATCAACACTGTGAAAATGACTATACTACCCAAAGCAATCTACAGATTCAATGCAATCCCTATCAAGCTACCAATGGCATTTTTCACAGAACTAGGACAAATAATTTCCCAATTTGTATGGAAACACAAAAGATCCCGAATAGCCAAAGCAATCTTGAGAAAGAAAAATGGAGCTGGAGGAATCAGGTTTCTGGACTTCAGACTATACTACAAAGCTACAGGAATCAAAACAGTATGGTACTGGCACAAAAACAGAAATATAGGTCAATGGAACAGGATAGAAAGCCCAGAGATAAACCCACACACATATGGTCACCTTATCTCTGAAAAAGGTGGCAAGAGTATACAATGGAGAAAAGACAGCCTCTTCAATAAGTGGTGCTGGGAAAACTGGACAGCTACATGTAAAAGAATGAAATTAGAACACTCCCTAACACCATACACAAACTAAACTCAAAATGGATTAAAGACCCAAATATAAGGCCAGACACTATCAAACTCTTAGAGGAAAACATAGGCAGAACACTCTATGACATAAATCACAGCAAGATCCTTTGTGACCCATGTCCTAGAGAAATGGAAATAAAAACAAAAATAAACAAATGCAACCTAATGAAACTTAAAATCTTTTGCATAGCAAAGGAAACCATAAACAGGACGAAAAGATAACCCTCAGAATGGGAGAAAATATGTGTAAGCAAAGCAACTAACAAAGGATTGATCTCCAAAATATACCAGCAGCTCAATATCAAAAAAACAAACAACCCAATCCAAAAATGGGTAGAAGACCTAAATAGACATTTCTGCAAAGAAGATATACAGATTGCCAAAAAACACACAAAAGGATGCTCAACATCACTAATCATTAGAGAAATGCAAATCAAAAGTAAAATGAGGTATCACCTCACACCAGTCAGAATGGCCATCATCAAAAAATCTACAAACAATAAATGCTGGAGAGGGTGTGGAGAAAAGGGAACCCTCTTGCACTGTTTGTTGGAATGTAAATTGATACAGCCACTATGGAGAACAGTAGGGACATTCCTCAAAAAACTAAAAATAGAGCTACCATATCACCCAGGAATCCCATTACTGGGCATATACCCTAAAAAATACATAATTCAAAAAGAGTCATGTACCACAATGTTCATTGCAGCACTATTTACAATAGCCAGGACATGCAAGCAACCTAAGTGTCCATCGACAGATAAATGGATAAAGAAGAAGTGGCACATATATACAATGGAATATTACTCAGCCATAAAAAATGAAATTGAGTTATTTGTAGTGAGGTGGATAGACCTAGAGTCTGTCATACAGAGTGAAGTAAGTCAGAAAGAGAAAAACAAATACTGTATGCTAACATATATATATGGAATCTAAAAGAAAAAAAAAGGTTCTAATGAACCTAGGGAAAGGACTGGAATAAATACATATAAGTAGAGTATGGACTTGAGGACATGGGGAGGGGGAAGAGTAAGCTGGAACAAAGTGAGAGAGTAACACTGACACATATACATTACCAAGTGTAAGATAGATAGCTAGTGGGAAGCAGCTGCATAGCACAAGGAGATCAGTTCGGTGCTTTGCAGCCATCTAGAGGACTGGGATAAGGAGCGTTGGAAGGAGATGCAAGAGTGAGGGGATATGGTGTTATATATATACATATACCTGATTCACTTTTTTATACAGCAGAAACTAACACAACATTGTAAAGCAGTTATACTCCAATAAAGATGTTAAAAAAAATAACAGAGCAGAAAATAAGAATGACCCATAATCCTATCAACCAAAAGAAAATCGTGAAAGATTTTTGATGTTTTCTTCTCATTATTTTTTCTAATAAGTTCATTCTTTATATTTTAATAGAGTTACTAAGTACATAAAATCACAAGGATTTATGATAACAGTGTAAAAGATTACTTATCTCTTATCAAAATATATATTCAAAATATATATTCACATATAAATGCAGAAGGGAAACAGGATGGTGCAGACTCATCATTCTCTGTTCCTCCCTTACCAAGTACAGGTAAAAACTCTGAAAATAACCCAACAGGGAACCCTAAAACATAAAAATAAGATAGACTAGCTAGAGCCCCCAGGCATGTATAAACAACACTGTGGCCTAGGATCTTCTTACATCCCCCTGCCCCTAATTGCACTAGCAGAAGGAGAACTAGGCCCAAGTTTTTCTGATTCCCCAACCTAATGGCAGAATATGGTTCTAGTAAGTTGATCCCTTCCTCAGATTGAAGAAGTGTACTACCAACAACAATCATCCTGGCTAGTTATTCTCTGCCCCTATGGCCAAGACTCTCTCCTACCCCCATGCTCAGAGACACAGGAAGTCTTCTCAAGCAAGGATTGAGTGGGAACCCTGCCAACAATAGGAGACCCATGGAACTTTCTCAACCCCATGAGCAGGAGTCTCCTTTCTCTCCTCTTAAAATTCTAGGTGGCCTGGTCTGGTTACTGCCACCAAAAAGAATCATGAGGAGACCAAGTTTCAACAAGCAAACCAAAGAGACCAAAATATACTACAGAGGCTCAGAAAACTAAATTGTCAGTGCAACTGTAGCCCACAAAATGTAGGAACTGTATGTTCAACACAAAAATAAGACACAAGATATAAGAAACCATAGAAGACATAGAAAACATGAAGAAGATGACTGATAAAGCAGAAAACTTAAATAGGACCCACAGTATCCCAAAATAGTAATCAAAATTTCCAGGATACAATTGAAAATCACTTGCCATAACAAGAAACAGAAAAATCCCAACTTGAATGAGAAAAGACAATAGCAATACTAAGATAAATAGGATACTGGAATTATCTGACAAGGATTTTACCATAGCCATCATAAAAATGCTTCTACAAGCAATTACAAATGCCCTTGAAACAAATGAAAAAATTAAAATTTCATCAAAAATTAAAAAGACCAAATGGAAATTATGGAAATAGAAAAATACAATAACAAATTAAAAATTCAATAGAGGGGCTCAATAGCAGAATGAGTATGACAAAAGAAAAATTCAGTAAACTTGAAGATAGAATAACCAATTACTCATTCTGAGCAACAGACAAAACAGACTACATACACACACACACACACACACACACACAGAGCCTCAGAAATCTGTGGGATGATAATAAAAAATCAAATGTTTTGTCTTCAGAGTCCCAGAAGAAGAGGAGAAAGAGAATGGAGCTGAAGAAATGTTTGAAGAAATAATGGCTAAAATTTTCCTAAATTTTATGAAAGATATGAACCTATAGATTTAAGAAGCTGAGAAAATCTCAAATAGAATAAACTCAAAGAAATCCACACCAAGACACATTAAAATTAAAGGTTTATTTACTTTTGACAAAAGTTTGACAGCAGACACAGAGAAAGCAGCCAAACAACATATTATTTATAGGGGGTCAACAAACGACATTTTTCTCATCTGAAACCATAGAGGCCAGGGAGAAGTTATAAGACATTTTTCAAGCACTTAAAGAAAAGAGCTATTGACCCCAACTATGTACTTTTGGTATGAAGAGAAAATAAAAACATTTTTCAGACAGAGGAAATTTAAGAGAATTTGTTATCATCAGACTTACCCTTAAGGAATGGCTAAAGAGATGTCTAAATAGAAAGAAAATGACAACAAGATGAGATTAGGAATTCCAGAAGAGAAAGACAAAAAATGTAATGGGCAAAAATAATGGTAAGACTATTCTTTTCTGCATGATTTTTTAAAAATCATATTTGATCATTGAAGCAAAAATTATAAGGCCCTATATTCAATATATAGAGAGAAAATATTCAAGATAATTATATTTTCACAGTTGGAATATAAAGAAACCAAAATGAAAATAATATTTCTACACTTCACTGGAAGTAGTAAAACATGAAGACTAGTACACTGTTGGTACCTTATATATTTATATTATAACATCTAGAACAACCACTAAGAAAACTATATAAAGAAATACACTCAAAATCATTAAAAATCAAAGTGATGTCCTAAAAACTGGTCAAGCAACTCACAGGAAGTCAAGAATAAAGAGATATACAAGAAACAGAGAGAATAAACAGCAAACAAACAATATGGAAGACAAGCCCTATCATATCAAAAATTACTTATAATATAAATGATCTTAGTATAGCGATTAGAAGACAGAGTTGGCAGAGCAGATTAAGAAAAATGACCCAACTATATGCTATCTCTAAGAAATTCACTTCAAAAACAACCCAGGTAGGTTGAAAGTAAAAGGATGGAAAAAGATATGCCATGTGAACATGCAGTTAAAATAAAATTCAGAGTTCTTTATGTGTTTATTAACACACTCAACTATGCTCAAATAATCTAATACATTGTGGGGCTCAGTCTTTGTGTAATTGATTGATGACTACAGTTTTGCAGACTTTCTTAGCTCTTCCTGAACCAAATTACTCAAGTATTAAGTCAGGTCTTACTAATATTAAACAGAAGAGTAATAACGAGAAAACCATCTAGATGAACACACTGATATGAACTTGCTGGCAGGAGACTGGCTGGTCAGAAGAGCAGCCAAATCTAAAGGAAACACGTATGCAAGATCAGGTAGGTAAATAAGAGCCCAGCTTCATAGTTTGCATTTGAAAGAGAGCTTTGATGCATTACAAAAATAGCAAGAGAGGAGGGACTAGTGGAAGGATGATTTTTATCATCAGTTCTATGGTTTGGCTTGTGGCTCGGCTCTTTTCAACATGTCAGTCTCCATCAGTGTATACCTGCATAAACATTGAGGAAATTATCATTTGAAAGGTTATAAAATTGTCCACACAATGAATTTCACCTTCCTACTTGTAGTTTGACAGCTAGGTTAAGTTAGGTCCAAATAAAATTAGCCTTCCATAAGATGCTTTCACATAATAAACTTCCTGGTATATACGGTGCCCTTTGGAGGGCCAGGAGCCTTACCCAAATGGACCTGAAAAACTCTTGATCAGATTTGACAGAATACAGTCCACCAAAGTGCTAGAAATCTCAGAGAGAAAAAAATGTGTCCCTTCCCTTCTCCCTGTCTCCCCTAGACCATTGTAGAAAATGAAGTCTTTTCTAAACATAGGTGGGAATATTCTAGACTTTCTATATTTCAATCAGTTCTAGGATATCTTATGGAATCTAGAACCCATGAGAGCTATACTGAACCTGCAGAGAAATCCAGTGATTGCCCCCAACTTACTTGTAAACTCCCATATCAAAACTGCCATATACATATAAATAGACCAGAACTAGGCCTTCCATAATTTCATGAGAGGAGGCACAAGAGAGCTCAGCATGACATTAAAGTAGAAGTAAGGTATGATCTTCCTACAGCCCTCCTGTAATCTTTCATGACTAATCATCATTTTCACTAGAAATACTAATTTAGATGCTTAATCTGAGTGCCATCTTTTTCCTCTCAGTCATATTCTCTCCCTAGCCAGATGCAGTAAAGGGACATGCTCTATGAACAGAGTGATCAGTTAAATTGATTTCATATTTCTAACTCCAGATTATGTTGTGACCTTGTGGGGAGATGGGGGTTAGAGGATGATGGGCTTGGATCATCTTTCCCAGCATGTAAAGTTTTCTTCTTTCAATTCAGTACAATTCAATTCAATTCAACAAACATTTATTGGGCATTTGACATAACAAGCAATCCAGAGTCAATAAACCAGAGAAAGATAGAAGTAGCTGTCAGTTTCATAAAGGAGTATATTGAACACAACGACAACATAACAAAAAATATCTCTCCCTCTTTCCTTCCTTGTTTTCTTTTGCCCTTCCTTTCCTTCCTTCTTTCGTTTTCTTCTCTTTTTTCCCCCAGCTTTACTGAGATATAATTGACATGTAACATTGTGTAAGTTTAAGGTACACAATGTGATGATTTGATACGTGTATATATAATGAAAGGATTACCCCAATAGGGTTGGTTAACACATCCATCAACTCACAAAATTACCATTTGTGTGTGTGTGTGTGTGCGTGTGTGTGTGTGTGGTGAGAACATTTCTTCCTGAGGCATTGTCTTCCCAAAGAGACATTAGCAAATTCAAATAAATATTGACTTCCACCAATATTGTTTCTCTAGCACCTTTCACTCACTAATCGACATCAGTGCCCTCTTATATTAGGCGTCATAAAAGTAGTCACTCCCTTTGCAGAGACCTAGAGAGCAAGGAGGATTTTCTCAAGGTCACCGTTTGCTTTTCTGATGTACACAAAGCAAGCACCAGCCCCTCTGCTCTTTGGTAAAGGCATCTCTCATACTACAGTTTTCTGTCACCAACTATAATGCACTACTGGTGATTTTCATCTACTTCTATATGAAAACATGATAGAATGCCCCTCATCCCTGGGTTATTTCCATAGCTACTGTATTTATTATATTAATATTTATCACTTGGATGTCATTTAATGAATGTCGGCAGGGGGGAGGGAGGAGATAGAATGTTCACTGAAAGAAGCTGTGCCATTAATTCAAATGGATGTTAAAGACAAGCATGCACATTCACATGGCCATATGGGGGCTGTTTTAGGGCAGTGAAGCAGTTAATTTTGTTTTAAAGACACAAGCTCAGATAACATAGATCTTTTTGACTTTGTTGATAATTGAAATTATAAAGCATGCAAGGCTTCAGATCAAAATGCTATATCATTTTCCCCTCCCCACCTTATCTGAGGCACGTAATGCCCTTACAATGGCCCACTTCTTGAACTCTTTCCAATTTCAGATATTTCCCATCTCTTTTAATACCTCATTTCTTTTGCATCAATTACAGCCTGACCTAAAGCTGCACTGGAAGTGGAAGTGATATATAGTGGAATCCATTTAAATGAATTTCTGATGAAAGACTAAAACTGTTAAAAGAATGAATTTACTGCACACAAATTTATACAAATCCCGTATATGCTGTGAAATCCTCTTAAATGAAAAACTGATGGAAGATTAAAATGTTAAATGGATTAAAATCCACCATACTGGTGAAATATAATGATGATTTGACCTACTAAATGAATGGTTGAAATGGAGATATAAATTTGAAGTGCTCCAATGTATGTCAATTTTAAATGTGTGACAAGCCAGCATAACACAAAAATACGGCTTTCGCTATTAAGGGAAAACATTCTTTGTTGAACTAGCCATTATTTAGAAACACCTGTGTTGGTTCTTTGCATGATTAAAAAAAAAAAGAAAAATATCCTGTTTCTTGCAGAAGGTAACATTATACATTAACCTCTCCTTGTTTCCTAATATTTTATCACTTGATCTCTTCAGGTTATATTTCAGCTTGCATATAGTACCTAAGGGGTCAATAAGAATTGGAGCCTCCCATTGCCATTTCTACCCTTCAGTAGGGGTTCTTACTAAAGCAGAGCTTATATCTCACTCATAGAATATACATTAGCCAAAAGCTAATATTAGGATATAAATTTTCAGTGAGACACAGAGTTTGCCAAGCAGTTCCTACTAAGAATTACTACTCTACCCATCTAATTCCAAATTTAACATTAAAAACTCTGTTGTAAAAAGTTCCTAGCAGTTAAAATAAGTTTGCAAACTAGTTTCTTGCCAGAAGAATTACGGGTTCCAATTCAGTTTAGGGCACAGGTGACACGTCTTTTGTTAGTAATAAACTTAAGCCTTGGTCACTCAAAAATCATACTCTCTAATTAGGTAAATTAGAAGGCTTTGATTGATCATTGCCAGGAACAACAACAACAACCACCACCACAACAAAAACAATTGCCCTATGGAAAACTTCACCCAGCAGTCCTTTGACCTATGTTTAGATTATATTATTACAGACATTTGCAATTAGAAGCTGTGGCCAGGAAAGAGTCATTATCCACAGAGGCATCTCTGGCAGTGCCTAAATTTCTGAGCATATGGCCAAATACATGTGACCAGTAATTCAAATGTATCTATTGACCATCAAATGATATGTAACTTGTCTTAAAGGATCAAGAGGGGCAGGGCTTTTATATCAGTTAGGTCTGACCAATCCTGAACCTGCATCTAGGGAGGAATAGAAAGTTGCCTGTGGAGAACTTTTGAATTTTTCATCAACTCTAGATATTCTTGGCTTGGGAATTATCCCAAGCTTCAGTAGAATTCCTAAGGAAAAGACAATCCCAGGGTACGGTTGCAAATGATCCAGGGTGGTCTGTGGTGGCAGTTGGAATAGCCTTGAAGTATAGTAAATGTCTTGGGCACTGCAGCATCCCTTAAATTACTGCATCTAAAAGGTCAGGTGTTCTGCCTTTAGTGGATAATCTTGATGTAATTTTCTGCGCATTACTTATGCACCAGCTTCTAAATACCTCAAGAGCAAGAACTGAGTTTTGGTTATCTTTGCAATTCTAAGGAAACCCAAAACACTCGATAAATGTTTGTTTCCTTAAACTGAAACAGTACAGAGCAATTTTACTCTGGCTGAAGTCATAAGTAAACAAGACTTGGTGCTTTAGCACCCCCTGGGGGCCTGGGGGATGCCATAGTTGGCTTCCCCTTATATTTTTTCATTGTTTCCAAAGTATTTATGAGCTGCTCAGTACTAGAAATAGAATACCTATCCTCAAGAAGCTTTCTGTCAGAAACGCTGACAGGTCCTGACTAACTGTGGTCCAGTGACTATTTATACTGCAACAGTTATTACCACAGCCTGTAGGAGGCCCGGAGATACAGTAGTAAACAAGGCGTATTTCCACCCAAAGGAGCACCGATGGGGAAAGAGGCAGTTACAACTGAAGATGAGAAGTGTTCTGAGAGGGGTAAACAGAGAATGCAGAGAAGTAATATCTAAACTAAAATTTGAAGGATGAAGAGAAGCTGAATAGGTAAAAGGGGTGTATAAATAAGAGGTGAGCTAATCTGCCAGTTGACTTCACTTTGTGGATTCATATGTTCTGATATTTAGATTTATTGGTTCTTCATTAACAGATATTTTCATTTTTCAAATAAATAATAAGAATATTTAACTTTATCAGGAGTTTGACACTTTTTTGAATAGCTGAGTATTCGTAGCTTATTCTTATGATTTCTTTCTGTACACACACATATATATATATATATACCAGGTAGGTCAGGTGTTTCATATAAAATTAAATATATTTTTTTATTTATTATTTTTTTGCAGTACGCAGGCCTCTCACTGCTGTGTTCTCTCCAGTTGCGGAGCACAGGCTCCGGATGCACAGGCTCAGCGGCCATGGCTCACGGGCCCAGCCGCTCCGCGGCATGTGGGATCTTCCCGGACCGGGGCACGAACCCGTGTCCCCTGCATCGGCAGGTGGACTCTCAACCACTGCGCCAGCAGGGAAGCCCAAATACTTATTGATATTACTCTTATCACTACTGTCATCTTAGAGCTTAAAGACTTCCAGTATTTATTAGAGTCAAAGTGGAAAAGTATTCTGACATGAAAGACAACTAAGAAAGTCTAAAAAGTTATTTTTGGATATTTCAAAGACTTCTTTTTCTCAAGTCATTCTTTTTTGATTTCTAGTTTAAATATACTAGGAATTGGACAACCATGCAAATCTCAAATTCTACATTACAGATCGAACTGCCAAACTTCCATTTTTGTACGCACTTCATCCTTTCCACACGGAGACTTGGTATAAAGAGAGGTGACAGAAGTTATGACTCTCTGGTTCACCTGATGGTGACTCAGGCTGCTCAGTTTATGTGAGCTCTCTGCTCATCCATCCTGGAACCATCTACTGCAGATGGCCTACAAAGCAGAGTTTCCAGAGGAGTAAATCTCTGATCACCTTTATCAGAATCACCTGGAGAGCTTAGCTTTGTGCGATGCATAATCCCCATCCCATGGCAGGTCTATCGGATCAGCACTGGGAACAAGGCATGGAAAACTGAGTTTTCACAACGAATAAATAACGAAAATAATTTTTGTGCACACTTCGGTTTCTAACTTGGTGAACCGTGATAGAAGGTAAATCTCCAAATCATGACACCTTGAAGTGGAGCCCAGAAATTCAATTCCCCTGTTGACAAGATTGTGATCAAGAATAATAGAAAAATTGGAAAGAAAAAAAAATCTATATATTTCCCTGGTAGCATCTAGAGAGATTGGAGGGGAACACAATGGTGATAAGAAGGAAAAGAGATTCTTTCCCAACTAAGATGCAGCCGTACTCAGGAAGAACTGCAGTTCCGTAAAAGACAAGACGGAGTCAACAGCCTGTGAGAAATCATTAGGGGAACATAGTGAGAAAAGGGAATAAACTCTGGAGTTCTGGCAGGGATCACACAAGCCCTGGGCAGCTACAATATAGGTCCTCAACAAATTTTCATTGGATGGAAGGCTGGAAATTCTGGGTCTGCTTTTTAGTGTGTCAGTGGATTGGGAACTCATACAGCTGCGTAGATTCCAGGAAAATGGGACTTTATGTGTTTCAATCACAAAGATATTCTGCAAGTTGAATTGTGAATTCCTGTTAGATTGCTTGCAAGTATGACATGCTGCAATGTCTCATATGGTATTTTCCTAGATACCTATAGGAGACAGATGGAGGAATATGGATGCTTTGTGCCAGGACCAATCTAAAGCAAGTTCTCCAGGTATAAATAGACAATCATGATTAATTCCTGCTTTATTTGACAGTAAATACTGACAGAATTGATCAGGTAAGCATCATTTTAACTGCAGCTTCAGCCAGAACTTGGTATTTAGGTCAAGAGTTTGGGGATTTAAAACAGCACCAGATAATTTCCCTGGCAAAGTGTTAAAGTTAAAAGCTCTCGGCCTAGGAATTCAGAGGACAAGATTACAGCGCTAATTCTGCCACTAATTCACTGCGAGAACTTGAACAGGCTATTGTATACTGATTAGTAAAATAAGAAAATTAGACTATTATTCTCAAGGCTCATGCCGGTCGTAATTAGTAGTATGCTGATGAGTAGTTAACAACTGGATTTCTAAAGGGGAAAAAGTCCTTACATTAGCATTTTCTAATTTATATGAAGTGAATACTCCCATTTTAGCTGGTTTCAAGCTATCCTATGATGTCACTGAATGCAGAGCTGGGAAGAGATGCACACAATTCTTGTAAGCTGGAAGGATGCAATATTCTATGGTAACATAATAATATGTTATGTAATTATTCCCCAATCTGGACATTTACTTTTTTTTCCCTTTTTTTGCTCTTCTTCATTAAACTTTAGATTCCCAGAGGTGAAATTTCAAAGGATGTGTGTGAACATTTCTAAGGCTCTTGATAAATATTGCCAAATTTTGTTCAGAAAGATTATACCAGTTTATGTACCCACAAACAGTGAAGAATGAATGCTTCACCATACAACTGCCAACATAGGGCATTAAAATTTTTAGTACAGCTTTCTTAATTTGGCAGCTTTTTCTTCTGGATTTATAGTTTCTAACTGGATAAACATTTAAGTATACTAGTTAACAATTAGTATTTCTTTCTTTGGAAAATGTCTGCTCATGAATTTTGCCATTTGTCTATTGTATTCTTCATGAGTTTTTCTAATTAACTTTTTTTTTTTTTTTTTTTTTTTACAATTAATAAGTCATTCTAGAAGTTTAAGAGATTGGTTCTCTGGAGTTAAACAAAACTGAATTAATATACTGGTGCTACCGCTTCCGTCTTTGCATCCTCATCTCTAGGAGTGACATCATCTTTTTTTTTTTTTTTTTATATGTCCATGCCGCTCTTTCAACTTTGTCACAGCTTACCCTTCCCCCTCCCCATATCCTCAAGTCCATTCTCTAGTAGGTCTGTGTCTTTATTCCTGTCTTACCCCTATGTTCTTCATGACATTTTTTTTTCTTAAATTCCATATATATGTGTCAGCATACAGTATTTGTCTTTCTCTTTCTGACTTACTTCACTCTGTATGACAGACTCTAGGTCTATCCACCTCATTACAAATAGCTCAATTTCATTTCTTTTTATGGCTGAGTAATATTCCATTGTATATATGTGCCACATCTTCTTTATCCATTCATCCGATGATGGACACTTAGGTTGTTTCCATCTCCGGGCTATTGTAAATAGGGCTGCTATGAACATTTTGGTACATGTCTCTTTTTGAATTATGGTTTTCTCAGGGTATATGCCCAGTAGTGGGATTGCTGGGTCATATGGTAGTTCTATTTGTAGTTTTTTAAGGAACCTCCATACCGTTCTCCATAGCGGCTGTACCAATTCACATTCCCACCAGCAGTGCAAGAGTGTTCCCTTTTTTCCACACCCTCTCCAGCATTTATTGTTTCTAGATTTTTTGATGATGGCCATTCTGACTGGTGTGAGATGATATCTCATTGTAGTTTTGATTTGCAGTTCTCTAATGAGTAAAGATGTTGAGCATCCTTTCATGTGTTTGTTGGCAGTTTGTATATCTTCTGCGGAGAGATGTCTATTTAGGTCTTCTGCCCATTTTTGGATTGGGTTGTTTGTTTTTTTGTTATTGAGCTGCATGAGCTGCTTATAAATTTTGGAGATTAATCCTTTGTCAGTTGCTTCATTTGCAAATATTTTCTCCCATTCTGAGGGTTGTCTTTTGGTCTTGTTTATGGTTTCCTTTGCTGTGCAAAAGCTTTTAAGTTTCATTAGGTCCCATGTGTTTATTTTTGTCTTTATTTCCATTTCTCTAGGAGGTGGGTCAAAAAGGATCTTGCTGTGATTTATGTCATAGAGTGTTCTGCCTATGTTTTCCTCTAAGAGTTTGATAGTGTCTGGCCTTACATTTAGGTCTTTAATCCATTTTGAGCTAATTTTTGTGTATGGTGTTAGGGAGTGATCTAATCTCATACTTTTACATGTCCCTGTCCAGTTTTCCCAGCACCACTTATTGAAGAGACTGTCCTTTCTCCACTGTACATTCCTGCCTCCTTTATCAAAGATAAGGTGACCATATGTCCGTGGGTTTATCTCTGGGCTTTCTATCCTGTTCCATTGATCTATCTTTCTGTTTTTGTGCCAGTACCATACTGTCTTGATTACTGTAGCTTTGTAGTATAGTCTGAAGTCAGGGAGCCTGATTCCTCCAGCTCCATTTTTCGTTCTCAAGATTGCTTTGGCTATTCGGGGTCTTTTGTGTTTCCATACAAACTGTGAAATTTTTTGCTCTAGTTCTGTGAAAAATGCCAGTGGTAGTTTGATAGGGATTGCATTGAATCTGTAGATTGCTTTGGGTAGTAGAGTCATTTTCACAATGTTGATTCTTCCAATCCAAGAACATGGTACATCTCTCCATCTATTTGTATCATCTTTAATTTCTTTCATCAGTGTCTTATAATTTTCTGCATACAGGTCTTTTGTCTCCTTAGGTAGGTTTATTCCTAGATATTTTATTCTTTTTGTTGCAATGGCAAATGGGAGTGTTTCCTTGATTTCACTTTCAGATTTTTCATCATCAGTATATAGGAATGCCAGAGATTTCTGTGCATTAATTTTGTATCCTGCAACTTTACCAAATTCATTGATTAACTCTAGTAGTTTTCTGGTAGCATCTTTAGGATTCTCTATGTATAGTATCATGTCATCTGCAAACAGTGACAGCTTTACTTCTTCTTTTCCAATTTGGATTCCTTTTATTTCCTTTTCTTCTCTGATTGCTGTGGCTAAAACTTCCAAAACTAGGTTGAATAAGAGTGGTGAAAGTGGGCAACCTCGTCTAGTTCCTGATCTTAGTGGAAATGGTTTCAGTTTTTCACCATTGAGGACGATGCTGGCTGTGGGTTTGTCATATATGGCCTTTATTATGTTGAGGAAAGTTCCCTCTATGCCTACTTTCTGCAGGGTTTTTATCATAAATGGGTGTTGAATTTTGTCGAAAGCTTTCTCTGCATCTATTGAGATGATCATATGGTTTTTCTCCTTCAATTTGTTAATATGGTGTATCACGTTGATTGATTTGCGTATATTGAAGAATCCTTGCATTCCTGGAATAAACCCCACTTGATCATGGTGTATGATCCTTTTAATGTGCTGTTGGATTCTGTTTGCTAGTATTTTGTTGAGGATTTTTGCATCTATGTTCATCAGTGATATTGGCCTGTAGTTTTCTTTCTTTGTGACATCCTTGCCTGGTTTTGGTATCAAGGTGATGGTGGCCTCGTAGAATGAGTTTGGGAGTGTTCCTCCCTCTGCTATATTTTGGAAGAGTTTCAGAAGGATAGGTGTTAGCTCTTCTCTAAATGCTTGATAGAATTCGCCTGTGAAGCCATCTGGTCCTGGGCTTTTGTTTGTTGGAAGATTTTTTATCACAGTTTCAATTTCAGTGCTTGTGATTGGTCTGTTCATATTTTCTATTTCTTCCTGATTCAGTCTTGGCAGGTTGTGCATTTCTAAGAATTTGTCCATTTCTTCCAGGTTGTCCATTTTATTGGCATAGAGTTGCTTGTAGTAATCTCTCATGATCTTTTGTATTTCTGCAGTGTCAGTTGTTACTTCTCCTTTTTCATTTCTAATTCTATTGATTTGAGTCTTCTCTCTTTTTTTCTTGATGAGTCTGGCTAATGGTTTATCAATTTTGTTTATCTTCTCAAAGAACCAGCTTTTAGTTTTATTGATCTTTGCTATCGTTTCCTTCATTTCTTTTTCATTTATTTCTGATCTGATTTTTATGATTTCTTTCCTTCTGCTAACTTTGGGATGTTTTTGTTCTTCTTTCTCTAATTGCTTTAGGTGCAAGGTTAGGTTGTTTATTCGAGATGTTTCCTGTTTCTTAAGGTGGGATTGTATTGCTATAAACTTCCCTCTTAGAACTGCTTTTGCTGCATCCCATAGGTTTTGGGTCGTCGTGTCTCCATTGTCATTTGTTTCTAGGTATTTTTTAATTTCCTCTTTGATTTCTTCAGTGATCACTTCGTTATTAAGTAGTGTATTGTTTAGCCTCCATGTGTTTGTATTTTTTACAGCTCTTTTCCTGTAATTGATATCTAGTCTCATAGCATTGTGGTCGGAAAAGATACTTGATACAATTTCAATTTTCTTAAATTTACCAAGGCTTGATTTGTGACCCAAGATATGATCTATCCTGGAGAATGTTCCATGAGCACTTGAGAAAAATGTGTATTCTGTTGTTTTTGGATGGAATGTCCTATAAATATCAATTAAGTCCATCTTGTTTAATGTATCATTTAAAGCTTGTGTTTCCTTATTTATTTTCATTTTGGATGATCTGTCCATTGGTGAAAGTGGGGTGTTAAAGTCCCCTACTATGATTGTGTTACTGTCGATTTCTCCTTTTATGGCTGTTAGTATTTGCCTTATGTATTGAGGTGCTCCTATGTTTGGTGCATAAATATTTACAATTGTTAGATCTTCTTCTTGGATCGATCCCTTGATCATTATGTAGTGTCCTTCTTTGTCTCTTCTAGTAGTCCTTATTTTAAAGTCTATTTTGTCTGATATGAGAATTGCTACTCCAGCTTTCTTTTGGTTTCCATTTGCATGGAATATCTTTTTCCATCCCCTTACTTTCAGTCTGTATGTGTCTCTAGGTCTGAAGTGGGTCTCTTGTAGACAGCATATAGATGGGTCTTGTTTTTGTATCCATTCAGCCACTCTGTGTCTTTTGGTGGGAGCATTTAGTCCATTTACATTTAAGGTAATTATCGATATGTATGTTCCTATTCCCATTTTCTTAATTGTTTTGGGTTCATTATTGTAGGTCTTTTACTTCTGTTGTGTTTCTTGCCTAGAGAAGTTCCTTTAGCATTTGTTGTAAAGCTGGTTTGGTGGTGCTGAACTCTCTCAGCTTTTGCTTGTCTGTAAACGTTTTAATTTCTCCATCAAATCTGAATGAGATCCTTGCTGGGTAGAGTAATCTTGGTTGCAGGTTTTTCTCCTTCATCACTTTAATTATGTCCTGCCACTCCCTTCTGGCTTGTAGAGTTTCTGCTGAGAGATCAGCTGTTATCCTGATGGGGATTCCCTTGTGTGTTATTTGTTGTTTTTGCCTTGCTGCTTTTAATATGATTTCTTTGTGTTTAATTTTTGACAGTTTGATTAATATGTGTCTTGGCGTATTTCTCCTTGGATTTATTCTGTATGGGACTCTCTGTGCCTCCTGGACTTGATTAACTATTTCTTTTCCCATATTAGGGAAGTTTTCAACTATAATCTCTTCAAATATTTTCTCAGTCCCTTTCTTTTTCTCTTCTTCTTCTGGAACCCCTATAATTCGAATGTTGGTGCGTTTAATGTTGTCCCAGAGGTCTCTGAGACTGTCCTCTATTCTTTTCATTCTTTTTTCTTTATTTTGCTCTGCAGCAGTTATTTCCACTATTTTATCTTCCACCTCACTTATCCGTTCTTCTGCCTCAGTTATTCTGCTATTGATCCCATCTAGAGTATTTTTTATTTCATTTATTGTGTTTTTAATCGATGCTTGATTCATCTTTAGTTCTTCTAGGTCCTTGTTAACTGTTTCTTGCATTTTGTCTATTCTATTTCCAAGATTTTGCATCTGGGAAATAGAATCTTGGATCATCTTTACCATCATTATTCTGAATTCTTTTTCAGGTAGAGTGCCTATTACCTCTTCATTTGTTAGGTCTGGTGGGTTTTTATCTTGCTCCTTCTCCTGCTGTGTGTTTTTCTGTCTTCTCATTTTGCTTATGTTACTGTGTTTGGGGTCTCCTTTTTGCAGGCTGCAGGTTCGTAGTTCCTGTTGTTTTTGGTGTCTGTCCCCAGTGGCTAAGGTTGGTTTAGTGGGTTGTGTAGGCTTCCTGGTGGAGGGGACTAGTGCCTGTGTTCTGGTGGATGAGGCTGGATCTTGTCTTTCTGGTGGGCAGGTCCACGTCTGGTGGTGTGTTTTGGGGTGTCTGTGTACTTTTTATGATTTTAGGCCACCTCTCTGCTAATGGGTGGTGTTGTGTTCCTGTCTTGCTAGTTGTTTGGCTTAGGGTGTCCAGCACTGTAGCCTGCTGGTCGTTGAGTGAAGCTGGGTGCTGGTGTTGAGATGGAGATCTCTGGAAGATTTTCGCCGTTTGATATTATGTGGAGCTGGGAGGTCTCTTGTGGACCAGTGTCCTGAAGTTGGCTCTCCCACCTCAGAGGCACAGCACTGACTCCGGGCTCCTCAATTTGGGATGATGTGTTGTCTATTCATGTATTCCACAGATGCAGGGTACATCAAGTTGATTGTGGAGCTTTAATCCGCTGCTTCTGAGGCTGCTGGGAGAGGTTTCCCTTTCTCTTCTTTGTTCTCACAGCTCCTGGGTCTCAGCTTTGGATTTGGCCCCGCCTCTGCGTGTAGGTCGCCGGAGGGCGTCTGTTCTTCGCTCAGGCAGGACAGGGTTAAAGGAGCAGCCTCTTCGGGGACTCTGGCTCACTCAGGCCGGGCGGGAGGGAGGGGCACGGAGTGCGGGGCGAGCCTGCAGCGGCAGAGGTCGGCTTGACGTTGCACCAGCCCGAGGCGCACCGTGTGTTCTCCCAGGGAGGCTGCCCCTGGATCCCGGGACCCCGGCAGTGGCGGGCTGCACAGGCTCCCGGAAGGGCGGTGTGGGCAGTGACCTGCGCTCGCACACAGGCTTCTTGGCGGCGGCAGCAGCAGCCCCAGCGTCCCACGCCTGTCACTGGGCTCCGCGCTTTCAGTCGCGAATCGCGCCCGTCCGTGGAGCCCCTTTAAGCAGCGCTCTTAATCCCCTCTCCTCGCGCACCAGGAAACCAAGAGGGAAGAAAAAGTCTCTTGCCTCTTCGGCAGCTCCAGAGTTTTCCCGGACTCCCTCCCGGCTAGCTGTGGCACATTAGCCCCCTTCAGGCTGAGTTCTCGCCGCCAGCCCCAGTCCTCTCCCTGCGCTCTGACCGAAGCCCGAGCCTCAGCTTCCAGCGCTGCGCGCCCCGGCGGGCGAGCAGACAAGCCTCTCGGGCTGGTGAGTGCCGCTCGGCACAGATCCTCTGTGTGCGGATCTCTCCGCTTTGCCCTACCCAGGTATGTGGGGAGTTTCTTGCCTTTTGGGAGTTCTGGGGTCTTCTGCCAGCGTTCAGTAGGTGTTCTGTAGGAGTTGTTCCACGTGTAGCTGTATTTCTGGTGTATCCGTGGGGAGGAAGGTGATCTCCGCGTATTACTCTTCCGCCATCTTACCCGGAAGTCTCTAATTAACTTTTATAAGTACTTTAAAAGTTGTCTCTAACCCTTTGCCAATATGTTGCAAATATATGATTATAAAGTTGTTTAATATCCTGAAGTATTATATCATTTTTGAATTTAAAAAAATGTTTTTTAATTATTATTTATTTTTTACCTTTTGACCCCCTTCACCCATTTCCCCCACATTCCAGCCCTCACCTCTGGCAACCACCAATCTGTTTTTTGTAACCATGAGCTTGTTTTCTTTCCTCTTTCCTTTCTTTTTTTTTTTAGATGCCACATATAAGAGAGAGCATATGGTATTTGCCATTTGTCTTTCTCTATCTGACTTTTTTTTAACATCTTTATTGGAGTATAATTGCATTACAATGTTGTGTTAGTTTCTGCTGTACAACATAGTGAATCAGCTATCCATATCCATATATCCCCATATCCCCTCCCTCTTGCATCCCCCTCCACACTCCCTACCCCACCCCTCTAGATGGTCACAAAGCACCGAGCTGATCTCCCTGTGCTATGCGGCTACTTCCCACTAGCTATCTATTTACATTTGGTAGTGTATATATGTGCATGTCACTCTCTCACTTTGTCCCAGTTCACCTTTCCCCCTCCTTATGTCCTCAAGTCCATTCTCTACATATGCATCTTTATTCCTGTTCTTCCCCTAGGTTCCTCAGAACCAATTATTTTTAATTCCATATATATCTGTTAGCATATGATATATATTTTTCTCTTTCTGACTTACTTCACTCTGTATGACAGACTCTAGGTCCATCTACCTCACTACAAATAACTCAATTTCGTTTCTTTTTATGGCTGAGTAATATTCCACTGTATATATGTGCCACATCTTCTTTATCCATTCATCTGTCGATGGACACTTAGGTTGCTTGCATGTCCTGGCTATTGTAAATAGAGCTGCAATGAACGTTGTGGTACATGACTCTTTTTGAATTATGTTTTTTTTCAGGGTTTATGCCTAGTAATGGGATTGCTGGGTCATATGGTAGCTCTATTTTAAGTTTTTTAAGGAACCCCCATACTGTTCTCCATAGTGGCTGTATCAGTTTATATTCCCACCAACAGTGCAAGAGGGTTCCCTTTTCTCCACACCCTCTCCAGCATTTATTTGTAGATTTTTTGATGATGGCCATTCTAACTGCTGTGAGGTGATACCTCATTGCAGTTCTGATTTGCGTTTCTCTAATGATTAGTGATGTTGAGCATCTCTTCATGTGTTTGTTGGCAAACTGTATATCTTCTTTGGAGAAATGTCTATTTAGGTCTTCTGCTCATTTTTGGATTAGGTTTTTTCTTTTTTTGATACTGAGCTCCATGAGCTGCTTGTATATTTTGGATATCAATCCTTTGTCAGTTGTTTTGTTTGGAAATATTTTCTCTCATTCTGAGGGTTGTCTTTTTGTGCTGTCTATGGTTTCCTTTGCTGTGCAAAAGCTTTTAAGTTTCATTAGGTCCCATTTGTTTATTTTTGTTTTTATTTCCATTTCTCTAGGAGGTGGGTCAAAAAGGATCTTGCTGTGATTTATGTCATAGAGTATTGTGCCTATGTTTTCCTCTAAGAGTTTTATACTGTCTGGTCTTACATTTAGGTCTTTAATCCATTTTGAGTTTATTTTGTGTATGGTGTTAGGAGTGTTCTAATTTCATTCTTTTACATGTAGCTGTCCAGTTTTCCCAGCAGCACTTGTTGAACAGGCTGTCTTTTCTCCACTGTATACTCTTGCCACCCTTATCAAAGCTAAGGTGACCATATGTGTGTGGGTTTATCTCTGGGCTTTCTATCCTGTTCCATTGCTCTATATTTCTGTTTTTGCGCCAGTCCCATACTGTCTTGATTACTGTAGCTTTGTAGTATAGTCTGAAGTCTGGGAGCCTGATTCCTCCAGCTCCGTTTTTCTTTCTTAAGATTGCTTTGGCTATTCGGGGTCTTTTGTGTTTCCATACAAATTGGGAAATGTTTTGTCCTAGTTCTGTGAAAAATGTCTTTGGTAGTTTGATAGGGATTGCATTGAATTTGTAGATTACTTTGGGTTGTATAGTCATTTTTACAATGTTGATTCTTCCAATCCAAGAACATGGTATATCTCTCCATCTGTTTGTATCATCTCTATTTTCTTTCATCAGTGTCTTATAGTTTTCTTCATACAGGTCTTTTGTCTCCTTAGGTAGGTTTATTCCTAGATATTTTATTCTTTTTGTTGCAATGGTAAATGGGAGTGTTTCCTTAACTTCTCTTTCAGGTTTTTCATCATTAGTGTATAGGAATGCAAGAGATTTCTGTGCATTAATTTTGTATCCTGCCACTTTACCAAATTCATTGATTAGCTCTACTAGTTTTCTGGTAAGAACTTTAAGATTCTCTATGTATACTATCATGTCATCTGCAAACAGTGACAGCTTTACTTCTTTTCCAATTTGGATTCCTTTTATTTCCTTTTCTTCTCTGACTGCTGTGGATAAAACTTCCAAGACTATGTTGAATAATAGTGGTGAGAGTGGGTAACCTTGTCTTGTTCCTGAACTTTGAGGAAATGGTTTCAGTTTTTCACCATTGAGAACGTTATTGGCTGTGGGTTTGTCATATGTGGCCTTCATTATGTTGAGGATAGTTCCCTCTAGGCCTACTTTGTGGAGAGTTTTTATCATAAATGGGTGTTGAATTTTGTCAGAAGCTTTTCTGCACCTATTGAGATGATCATATGGTTTTCTCCTTCAATTTGTTACTATGGTGTGTCATATTGATTGATTTTCATATATTGAAGGATCTTTGTATTCCTGGGATAAACCCCACTTGATCATGGTGTATGATCCTTTTAATGTGCTGCTGGATTCTGTTTGCTAGTATTTTCTTGAGGATTTCTGCATCAGAGATATTGGCCTGTAGTTTTCTTTTTTTGTGACATCGTTTTCTGGTTTTGATATCAGGGTGATGGTGGCCTCCTAGAATGAGTTTGGGAGTGTTCCTCCCTCTGCTATATTTTGGAAGAGTTTGAGAAGGAAAGGTGTTAGCTCTTCTCTAAATATTTGATTGAAGTCACCTGTGAAGCCATCTGGTCCTGGGCTTTTGTTTGTTGGAAGATTTTTAATCACAGTTTCAACTTCAGTGCTTGTGACTGGTCTGTTTATATTTTCTATTTTTCCTGGTTCAATATTGGAAGGTTGTGCATTTCTAAGAATTTGTCCATTTCTTCCAGGTTGTCCATTTAATTGGCATATAGTTGCTTGTAGTAATCTCTCATGATCCTTTGCATTTCTGCAGGGTCAGTTGTTACTTCTCCTTCTTCATTTCTAATTCTGTTGATTTGAGTCTTCTCCCTTTTTTTCTTGATGAGTCTGGCTGATGGTTTATCAATTATATTTTTCTTCTCAAAGGACCAGCTTTTCATTTTATTGATCTTTGCTATCATTTCCTTCATTTCTTTCTCATTTATTTCTGATCTGATCTTTATAATTTCTTTCCTTCTGCTAACTTTGGGTGTTTTTGTTATTCTCTAATTGCTTTAGGTGTAAGGTTATGTTGTTTGTTTGAGATTTTTCTTGTTTCTTGAGGTAGGATTGTATTGCTATAAACTTCCCTCTTGGAACTGCTTTTGCAGCATCCCATAGGTTTTGGGTCATCCTTTTTTCATTTTCCTTTGTTTCTAGGTATTTTTTGATTTCCTCTTTGATTTCTTCAGTGATCTCTTGGTTATTTAGTAGCATATTGTTTAGCCTCAATGAGTTTGCATTTATTACAGTTTTTTTCTTGTAATTGATATCTAGTCCCATAACATTTTCGTCGGAAAAGATACTTGGTACAATTTTAAATATCTTAAATTTACCAAGGCTTGATTTGTGACCCAAGATATGGTCTATCCTGGAGAATGTTCCATGAGCACTTGAGAAGAAACTCTACTCTGTTGTCTTGGATCAAATGTCCTATAAATATCAATTAAATCCATTTTATTTAATATATCATTTAAAGCTTGTGTTTCCTTGTTTATTTTCATTTTGGATGATCCGTCCACTAGTGAAAGTGGGGTGTTAAAGTCCCCTGCTCTGATTGTGTTACTGTTGGTTTCCCCTTTTATGACTGTTAGCATTTGCCTTATGTATTGAGGTGCTCCTATGTTGAGGGCATAAATATTTACAGTTGTTATATCTTCTTCTTGGATTGATCCCTTGATCATTCTGTAGTGTCCTTCTTTGTCTCTTGTAATAGGCTTTATTTTAAAGTCAATTTTTTGTCACATGAGAATTGCTGCTCCAGCTTTGTTTTGATTTCCATTTGCATGGAATATCTTTTTCCATCACCTCACTTTCAGTCTGTATGTGTCCCTAGGTCTGAAGTGGGTCTCTTGTAGACAGCATATATACAGGTCTTCTTTTTGTATCCATTCAGCCAGTCTATGTCTTTTGGTTGGAGCATTTAATCCATTTCCATTTAAGGTAGTTATCGATATGCATGTTCCTATTACCATTTTCTTAATTGTTTTGGGTTTGTCATTGTAGGTCTTTTCCTTCTCTTGTGTTTCCTGCCTAGGGAAGTTCCTTTAGCATTTGTTTTAAAGCTGGTTTGGTGGTGCTGAATTCTCTTAACTTTTCCTTTTCTGTAAAGGTTTTAATTTCTCCATCAAATTTGAATGAGATCCTTGCTGGGTAGAGTAATTTTTATTGTAGGTTTTTCCCTTTCATCACTTTAAATATGTCCTGTTACTCCCTTCTGGATTGCAGAGTTTCTGCTGAAAGATCAGCTGTTAACCTTATGGAGATTCCCTTTTATGTTATTTGTTGCTTTTCTCTTACTGATTTTAATATTTTTTCTTTGTATTTAATTGTTGATAGTTTGATTAATATGTGTCTTGTCGTGGTTTTCCTTGGATTTATCCTGTATGGACTCTGCACTTCCTGGACTTGATTGACTATTTCCTTTCCCATATTAGGGAAATTTTCAACTATAATCTCTTCAAATATTTTCTCAGTCCCTTTCTTTTTCTCTTGTTCTTCTGGGACTCCTGTAATTTGAATGTTGGTGCATTAAAGTTGTCCCAGAGGTCTCTGAGACTGTCCTCAAGTCTTTTCATTCTTTTTTCTTGATTCTGCTCTGTGGTAGTTATTTCCACTATTTTATCTTCCAGATCACTTATCCGTTCTTCTGCCTCATTTATTCTGCTATTGATTCCTTCTAGAGAATTTCTAATCTCATTTATTTCATTGTTCATCATTGTTTATTTGCTTTTTAGTTCTTCTAGGTCCTTGTGAAACGTTTCTGGTATTCTCCCCATTCTATTTCCAAGATTTTGGATCATGTTTACTATCATTACTCTGAATTCCTTTTCAAGTAGACTGCCTATTTCCTCTTCATTTGTTTGGTCTGGTGGGTTTTTACCTTGCTCCTTCATCTGCTGTGTGTTTCTCTGTCTTCTCATTTTGCTTAATTTACTGTGTTTGGTGTCTCCTTTTTGCAGGCTGCAGGTTCGTAGTTCCCGTTGTTTTTGGTGTCTGCCCCCAGTGGTTAAGGTTGGTTCAATGGGTTGTGTAGGTTTCCTGGTGGAAGGGACTGGTGACTGTGTCCTGGTGGATGAGGCTGGATCTTGTCTTTCTGGTGAGCAGGACCGTGTCCGGTGGTGTGTTTTGGGGTGTCTGTGAACTTAGTGTGATTTTTGGAAGTCTCTCTGCTAATGGGTCATGTTGTGTTCCTGTCTTGCTAGTTGTTTGTCATGGTTGTCCAGCACTGGAGCTTGCTGGTTGTTCAGTGGAGCTGGGTCTTAGCATTGAGATGGAGATCTCTGCTAGAGCTCTCACTGATGGATATTATGTGGGACTGGGAGGTCTCTTGTGGTCCAATGTCCTGAACTTGGCTCTCCTACCTCAGAGGCTCAGGCCTGACACCTGGCATGAGCAACAAGACTGTGTCAGCCACATGGCTTTGGGAAGTCTGAGGTCTTCTGCCAGCATTTAGTAGATGTTCTGTAGGAGTTGTTCCACATGCAGATGTATTTTTGATGTATTTGTGGGGAGGAAGGTGATCTCCACATTTACTCCTCCACCATCTTGAAGGTCCTGTCTCTATTTGACTGCTTTCACTAAGCTTAATGCCCTCAAGGTCCATGATTTCATCCTTTTTTATGGCTGAATAATAGTTTATGGTATATATTGGATAGGCGAAAATGTTTGTTCAGATTTTTCCATAAGTTGGTACAGAAAAACCAAAACTAATGCTTTAGCCAGCTATATATGTATAGTATATATATATCTCACATCTTCTTTATCCATTCATCCATCAGTGGACACTTAGGATATTTCCATATCTTGGCTGTTATAAATAGTGCTGCCAGGTACATGGGGGTGCACATATCTTTTTGAGTTAATGTTTTCATTCTCTTCAGATAAACACCCAGAAGTAGAATTTCTGGATCATATGGTAGTTCTTTATTTTAATTTTTTGAGGAACCTCCACACTCCTTTCCCTAATGGTTGCACCAATTTAAATTCCCACCAACAGTGCACAAGACTTGTCTTTTTTCCATGTCCTTACCAAAATGTGTTATTTCTTGTCTTTTTGATAATAACCATTCTAACAGGTATGAGTTGATATCTCATTGTAATTTGTGTTTAACCTTTTAAAATTAAATCTGTGGACAGTTTGCCATGCCTTCACCAACTTTTCTGGGTTTTATTTTACATTTAATTATTTAAACCATCTGAATTTACTTTGACATATAGTATGTGAAAAGGCTCTGCCATGTATTTCCCCCCCACCAAATTTTGCCAATTTCTATTACCTCTTTTTTGAAATATCTCTCTCTTCCCAACTTTATTTATGATATCATCTTCATCAAATATTGAATTTTAATATATTTAGGGATTTGTTTTTGCCCACATTACCTTTTCTATTTATCTGTCTACTCTCATGCCAGTATTTTTCTATGGTAATATATGCCATGTTATAATTAATTTCAGTATCTATTAGGTAAGTCCTATAGTTAAAAGGCCCATAGTTAAAAGGAGATTTCAAAGAACTAAACTTGTATAAGTAGTAAGTAATCCTGAAACATATTTATAAAACTGGCTTATTCTATTGAGAATGTGGTGGTGGTGGTGGTAGGGAATCAATTGTATTTCCACAGGACAAACACATTTATATCTATATTCCACAATCATCTGTTTGGGAGCAGTTATCTGCAATTTAAAGGGTTGTTAAAAATCTTAAAAGCAATGAAAGCTGCAGAAATGCTGTAGAATCAGGTGACCTGAAAGAATGTGTTTAGGCAACACTTAGTTTTCAGCCCATTTCAAAGTTTTTCACACTTTTTCCTGTTGTCTCTGTGGTAGGCAGAATAATGGCTCCCTAGATGTCCACGTCCTAACCCCAGAGCCAATGAATATGTTACCTCGCTTGGTAAAAGAGATTATGCAATTGTGATTACATTGAGGATCTCGAGGTTGGGAGATACTCATGGATTACCCAGGTAGGCTCATTGCAATCACAAGGATTCTTGTAATAAAAGAGAGAGGCAGGAGAATCAGAATCAGAGAAGGAGATGCGATGATGGAAGCAGAGGCCCAACGGATGCAATTGCTGGCTCTGAAAATGGTGGGAGGATGCCATGAGCTAAGGAATGCAGGTGGCCTCTAGAAACCAGAAAAGGCAAGGAAACATATTCTCCCTAGGACCTTCGGTAGAAAGGCAGGCCTGCTGCAGGTCTTGCTCTTAGCTTGATGAGACCCATTTCTGACTTTTGACCTCAGAACTATAGGATAATAAATTTGTGTTATTTTAAGCCACTAAGTTTGTGATAATATCTTTACAGAAGCAATAGGACATTAATACAATCTCCAATCACCCTCCACTTTAAGATCATAATTATCTCAAAGAAGGATTATTTTTGATCACTTAAAAGACTGCTCCCACTCTTTTTGGTCTGATTATTTACACAGGTGCAGCAAGAATGCTAATGAACTTCTCTGAGATTGCTTTGCAAATCTACAGCTGTATAGTATCAAACAACTGCTGGGGCCTTAAATTTAATTTCTGTCTGAAAGTTTCCATAAGGAATCTCTGATTGAACCTTACTAAACATTTCATTTGTTCTCATAAGACTAGAAAAACAAGCCCAAGAACACATCTACTCCATATTTCATCTCCAGTACCTTATAAATTTGCATGAATTCCTCTATTCTGAGGGCCCCCTAATTTTTGTCTCCTGCCTTGTAAGAAAGAGACCATCTTACCACCTATAAGACCAGAACCTTATGAGCCAATATTCCTGGGGGGGCTTTGTAGCCATTTGTTCCATATGTAAAATCAACTTCTTAAAGGCGACTTGTCATATTTGATCAAATGTACTTTATTTTCAAAAGTGACATTTCAGCTGAGGCATTGGTTGCATAATTGACTTGTCCAATTATAATCTGGTTAAACAGAGAACAGATTCCTATTGAACCTACACACATAACTATATTACCATCAAAAGTAAAGACACTTAGAGCTTTGGAATTCTAGGAAGTCAGTGAGAATCAGCTATTATTTTAAGACGTTTCATTTTAGTTTACACAAGTAGCATTTACTAAATTGTTGTGTATTATAAATATCTTTAAAGAAGATAGGACTTCTTCATCTCCCCAGAAAATAGAAAAATAAAACAACAATATTCTAAAATAATTACTACAATAAAAATTCCTCATCAGTCCACTTAGATCTATTAAATTAATTCTTGATCTGCTGGATCTTGGGCTACCAGTTTCATGAAGCCATCTACTTTTCAACTAAAAGCAGCTGTGAAAATCCAGAGCCATCCACTGTTAGATTCTGAGAGCAAACTTTTTCTGTAAGAACTCAGGTGGTAAATATTTTAAGATTTGCAAGCCAGATGTTCTCTCTTACAACTGTTCAACTCCACAATTGTAGCAAAAAATCAGCCAGAGACAATACATAAATAACTGGGCATGAGTATGGTTCAATAAAATTTTATTTACAAAAACATGCAGTGGATATTTTTGGCCAGCAGGACATAGATCACTGACTCTTGCTATAAAAAAATGTAAGATCAGCCCTGATATGTGAACACTTTGAAGTACAGGCTTTTTCCTTGAGGCTCTGAAACTCTCCTTCTTTGTTGAAGACTCAACCTCTTCCCTGTAGCTTATAGTGGAGCCCCCATGAAAGCATCAGAATAAAAAAAACACAATCTGAAAATGACAGAGAATTAATGGCTGTGGTTAATTTATTACTGATAATTTTCAAATGTGAAAATTTGATGAGGTTTCTGATATGAATAATACAATTGAAAAACAGTAGGTGATTGTTTCTGTGACATGAAAAATAAAGACAATAAAGCCATTCCAAAAAACAGTTCCTGAGTAATGATTAAGTCTATTTTCAAAGATGTCTTTGAATGTTATATCTAATTTATTAAATGGAAGAGCACTTTTAAGAGAAAAAATCTTAAGATATAGCATAAAATAATTCTGAGAGGTAATATACATGACATACAAGGATTATAGCAAGGATATCAAGTAAGGAGTTTCAGCAAGTCTGGAATAGGGCCTCAACATGTGTAAAACTCCTTGGCTAAGTTTTATGTTCATCTCCAATTAAGAACCACTGGCCTGGGACTTCCCTGGTGGCACAGTGGTTAAGAATCTGCCTCCCAATGCAGGGGACACAGGTTCGATTCCTGGCCAGGGAGGATCCCACATGCTGTGGAGCAACAAAGCCCGTGTGCAACAACTACTGAGCCTGTGCTGTAGAGCCCACGAGCCACAACTACTGAGACCCACGTGCTGCAACTACTAAAGCCCACTTGCCTAGAACCTGTGCTCTGAAATGAGAGAAGCCACCTCAGTGAGAAGCCCCCACTCACCACAACCAGAGAAAGCCCACGTGCAGCAATGAAGACCCAACACAGCCTAAAATTTAAAAAAAAAAAAAAAAAACCACTGGCCAGAAGACGCTAACTTTTGGGAGGTATGGGATTTGATTTTACTCTACTTACAAGCTCCTGAGATATCCTGTTATGGTTTTGTGGATGCTGGCAGAAGACATGAGATTCCTTGGTCAGTGATAAAAGACTTTATTGATCACATCACAGAAAACAGCATGAACGTAAAAAGTTGCATTAGCTTCCCTTGTCCCCAAGTCCCACAAGGGTGACAGAAAGAGCCCAGATGGATGCTGTACATGCAGAGGGTTTATGTCACAGCCTGAGGAACACTGAGTTTGGGCAAATCCATTGCTTCCATCGCAAGCAGTGAGCAAGGCTAATCTTTGTCTCAGAGGGAAACAGAACCTTGTTCCTCCACATTACTCATGAGAGCACAGCCCCAAGAACTGGCACAGGTGAAAGAACAGTCAGGGCCTTGAAATCTTTGCATTCCCAGCAAGACACCCAAGAGCACAAGCAACCCATGTCTCTTTCAACAGATTCAAATGAAAAAAGTAAGGCTGTGGCAATAACTAAACTTGTGACAGATGATGCTATATTGTGGTGGCTTAACATCATCACATAAAGTACTCTAGAACTCTGATAAATACATAAGACAGATTATTGCATAAGGATTTTGATCAGTGTTTCACCAGAGGTAAAAATGTATTATATAAAGTAAGGCATTGACAAATCTTCAGGGACTTGATACAAAGCATACAATTTTGGAAATATTTATATTAATAACATTTACCTTTACAAACTTAACTTAGTGTCTCTCCTAACCTGAAAACTTTTCCCATGCAACTCTTATAAAGTAGAATATCAAGCAAAACTAATTAGTTCTAGCATCTCTTTTTATAAGCCAAAGAACAAATCTGTGTGATTTTTCAGGGGACTTCTGGGAAATTCCAAATATAGCTTAAGAGTAAAAGAAATGCTGAAAATTTTATTTTATTTTTTCTGTACTTAAGACCTGAATTTGGGAAGGTTAAAATCAAAACATTTTAAGAGGAGATCTGGAGCATGATTAAAATAAGATCATGAGTGCCTGGGAAAAAATACTTCGTTACCTATTTAAGTAAAGTGACAATAAAATATTTAAAAATAACCATGGGGCTTCCCTGGTGGCACAGTGGTTGAGAGTCCGCCTGCCGATGCAGGGGACACGGGTTCGTGCCCCGGTCCGGGAAGATCCCACATGCCGCGGAGTGTCTGGGCCCATGAACCATGGCTGCTGAGCCTGCGCATCTGGAGCCTGTGCTCTGCAACGGGAGAGGCCACAACAATAGTGAGAGGCCTGCGTACCGAAAAAAAAAAAAAAAAAAAAAAAAAAACCATGACTGTAGAAACCTTAGCTCTTTCATAAGTGAGGAACCTTTGTTCTTTCACTTTTTTTGTTTTGCATAATAAGGAAATCAAGTCAACAAAAAGCACAGAAAATTATTCTGATAAAATACAGAATCTCTGCTATCATCTGGATTGCTTAGTAGAAGGAGAGCAATTGTATTTCCACTGGGCAAAATTCATTTGTATGTCTGTGGACAAGAATCATTTACATTGCTATTAGTTATCTACAATGAAAAGAACTGTAAATAGCTCAAAGACAGTGAAAGGACAGAGAATCTGTGGAATCTTAGAATAAGATAACCCAGAGGATATGCTTATACACAATCTTCTTAACCCATTGTAAAGTCTTTCATGACTTCCTTCTATATCCATAAAAGGTAGTTTTAAAATGATCATTTCTAACTTTGTTGTATTTTAAAGGCCAAAACGATCTAGAAAATCCAAAAGAAATATTTACACAGGAGTAATCTGAATGATAAGAAAGTATGATATTTCTGCGAAACAGAAATCAAAACTCTCAAGTGAGTGTTAAGGTCCCATTTCTGTAAATGAAATTCATTGTCTAGTCCTCTTAAAATGCATTATATACTCATGATTTGTTTCAATTTAGCTGTAAGAAGAATAATTAAAGTTATATTAACTGAAGGAATCTAAAATGGTAGATCATACAAATAATCTAAGATAAAAATGTGAGTTTGAATGAAACTTAGTTGATTACTATATTATGATATAAATGCTAGCTGCTCTAACAAACACTTATATCTCAGTGTTAATAAAGTTTTGTTTCTTGCTCAAAGAAAATTCTTGTGCATTGGGCAACTTTCCTGTCTCCTTCAAGTGAGACCCAGGCATCTGAGTTCCTTCCATTGTGTGGTTCTGCCATTTGGAGTCTTTCATTTCCAGACATACAGGGTAAGCAAATGAAGAATCTCATGGGAGATTTTAGGCTCTAAACCTGGAGTTGACTTTCAACACTTTCATTCCCATTGTCTTTGTCTGAACTAAGTATGCGGCCCTAACTCAATGGCAAAGAATGCAGAGAAATGTGTTCATATTTTGTGCATAGAAAAAGGAACAGGCTTCTGAGTAGCACCAGTCTCTTCCACAATCATTATGACGAACTTAATTAATTTTCAGCTAAAAACAATTCTTTATGAACTATGGTAATTGATTTATCTTTTCTGAATTCTTTTAATTTTTTATCTCTATTATTTTATAGTCAATGGAAAATTGCCCAACTCCCTGATCCCTTGTCACTCTGAAGACCCCATCTGGAAGACTATTAACAGAGCAAAAGCTCTATCACATTCAGAAGGGGACAACCATGTGGAAATAAATGAGCAATGGACCCTACATGGGTATCAACTTGTCTTTCGATGTTTCGTGCATCATCAGCTATTTACTTCAATATTTTGTATGTCATCAGCACTTTGTCTGACAGCTCCATTTGTTCACTTTCATACTTCTTTTGGGTAAACAGCACATGTAATAGTTCCATTTTAGAACAGCACATTAATTTTCCCTTGTTAAGGGATGACTTGTCCTCTCACTTATCATCACACTTCCCCTGTGATATGACATCATCTCCTCATTTGCTGAGATAAATTCCAAAAAAAGCAAAAAATCACAAGGGCCTTTGAATTTCTACATTTGTCTACTTGATTTGCAGCACAATGTGGAAATATGGGGGGAGGGGGAAACTAGTCATTGATAAAGCATTTTTTTCTTGGGACTGTTATATTTCTCTCAGTGTTGAGAGACTCTAAGAGACCTAAGCTAATTGCGTGGATTGGCCAGTAGTTTAAATCAAGCCATGCCAGGAAAGCTAAACGTCCACCCATCTACAGCACAGTGGACTGGTGGTAACTTGCCAATCTGCAACCATAGGAATTCTGTCTTCTGGAGCGCTGAGCAATAACAGCCGTAAGCTGATGACTACACTTAAAGAAATTCTGGAAGTTTTCCTTACAGACAACAAGCCATAAAAGTTGTGATTCATTTACACAATAATGTATGAGTTAAGTCCTGTCCAAAAACTAATGCAGAGAAACGGCACATTAACAGTGTTTGTGGGCTCAGAAAGGGCATTCAGCAGCCACGTTTCACTCTAAATTAAGCACTATCATTAAGTTCCTATCAGATTCTATTTGAACCTTTAATTTACTATGGTGACTCTGAAAACTTCACCTCTACTCCACCTCTCACCCTTCCTGTTTGTGAGCTCAGCTTGGAATTTGACTGCTCTAAAATGTAGAGGAAAGTTGCTAGGTTTGGCATTTTAACATGTCACTATGAAAGATATATTGCAACTGAATATGTGTGCAGTAATATGTGTGTAGTAATCCTTGCCCTTAAAACTCTAGTGTGATAATGAGAAATATATATTTGATCTTTGTCCCCAGTTCTTGACACAGATTTTCTAAAACCCTTGGAATTTCCTGAGTGATAAAGATGATAAGAGCATATTTTGTTATTCACAAAGCTTCTTCCAAGCATACGTGAGTTTATACTAATAAGGTGACGCTTGGTGGGTCCCTGAGTAGCTTCAGATGGGGGCTGGTTGCCAAACAGACCAACCATGTGGTTAGAGGATTGGAACTTTCAGTCCTACCCCAGGTCACCCGGGAAGGAAAAAGATTGGGTTCGATCACCTATGGCCAGCGATTTAGTCAATCATGCCTACATAATGGAACCTCCATAAAACCCTTAAACGATGGGGTTTGAAGATCCTCCAGGTTGGTGAACACACTGAGGTGCTAGGAGAGGGACACACCCAGAGGAGGCATGGAAGTTCTATGCCTCTTCCCTTATATCTTGTCCTATACATTTATCCCATTTGGTTGTTCCTGAGTTGTATCTTTTATAATAAACTGTTAATAATAAGTAACTATTTTCCTGACTTCTGTGAGCTTGTCTAGCAAATTATTGAACCTGAAGAGGGGGTTGTGAGAACTCCCTGAACTTATAGCTAGTGGGTCAGAAGTATAGATGGAAACCTGAGACTTACTGTGACAGTCCTATGGGACTGAGCCCTTAAGCTATGGGACCTGTGCTAACTCTTTGTAATTAGTATCAGAAATTTGAATTGTAGGACACTCGGTTGTGTCCAGAGAATCAGAGAATTGGTTGCTGGATGAAACAAAAAAACCACACTTTTCGTGTCAGAAATTTTGTGAGTAAAAACGTTATCACGTCTAGCTATGGAGAAAATACATTTGCACATAAAAAAGCAGATGACAATCCAAAATTACAAATGTATATATTTGAATGAGTCTTACCAATATTATTTCTAGAGTGTTCAGGAAAATTTTCAAAAAGAAGATAGAAGGTCTTATTATCAAATAGGAAGACTGAAGCAGCGAGAGGACTAATAAGAAGGAGATCCATATCCATACAACCATAATGTATTGATATATCTTCCCACTAGAATGCCATCCCCATGAGCATAGGATCATCTGCTGTATTCAGTGCTGAATCCCCAGTCCCAGGCATATCCTATATCATCTCCATGTAGAATGGCTTTGATGGAAGGAAGACTGGCATTCCCTAACATCCAGGACACTAGACATAGAGAACACATACACATGCATGCACACACACACACACACACACACACATATTGACCAGTTAGTCATGGACTTTATACAGTGGTTATCAACCTCATAGAACTCTTTCCTCCAGAGGAAACATACAGTAGATATTTAAGGTTTAATATTTATAGCTGATATATCAACAATGGATTAGAAGGGAAACTTAAGGGTATATCTAAGAAAGCAAGTATTTTGATCCCTTAAAATGAACCTGATGTTCCTATAAGAAACAAAAAATTAAACATCTGGAATGACAAAAAAAGACACAGCAAAATCTAGACCACTTCAACCATTAGTGTCAAAAGTACTGAATTGAGAACCTAAAATAAGAGTTTCTTTATAGTTTACACTTATTTTTTAATTTTTAAAAAAAAATTTATTGAAGTACAGTTGACTTTAAATATTATACTAGTTTCAGGTGTACTGTTTATAATTGTTGTTCCCAAGGTGGAATGGAGAGAACAGAAACAGAAAATATTGATATGTTTTAAATAGTTCTAGGTACTTAAAGAGAAAAGAGCAGGCCTCAGAGTCATTTGAAGGCTCTACTTCACAAGATGAAACAAAAGGTGAGAGCTCTAAAGTGACCTGGCCAAGATTTGTGTCCACAGGATGCCCAAGAAATCAGAAGATTTGGTGCATTAAGTCAAACCACTACAAATTCAATGAAAATTCAATCTCGTAGTGGCAGAAGCTTATTTGCGGGCTATCTTTTCCATCTCATTTATTTATCACTCTGGAAAAACACAAACTTGAAACTGCATGCACTTGAGAATTAAATGTATAAGATGTATAAAGCACTTAGAACAGTCTACCATATAAGTTCTCAATAAATATGACTCTGCTAAAATAATAAGTATATTAATAAATATTTTTGGTTTTGGATATCCAAAATATTTTGTTGTACTCGTGAAAGCTCCTTCAGTGTCATCACCTATTTTAACCATGTCTTCATATTACCCTGTCATGAAATTCTACCTTTCACCCAGTATCCCAGCAAGGGGTTCTTGCACCAGAATGCACTAACACCAAAGAATCTGAAGCATGCATGATAAAGGCCATTTCTACAGTGAATAATAAACAATATTTATGAAATTTGGTTGGTGCTCAGCTCCCCAGGGTATATTCTTTGGTATCTGTTCATCCCACTATCTACTGCTTTGCTTCTATTTATATCATCTTCATCAAATAATATGTCTAGCAGGGGAGTTGGAGGCAGGGCATGAAGGTAGAAACCAAATGTATGAAATCTTCAACCCACCAAAATGGCTTCACTTTATCAGTACTGGTAGGAGGCTTGTTATAGGATTAAAAAAAAAGTGAAGAAATATTCATATAAGAATCAGGAGATCCAAGGCATAGTTCAAATTTTGCCACTGAGTGACGTTGGGACTAGTTACTTAACTTCTGTGACTGCAATAATATGTTCAAATTAGAAAATCTTCCATATCCCTTCCAGTTCTAAATTCTCTGACCGATTAATCCACTATTTCCCAAGATACTCAAGAATAACCTATAAATAAGAAGGGGCAGGTCTTTCTCCCCACCTCATCACATTGTCATTTCCAACATGCACTATTGCTTTCTAATTTTTTAAATGAAATCCTCTAACAAAGCCAATGATTCCTCCATTACTCACCATGAACAAAAGGGCCATATTTGTTTCCTAATCTCCAGAAATACTTAAATAAACATATGGTATAGCAACAAGATCCCTGGACCCAGAAGATCTGGATCCAACCTCTGATTTTACCACTTACTAGCAGTTTTACTATAAAAATAATATCAGTTAGAGAATTGCAGTTACATTGGAGATTTTTGTGTTTGATTTCACTTACTTTAGAGAAGAGCAACACATCCTGAGAGATTAATGATACACACTTCTAGAGATATAATGGAAGCCTAGTGGGTTTTTTTTTCCAATACTTTGAAATGAATGGTTAAGAAAACAAAATTAACACCAAAAGATGTTCTTCAAATAAAATCCAATATTCAAGTTCAACATATGATCAGCTCACAGTGATGCCAGAGCCTCAAGGATTCTACTGGACCTCTCCACACCTTCCATCTTAGCCCTGAGACAGTACAAACTCAGCCCTAGAACTTCCAAAGCCCCTTCTCAAAGTGGCCATCAGCATTACCTGGGAGCAGAGTAGAAGTGTAGAATCTCAGGCCCCACCCCAAGCTCACTAAATAGAATCTAACACGTGACACGTTCCCCAGGTGGTATGTGTGCATAGTAAAAGTGAGAAGCATTGATCTAGACTACAATTTTAAAACCACTGAATTACCCCATGCTGCTCCCCCTAATTAAAATCACTGGCTTAGCTTTCTTACTGCCTACCTCAGAGTGTTGTTGAGACCATGAGTGTGAACTCATTTTGTAGAGTACACATTTTATAAACAAAAGGTACTCTTGTTAGCTCAAGTTCCTAGAAGCTTCTGCTACCTTCCTGCTTGTACTCTAGCTAAAATTTCCTCAAAATTCCCATTGAAAAGAATAAATCTACATGATAAAACTATACCCATGTCTTAACAGATATTCCACAGGGGAAAACATGCTTATTTCATCTAATTATAGAATTTTTTTATAAACAATAATTCCATGTGTGCATTTTCTCCAACTTCCGCTGATCTAAGTCACTTTCATTGGTTGAAGAATTTTATTGTTTACTGTTTTCATTGTATACCAAGTGGGCTACATTTGTTAAGTTAACAAGTGCTTTATCCAGTTAACATACTTAAATCCCCTTTCCAATTAGTACATCCTACTTCAAATATTTAAAGTCATGAAGTAAAACCATTTAAAAAACTTAACATAGCTAAACAAAATATAGAGAAAAAGTCATTAATAACTAAGAGACACTCAAATAAATACACTGAATGACTAAATGAAAAAAAATTGAAGAAACAGACTCCAAATAGGTTGACCATATCCATCTCCTAATACCCCTCTCATATCCTTTTGTATTAAAATACTAGTTTTTATTTGAAAACTCACTTCCAAGAGGCTACTCCTTAATGCTAGATTTTTTCAACTGATAATGTGATACACAACAATATAGTTATTTTGACTTTCCAAAAGCTCAAAACCATGCAGTTAACTTAGTTTGTCATGAGTAGATTTGACGCATTATGCTTTTCTTGTGTTCTCCCTATTCAATTAATTTAAGGAGAAAACCCATTTATATACCTGAACTATGAGATGGTTGAATGATCTCATGATTCCTCTTTCATACCTTGATTTTATTTTGTTTTTTTTTTTTTTACTTAATTTAAGAGTCATTATTAAAGAATAGCTTCTATTACAAAATTTATATATTGGACATCCTGTTAGCCTTAGTAATTATTAGGAGAAATTGGTAGTTAATATAAAAGAAATAGAAACATCAAGCAAGTTATCCAAGATCAACATCATACAGGGAATTGGCAACATGATTAAGAATAAAATCAAATGTTTCAAGAAAAGATGTATCCTTTTGATTCCTTTGAAATTAAGATAATTGTAAAAAAAAAAAGACTACTCATAGTTTTGATGAATATTAATTTCAGTTGGTGGAAACATGAAGTTAGAAAAGAAATAAGATTTATATCATTTGGAAGATTTCGGTTTTATTTATTTAAGATTTTTTAAACTGTCTCTTTTCCATATAGAAAATAAATCTCCCAATACAACCATTCCCAAAATATTTAGTAAAATGCTTAAGAATGAGAAAGACTAGTGACAAGAGACTAACAGCATTCATCTTGCCTCTTTATTCTAATAAGCTTACTTGAAAATCGAGCAACACATAAAACATTTACTGAGCTGTGTTTTGTGATTAGTGGTAAGCCAAGTACAATTGGGATGCAAAATAAGTTATGACACATAAACAGAAAATTAAGACAATACAGGGCTTCCCTGGTGGCACAGTGGTTGAGAGTCTGCCTGCCGATGCAGGGGACATGGGTTCATGCCCCAGTCTGGGAAGATCCCACATGCCACGGAGCGGCTGGGCCCGTGAGCCATGGCCGCTGAGCCTGCATGTCCGGAGCCTGTGCTCCGCAATGGGAGAGGCCACAACAGTGAGAGGCCCGCGTACTGCAAAAAAAAAAAAAAAAAAAAAGACAATACAGATATGCACACAGTACCTTGCAGTATAGCTGAAGGACATCTAACTCAGCACGGCAGAGGGAGGTTGAACAGGAATGCTACTGTTATAGTGGTTATGCTAAGAGAAATGGAGAAAATGACATTAAACTAAAGATGAATAGTAGATGGCTGGCCATGGAGGCAGGTAAAAGGGGGAGATCAGCCAGGTAGGCGAAGGGAAATCTCCAGGTAAATAGACCACAAGACCAAAGACACAAACATGAGGAAAAATTGTAGAAAACTGCAAGTAATTCAGTGTTGCTGAACCAGAGTTCCAGGGGGATGAAACTGGATCATGGATGACTTGTACGTGTTGTCAAAGCAGTTTGAAATTTAGTCTGTAGATAATGAGGAACAGCCTGATGTAGTGTTATTGATATCTTAAATAGCAGTTTTCTGTCAGTTCTTTAGAAGATGGGCTTGAAGGTGACAAAAATAGAAGCAGGAAGACCAATAAGAAGACTGTTTTGATGGTCCAGCCAGAATTGAGGTAGCATAGATAAAAGGGAAAGAAGCTGAAAATGTTAAGAAGTACTTAAGCATTAAAATTATCAACTTATGACTGTGTAGATATGGAACTGTGGGAGTGGAAGATGATTAAACAGGAAGTTTAGAAAGAGGAGGCATTTTGAGAGAGCTGATGCATTCTGTTTCTGAAATATTAGGATCAAGGTGATGATGAGTGGTTGACAGAAAGTCAGATATATGAATCTAGAGCATGAGGATTAAGGCTGGGGTATATGGGTTGAAATAAGAGAATGGATAAGATCACCCCCTGAGCATTTAAAATGACAAATGAGTCAGGGATAGAATCCCAAGAAACACTGACTTTAAAGGATAAGTCATGTGCAATAAGCCCATGGAAGAAGCAGGGAAGAGAGGAGAACCAGCAAAACACTGGGTTAGAGAAGACAAGTGTGCAAAAAGTCAAAACAGACTGTTACCTCTGATGCATGCCCATTGGATATGCCAAATAGAACATTATTTGTGACCTTAGAGATGTCAGTGTATGTATTGTGAGGTAGTGGGAAAAGAAGCAGATTGTAGTGAGTTCCTTTGAGTAGGAGATGGGTGTCTGGAAAGACGTTAGAATCTCTTTTGGCTTACACAGGCAGGAGGTAATGTCCCATCACCTGGGGTGATATATTATGGGATGAAGCAAACACAGAGACAGAAGTGTCCAAAGTAAGCAATGTGCAGAGAAGTCTGACCCAGAGGTGGAATTATGGTTCAAGGCTAGGATTCTTAGCCTAACACAATGTGTCCTTATCTGAGAGAAAAAAAGGATTTCAAGTGGAGAACTAGTGACTGAAAAAAAATTATCATTAGAATTTGAAAACAAAGGAACCACAAGCAGAGCTAGTAGTAAGATTGACTTTTATTGTTGTCTCCTGCAAGTTACTCAAAAAAGATCCCTTAAGTATACCCAGATTAAAGGCAGATCAAGTTACACAGAATGTATGGGGCTAGAATACGCAAGCAAGATCAAGTGACTCTAACAAAGGGAGAAGAATGTGGGGATAAGGAACCAGGGAAGCAGAGAAAGGGATTGACAGGAGAGAAACACGATGAAAGTGTTCATTCTGGCAGAAATATGCAAGAACATCATAACTAAATTGCCAGAATACATGTCAGGAAAGTAAATTATCCAAAGAAATAAGAAATGGATAAACCAAGAGAGATTAGCACTTCAGAAGTCAAAGATTTGTGAGAGCATCCATCTCAGGCATGCACAAATTACTCCATAAAGATTTGTTGAATGAAGAACTGAATGAATAAGCAAATTAAGAGGAAAAAATAAGATTTTTTTTACTGTGGATACTGGCAACAGTTTTATTCTGTTCTGCTTTAAATTAGGATGGTTAGATAATATCTATTTTTCATCTAAAATTTTCACTTTTTAAACTGTGCAAGAATTATCCCACACTTCTCTAGATGTGTTATTTTATAAAAGTAATCATTTTTACTCTGGAAAATTAAATGGAATCAGAGGAAGCCATTGATAAAAAGCACTTGTAAGCACTAAAAATTAGTTTTATCTCTACTGCCCTATTTCTCAATATCCTCTCTCAGTAGGAAAAGTATTAATCTGTTCAGTTTTATCCTAGAATCATATTTTTACATGTAATTAAAGATACAACACATGCACAAAGCATACCCTCACTAAAGGACATACCTTAATAAAGACAGTATAACATGCTTCTATAACCTAGCAAAGTCAATCTATGAGAAGAATAAATTAAGGGATAATTTAGTAACTGCTAGAATAATCTGAGAAGGTCTTGTCTGGAGGGCAAAACAATAGAAAAATAAATACAAAATGATTAAATCAAAAGGTATATTTTCAATTTAATAAAATGATAAGGAGAACTGGACTTTGAGTCAGAAGGAAAATGTTCTAGTTCTATGACTTACTTTGTAGTCTAGGACAAAACATTTTAGTGCATTTGTGTTTATGTTTCCCAGTTCTTGCTTCCATTCCTTGCCCTCCTCATTTGCTATGCAGTAGCCATAATGATCTTTTCAAGACATAAATCAAACCTTATCACTTCCCTGCTTAAAACTCTCCAATATTTTCTTGTTACAATTAGAATAAAATCAAACCCATTCCCCATGACCTTCATCACCCTACATGAACAGAGCCCTGCCTACCTCTCTGAACTAATGTCTTTCCACTTTTCCCCTCATTTACCATTCCTGGTTTGCTTTATGTTCCTTAAACCATACAAGGCTCATATGTGCTATTTGTCTATCTGGAACACTGAGCCCCAGGTCCTCCTTTGGTTGGTTGGTTTTCATCATTTAGATGTCAACTCAAATACTACCACCTCAAAGATATCTTCCTTGACTTTCTACAGGAAAATAGTTACCCCACCATCATCCATCTATCTCTTATCATATAACAATGACTTTACTTTATAGAACTTACCACTGTTGAAAATCATGCTTTCCTTATTTAGTGTTTTATATGGGGTGTGTCTCACCTATACAACATCTCCTTGCCTATCTTATTCATCACTGAAATCTCTGGGTCATAACTGATGCTCAGTAAGTATTTGTAGAAGAAAGAAAAGAAGGAAGGAAAAAGGGAGAGGAAGGTAAAAAGGAAAGGAGGGAGGCAGAAAGAGAGAACTAAATAAATACAATATTTGATAATAAAATGAGACAAAAATATGCAAAGGAATATTGGAAATAACCATCAAGACATTATTTAGATATCACAACATGCTTGAATATATTTAAATACCACACACTTGCTATGATTTAAAAGAACTCCATATACTATTGTTTTCATTTTCTTGATATTTCAGTGAAACCTAAACAATGCAAATATTTTATGCATATGTGAGGGAGTGGGTGTGGATATATGTTTTAATTTTCATGCTTTATTTGGGTGAATATAGGGTATAGAGAAACATAGGAGATGCCCCCCAGAGCACCTTCAAGATGTCAGCATTCACATGTGCTACCCCTCTAAATTACATTTCTCCAGCTGGCTTGGTTAATTTTGAAGTGGATAAGCTAACAGTGCCATATCACACCCAAGCAGTATGAAACTGTATAAAAACACAATGAAATAGTGATAAACAATGGATTATTTCAGTGGCATATGGCAGAAACACAGTCAGGCCAACCTCAAATACAACCCTTGGATTCTGTCTAAAACTCAGTGCTTGAATTATAGACTTAGCATTCAAGGCACTCCTTGTAAGCAGTAAGCAGTTTTTCCGAAGAGGAGAAAAGGAGGGTCAGGTAAAAGAGAAAAAGAAAACACACTAGTCATTGGAGAAGAAAGATAAACTAGAATTAGTGAGTAGTGCATGCATGCCAATCTACAAGGGGCAATATAAAATGCATGACACATTCAACAGGAAAAAAATGGCAACAAATAGATTGATAAGTATGAAGGAAAATAAATATAGAGAATATCAGGGGACAGAGAGCAAAGGAGAAAGAAGATAAACAAAATTTTAAAATGTCCTTCTATACTGTCTCTCTGGGTATAAAATTGAATTTTTTACATTAAAATGATGACAAAAATCCCATGTTGCACATTAAAGAAAGGTTAGAAATATGTTGCTAAAATCTAATCTCCACCATCCCTATGTAAAAAAATCCCCTCTCCAGGACATGTCTTCCCCCTTTCTTCAATCCCAAACATCTTCTACTGGGGAAGGTATGCTTCAGAACAATGAGTACTCACTCCAAATTTCTGAGATTAAAGCTTCCATGTGAAGAACCCATAGTGTAGCCCACTTTTTGCCGCTTAATATCTTATTTATAAACTGTAGTTCAATGTCAACAAGACTTTTTCAGTAACAAGTGAGAGACTGCCCACACTAATAATCAATAATAAAGTATTTTTTTCCAGAAGGAGTAGATTCTTGACTATTTGATGCCAGTGGCTACCCACATGTTTTCAAGTGACAGTCTTGTTAATGCAGAGTTTCTTGATGACACAAGCAATCTGAATAAGGTGAATTATTAACATATTGAAACATTTCAAAACAGTTTGTAAAAGGAGTGACATTAGCAAGATGACCCAGCCCTTGTTTACCCATGGAAACACTGATTTACCAATGATGTATCGATCAGGATACTTTTATGAGAATTCCAGATCCAGTTAAAAAGTTGCAGTGCAGCAGGCGAGAACAAAACCGAGGACAGCCACACTGAAATAAATAAGAATAATTTCACTTTACTTGCATCAGCCTCTCCCCCAAACCAGCACAGCTCAATGCCAAGATAGAATGCTCCATCCCATGACTACTCCCTCAGAGGGAAAGTGAAGAATGGAACATGCCTCCAATGTTTTGGCTTTCTGGAGAGCTGCATGAGGAACTGGTTTCTGACTCACCTCAGGTGGAGGACTGACAAAACCAGTATATTTTATATGTCTAGAAACGTCTGAAAGCAAAGGAAACCTTTGGGTAGATTGTTGCAGCCAGCACAGCTAAGTGCAGTTGGGAAAAGCAGCATAACTTTAGAATTCTCCCTCAGGAGGGAGGGAGAAGAGTGGAGCATGGGTTCAGCTTTCCAGCTCTTTAGAGGACTGCTCAAGAGACTGGTTTCTGTCTCACCTCACTTGGAACACTGATGGAACCAACATAGTTTGGATGTCTGGGGACCATTCAGAACATAGGAAAGAGACAGGTGGCTTGCCACAGCTGGCACAGCACAGCATGATCAAGAGAAGGTGAATAACTTGAGGTTTCTCCCTCAGGAGGGAGGGAGAAGGGTGGAGTGTGTTTTCAGGGTTGTGGCTTTCAGAGAGCTGCCCAAGTGACTGGTATCTGACTCAGAGCACTGAAAGAGAGCTGCTATACTCCAGAGGCCTTGAGGCAACTACAATAAGGAGGACTGGGTGGCTTGCTTCTGTAAAACTAGAGAACTTGCAGAGCCACAGACAGTCAAAGTACTACAGACTCCTGAAAAAGAAACCAACAATTGAGAAATTGTCCATACAGGCCCAGAGAAGTCATATTGCCCAGCAAAAATGTTTCAGAGACCCTTGGGATCTCCAGTTGGCTGATTGGCGAGGGTCTTAGCCTCCATGAAGCCAGTCTGTAAAGACTGGGAGAGGTGACTGCTTTTTCAAGTGCAAAAATTTCAGACTTCCCTGGTGGCACAGTGGTTAAGAACCTGCCTGACAATGCAGGGAACATGGGTTCAATCCCTGGTCTGGGAGGATCCCAAATGCCGTGGATCAACTAAGCCCACACACCACAACTACTGAAGCCCACGTGCTTAGAGCCCATGCTTGCAACAAGAGAAGCCACCACAATGAGAAGCCTATGCACTGCAATGAAGAGTAGCCTCTGCTCAGCGCAACTAGAGAAAGGCCATGTGCAGCAACAAAGACCCAACACAGCCAAAACTAACTAACTAACTAAATAAATAAATTTATTTAAAGAAGTTAAATAAAATTTTAAAAATCCCAACAAAAAATACAAACTATATGCAGAAAGAAGGAAACATGGCCCAATCAAAGGAACAAAAGAAATCTACAGAAAACAAACATAAAGAAACAGAGGTATATGACTTACCTGAAAATGAATTTAAAATAACTGTCATAAAGACGTTTAATGAGCTCCAGAAAACAATGCATGAACAACATGAGAATATCAACAAAGAGACAGAAAATATTTTAAAAGAACCAAACAAATTTTGGAGCTGAAGAATATAAACCTGCACTGAAAATGTCACTATAGGGGTTCCACAGCAGATTTTATCAATCAGAGAAAGTGTAAGTGAACTTGAAGATAGGTCATTTAAAATTATGCAATCAAAGGAAAAACAACAATGAAGAAGAAGAAGGAGGAGGAGGAGGAGAAGGGAAAGAAGAAGAAGTATGAAAAAGAATAAGAAAACCCAAGGGATTTATGGGATACTGTTAAGTAGATCAGTATATTCATTGTGGGAATCTCAGTAAGAGAAGGCAAGAGAAAGGGGTAGAAAATTATTTTAACAAACAGTGGCTGAAAACATCCTAAACCTGGGAAAGGAATGGACATCCAGATTCAAGAAGACTAACAAATTCCTACTAGAATGAATCCAAAGAAGTCCAACCAGAGACATATTTTTAATCAAATTGTCAAAAGTCAAAGACTAAGTAAGAAAGAATTTTGAAAGCAGCAAGAGAAAAGAAACTCATAATACACAAGAGAACCACCATAAGACTTGTGATATTGTGGCTTATAAGAAATATATATTTGGTCTTCATCCCTGTTTCTGGCATGTTGCACGCAAAACCCTTGGAATTTCCTGAGTGAAGAAAGTCGTAAGGGTGTCTTTTTTATGTTAATGAGGTGACTTTTGTACCCCTAAGAATGGGGGTTTCCAGTGTAGCCAGCCATGTGATTAGAAGTTTAGAATTTTCAGTCCCACCCTTCAACATCCAAGGAGAGGAGAGGGACTGGAGGTTGAATCAATAACCAATGGCCAATGAGCTAATCAATCACTCCTATGTAATAAAGCCTCCATAAAACCCCAAAAGGATGGGGTTTGAAGATTCTTAGTTGATGAACATGTGTAGATTCAGGGAGAGTGACATGCCCAGAAAGGGCACAGAAGTTCCACACCCTTTCCCCATATCTTGCTCTATGCTTCTTCCATCTGGCTCTTCCTGAGTTATATCCTTTTATAATAAACCAGTAAGTAAGTAAAATGGTTCTCTGAGTTCTATGAGCTGCTCTAGCAAATTAATCAAACCTAAGGAGATCATGGGAACCTCTGATTTATAGCCAGTCAATCAGAAGTACAGGTAATAACCTGGTCTTATACTGGCCTGTAAAGTTGAGGGAGATGATCTTGTAGAACTGAATCCTTAATCTGTGGGATCTGATGCTATCTCCAGGTAGATAGTGTCAGAATTGAGTTGAATTCTCAGACACACTACTGGTGTTGAAGAATTGCTTGGTGCTGTGTGGGAAACAACCCCTCCCCCCCCAACAACACACACACACACATAGCTTTGGAATTGCTACCAGAACCAAAAGAAGATTATCAGTGAATTTCTCAGCAGGAACATTACAAGCAAGCCAGGAGGGAGTGGTATGATATGTACAAAGAGCTCAAAGAAAAACCTGCTAATCAAGAATATCATTCATGGCAAAGCTGTCCTTCAGAAATGAAGGAAAGATAAAGACATTCTGAGACAAACAAAATCTAAGAAAATTCATCACCACTAGACCTGGCTTAAAAGAAATGCTAAAGGGAGTCTTTCAAATGGAAACAAAAGGGCATTTAACAGCAATACAAAAGTATAAATATTGCTGGCAAAGGTAGATATTTAGACAAATAGAGAGTGCTGTAATACTGCAATGGTGGTGTGTAAATCACTTTTAATTCTGGTATACAGGTTAAAACACAAACTATAAAAAATAAATATACCCTGTAAATCAACTATGCTCCAATAAATCATTTTTAATATAAATAAATAAATAAATAAACAAACCCAACAAATTGTGTAGAGTAGGATCATACCTCAACATAGTAAAGGCCAGGTACAACAAACTCAGAGCAAACATCATACACAATGGGGAAAGACTGGAAACTTTTCCTTCAAGATAAGACAAGGGTGCCCACTCTCACCATTTTTATTCAACATCATACTGAAAGTCCTAGCTAGAGCAATTAGACAAGATGAATAAATTTAAAATATCCAAGTTGGAAATGAAGAAGTAAAACTGTCATTATTTGCAGATGACTTATCGTATATATAGAAAATCCTGATAACTCAATGAAAAAAAAACTGTTAGAACTAATTAACAAATTCAGGAAAGCTGCAGATATAAACTTAAGATACAGAAATCAGTGGCATTTCTATACACTAAAAACAGAATACCTGAAAAAGTAATTTTAAAAACTATCCCATTTATAATAATAACATCAAAAACAATAAAATACTCAGGAATAAATTTAATTTAACCAAGGAAGTAAAGGATCTGTGCAATGAAAACTATAGGACTTTGATGAAAGAAATGAAAAAAAAAAACACAAATAAATGGAAAGATATCCCATGTTCACAGATGGAAAGAATTAATATTGTCAAAATATCCATACTATCCAAAACCATCTATAGTTTCAATGCAATTGCTATCAAAATTTCAGTGGCATTTTTCACAGAAATAGAAAAATACTAAAATTTGTATGGAACCACAAAAGACCTTGAATAGCTAAATCAATCCTGAGAAAGAAGAAAGCTGAAGACATTACACATCTGGATTTCAAACTATACTACAAAGCTATTGTGATAAAAACAGTATGGTACTGGCCAAAAAAATGGACACAGATACCAATGAAACTTTTATTTTACACAATACACAAAAATCCACTCAAAATAGATTAAAGATTTAAATGTAAGACCTGAAACTATAAAACTCCTAGAAGAAAACATAGCAGAAACATTTTATGACATTGGTCTTGGCAATGATTTCATGGATATGACACCAAAAGCACAGGCAACAACAATAAAATGGGACTACATCAAGCTAAAAAGCTGATGCACAGCAAAGGAAAGAATCAATAAAGTAAAAATACAATCTATTGAATGGGAGAATATATTTGCAAGCCATATATTGGATAAGGGGTTGATATCCAAAATACATAAGAAATTCTGACAGCTCAATAGCCAAAATAAGTAAATAAAGCTGATTTTAAGAATCAGCAAGGGACTTGAATAATCATTTCTCCAAAGAAGATATATAAATGGTCAACAGGTATGAAAAGATGTTCATCCTCACTAATCACAGAAATGCAAATCAAAGCCACAATGAAATATCACCTCACGCCTGTTAGGATGGCCATTATAAACACACAGACACCCATAAACACACACACACACACACACACACAAGCACAAACACACTCTAACCAATGTTGGTGAGGATATGGAGAAATTTGGACCCTTATTAGTCAGAATGTAAAATGGTGAGTTGCAATGGAAAACAGTATGGAGTTTCCTCAAAAAGTTAAAAATAGAACTACTATATGATTCAGTAATCCCACTTCTGGATATTTATCCAAAAAGCTGAAATCAGAATCTCAAAGAGATATTTGCACTCCCTGTTTATTGCAGCATTATTGACAATAGCCAAGAGGTGGAAATAACCTAAATATACATTGACAAATGAATGGATAAAGAAAATGTACATACATATATATATATATAGATAGATAGATAGATAGATAGATAGATACACACACACACATATATATATATAGATATATACACACACACACATATATATATATATCACAATGGAATATTGATATTCAGCTCTAAGAATAAAAGGAAATACTGTCCTATTCAACAACCTGGATAAATCTTGAGGACATTATGTGAAGTGAAATAAACCAGTGAAAGAAGGGCAAATAATACATGATTCCACTTTTATGTAGTGGAGTCACTTATATGACTATCCAAAATAATCAAACTCACAGAAATGGAAAGAAGAATAGTGGTTGCCATAGGCTGGTGGAAGGGGAAAATGGAGAATTGCTGTTCAATGGATTTAGAGTTTCAGTCATGCAAGATGGAAAAGTTCTTGAGATCAGCTATACAACATTGTCCTTACAGTTAACAATGTTGTTTTGTACACTTAAAATTCTGTAAAAAGAATACATCTCAAGTTACGTGTCTTTTGCCACAACTAAAAAATAATTTGTAACGTTCACCAAAAAAGAATTTCCTTACTTTATTTATAAATATGAAAGGACCTTTTAATCTATAGCTTATTTTTATTTATATAGACAGTTTAATGATTTAAAAAGTAATCATTATAGGGGCTTCCCTGGTGGCGCAGTGGTTGAGAGTCCGCCTGCCGATGAAGGGGACACGGGTTCGTGCCCCAGTCCGGAAAGATCCCACATACCGTGGAGCGGCTAGGCACATGAGCCATGGCCGCTGAGCCTGCGCGTCCAGAGCCTGTGCTCCGCAATGGGAGAGGCCACAACAGTGAGAGGCCCGTGTACCGCAAAAACAAAAACAAACAAACAAAAAAAAGGTAATCATTGTAAAATTAAATTATCTTGGCAAATATGGCTTCTTACAGTAGGAAATATTTACCTTCATACAGTGACTGAAAAATAAAGATTTCCTAATCTCAACTCACTGCTCTCTAATAATAATATAAAATTATAAATTAAAACTTTCAACTTCTATCTGAAGCATGAAACTCCAGAGCCACTCCATATTAGGGGGAGAAAATATGTGCTTAAAGCTAAGATTCAAATTTTATCTCCCTGGAGGAGCTTCTGTCCTCAGAGAACCCACTACCAATATAAATCATAATACAATGATAACCAAAGGGACTTCCACAGATAATGACATTTATTGCATTACCTCTGAATTGCCACAGCCTAATGGAGAGTAACACCAAAGCATATGTATACTGCAGATCATTGTACTTAAAAAGTCAAATGTGTTTTGTCCATATTTTAAAATGTTGCTACTTACACACCAAACATGAGTTCCACTGTCCACTTCTCTCACACAGCCTTTCACACAACATAAAACCTTTAATCATGGTATTAGTATACTCTTCCAAGCAAATGAAATGATGACTTGCTCACATACCTGCTTTTCCCATATGATCATGGCAAAATGAGATATGGGCAATTAACTGGTTAGCCTAATTCAGCATGGAGTCTTAATAAAATTCTGAAGAGGGAGGAGTCTGTGGTTCATGTAGAAAATTTGGGAAGAGCTCATTGTGAGGCTAATGAAAATATTCATTTATTCATCTCTCTGAGGTCAGGAAACGCATGTTATTATGGTCTTCACTATGTCCCCAACACTCTAAAAGTGTTCAGTAAAAATTCCTTGAAGGAATGAGTGAAGGCATGCCCAAAGTTATATGGATCTAGTCTGGAAAAGGGTAATTAAGCAAAAGTACATGCCTTGACAGTATATTAAAATACCAAGCAAACAGCTCTTTATTGCCATAGGAGTCTTCGTTATGGTCAACATTATGAAATCTACAATTCAGAGTCAGTCTCCCACTGTAATATTTATTTAAGTGTTCACATAGAATTTATTCACTTATGTTTTCTTCGTAAAAGGCATTATTTAAAACTTGTTAGCTGAATCCAAAAAATTAACGACTATTTCTTTTTCCAAATGATGAAGTACACTTTAAACATATACAGTGCTGTATGTCAATTATATCTCAATAAAACTGGAAGGAAAAAACAGTTCATGAAGAAAGACTGCTGTAGTGTCCGAAATTGTATAATATATAAAACATGCAGCCAACTTTGCTCTAAATAAACTGAAAACAAATTTATGTTCAGGGTTTAAGCTTAAACCTTATTCTTACCAAAGATTAAATATATGCTGTGGTCCAGTAGTTTGTGTTCTGTAAATCTTTCTTTAAACAATCTCAAATGAATAAATTTATTCTCACAATTTGTGCATTGTTAGAATTGTCCAGTAATTTCATCTTAAGTAAATAACTATATTTATTTATGCCAGTAATGTTACAAACCTTTATCATTCTTCCTGAAATCACTTAGCTGGACTTGCCTACTCCTTTTTAACAGATGGCCTAGCCTCCTACCTCACAGAGAAAATAGCAACCATCAGTCACAAACTCCACCCCCTACATTATCTGCATGTTCCTCATCCTTCCAAAGATAACGCCTCTATCTGTATTTTCGATTTCTTCTTCCCCTCCCTTCCCTTTTCCTCTCTTCATGGGTTCTTTCAATAACTGCTTATCGAGTGCCTTCTAGTGTCAGAATATTCAAAGCTGGGGATACAGTGTCAACCAAAACAGAAGAAGGCCCTCTCCTCATGGATTTTCCATTCTATTGTGTCCTCCAAGCCCTTTTTAACGTTCACCTCCTTTTTCATCTTCAATATATCCTCTCTTGGTGGCCCTTCTCTTTCAGCTTACAAGCCTATAATGAGCTCGTCTTCACACTAAAAATGCATCTTCTCACTTTGCTGACCTTGAAGTTATGTCTCCTTCCCATACTGCTGCAATCTAGAATCAGCTGCAGTTTCTGTCTCTCCTTGCACTACCTTTTTTCACTCCTCACTGCACAGCAATTTTACTTTTGTTCTCTTACTCTAGTGAAACATTATTTATCCTCAGCTTTTGACTTAGTCCTACTTCCTTTGAGTTCTCATGAATTCTAGGACAGAATGTAGTTTATTCTCTTTTTGCTGCCACCTGCTCCTCTGCCTGCACCTTTACTGCTGGACTCCCCAGGATTCCTACTTTGGCCCTCTTTTCTCATTCTATCCATTTTTCCTGAACCATCCTACCTATGGTTTCAACTTCTACCTATGTGCCAATGACTCCAAAATCCTATATATTCAGACCCTCCTAAATACCTTATCTACATTTTCAGGTAGCCAAAAGACATTTGCTCTTAAATGCCCACCAGCGTCACATGCTAAAGAGATGGTACTTACTGCTACAGAGTACCATAAAGAAAAGTATTGCCAGCTATGGAACAGAAAAACTCCAAAATGCCAGTGATTTAGTGAAATAGAAGTACTTTTCTTGTTTATATAAGTTTCAGTTGGTGTTGGTGGTGGCAGTGTAGTGCGGGGGTAAAGCTGGTCCCCCGACCTAAGTTCCTAGAGACTCTTTTATTTTGTGGCTTCCGAGGTCATCCAGCAGGGCTTCATCCGGCCTGCAGTTGGGAAGAGAGCTCATTTAGATGGTGTGGAAGGCTTTTACGCACCAGTTCTAGATGTGGTATATTTCACTTTTACCCATATTCCAAGGAACAGAATTCAGTCATATGGTCCCATGTAGATACAAAGGGCTTGGGAATGATAGTCCATAGTCAAGCAGCCACTTTCCAACTGTACGAGGGCAATGCAAATTTCCAATAGACAGCTAGCATTCTCTGCCACAGAAGTCATGGGTGACCTTTGCAGAGACAGACTTTTGTTTCCAGGCAGTTGAATAAGGACTGAGAAGCATGAAAGTGGAGACATCTGGGCACTTCCCTTTATGGAAGCACAACTAGAGATGCTAATTTAATTTAATGTTTACAGAACCAAAACTTGTTTGTTAAGGCAAGGAAAGAGCTTGGAAAGCAACTGGCCTCTCTGGCTTCTATCTTTATTCCTTTAATCCAAACTTTGCATAATGACCAGAATGTCATAGGTTTCTTCCCTAACTTTTTCCTCTGTAAATTTATAGAATTAGTTTTCTGGTAATAAAAGTAACAGATTAATCTTTCTGAAACTCAGTTAAGCATTTCATTCCCTGTGTTAAGACATTTAACAATTTCCCCAATGATTCTAAGATAAAGTATAAGCACGTACTGTGTCATGAAAGCCTTACAACAGGATGCCATCCAACCTTACCTATCTCATTGAACTCACTTGTCTCCCATCAGTTCAGCAGCATTCTAGTCTCCTTAAGGTTGGAAGAAGCCAAGAACAAAGAGGATGCTGGAAATATCCTTCCTATGATGTTTTGAGTTAAAATCAACCATTGAGAGGCACCATACAAAACTTGGAAGGTAAAGAGAAAAAGAGGGCATTATTCCTCAGAAGTTGCAAGCAGTGCTTGGGTGGTTATGAGATCTGAAGCACCTTCTGAGTGGCTCTTGAGAATCATTCCATAGATATTCCACACTACAGTAATCTTTATCTCCCCAAGGCCTTCCAATGAATATAAGCTTCTAATTCCCTGAATTAAACATTTCAACCTTGAAATTTAGAAAGTGCCTGAAATTTTCTTGAACAAACATTGATATACCCACCCAAGTGGACACACGCACACACACAAAAACACACTCTATGCTCCAGCCAAACCGAAATTCTTGCCGTTACTAAAATCCAGTTCATTGTTTTGATATCTGTTGCTCTCTTTGCATAGTGCAAATTTTCCCCCACATTTCTGCCTGAAAATTTCCCACTATCTTTCAAATTCACCCATCATCTTCTAATTGAAACCTTCCCTGCTTCCCCCAATTACTGACACATGCTCCATGGGAAGCCCATAACATCTTGTTCATACCTCTCGCAGGGTACCTAAAACATTGTTTCCATACCCCACCTTGTCGAGAAGAATCATGTTTTGTTATACTTTGTGGCCTCAGTTGCTAGTGCAAAGACTGTCACATAGTAGTCTTTCAACAACATGGGTTATAGGCTCCACTTTTGAAAAAAAGGTTCCATTTTGAAATAAAATGTCATTAATATAAATGAACATTTTCTTCACAGCATACTCTCAAAATTGAGAGAGTAAACCTGTATGTGAGGAATGCATCTAAGGCTCATTGAAGCATCCTGGGAGCCCCTCTCTCCTGGAGTACGTGAACATGAACGGACAGATAAGCAAGTTATCCTGCCCACTCCCCCCCCCCAGCTTGCCTTTCTCCTCTCAATCTCTCTCTCTCTCTTTTTTTTTTTTTTTTTTTTTTTTTTTTGTGGTATGTGGGCCTCTCACTGTTGTGGCCTCTCCCGTCGCGGAGCACAGGCTCAGGATGTGCAGGCTCAGCGGCCATGGCTCACGGGCCTAGCCGCTCCACAGCATGTGGGATCTTCCCGTACCGGGGCACGAACCCATGTCCCCTGCATCGGCAGGCGGACTCTCAACCACTGCGCCACCAGGGGAGCCTTCCTCTCAATCTCTTTATCACTCACAGATGTAGTTATTCCATATACTAGCATCCTAGGAAGCAGGTTTTATCCCAGTTCCTGACTCCGGGATCCTCATACATTTCACTCCCAAACACCTGCTGTGAAGGAAGGGGCTCCTCCATGTCGTCACATGAATGACACTGCATGGCTGACCTTCCCACAGGAGATGCCCTGGTTGCCCAGGCAAGTGGCACCACCTGCCGTCTCAGCGGCAGCCTGGGTGCAGGGGACCGTACTCCAGCCACATGTGCAAGGCAGTAGCAACACAGCCAGGAGAGGAACCCCAGCTGCAATGTCAGTTTTCCCTCATTAACACAGGGTCAAAGTGACTCTGCTATTTCAAATGGCTTCTCTAATTAAATTGATGCCAGCTTCTGTGTCTTGCCCTATCCCAGGAATTTTCAGACTGCTGCTGAAGGCAAAGACAGAGAAAAAAAACTAATCTGCTGAACCCTTTTGCTTGGTTTTAATTTCTATGAGAAGCTTTATTCAGATGAAATACTTTTAAACATTTTAAACAGAAGTTACAACCATGCATTCAACTTGATTCAGCAAATATGGCATTTATTGGGCATTGACTTGACCAGGGTTGTCTTAGGAGCTAGAGTAGACTGATAAAACAAGATAAGCATGTTCTTTGCACTCTTGGAGCTTATAGTGGGGTTTTATTGAGGGTTTGGGGAATAAATAAAAAATAATATGAGTAAGTGCAATATAAGAGTAAGTGCTATGAAGAAAAACAGAGCAGAGCAAAAGTATAGAGAGGGCCCACGGGGGTAGATGGAACACACTCTTTAAGCCACATGGTCCAACAACTTCACTGTGATGCAGAGCCCTTAGTGTCAAAATCTGAATACAGCAAGGGAATAAGCCAGGAAAGTATCTATGGGAAGAGCATTCCGGGCAATGAGAAGAGAAAGGCCTGGGGTAGTAGAGTCTGGAGTGTTCAAAGAACAGCAAGAGGGCTAATGTGGCTTTGCGTGAGAGGTGGGAGATGAGCTGGAGAGGTGAGCAGGGACCAGGTCACTTAGAGATTTGCAGCTGAAGTCAAGGCTTTAGTGCGAGCCTAAATTTCTATGACACTTGTGACAGGACTTTAATTAGAGCCATGTTCAACGCTCCTTACTCCTCTTGGGGAATGAAAATAAATTAGCCAATCTAGAAGGAGTAAAACCAAGAAAGTTATTCCTGGTGCCAATTGTTCTGTAATTTGTTATGCTATCTATTTTCTAAAAGTAATTACCTTGTTAAAACATCTCATTTATTTACACCCAAAGGACTTTGAATAAACTGAAGCTAAATGGGTGTGAGTGTTTTTACAAAGTTGGGGGAAATTACTTAGCCTGTGGTAGAAGAGATTTTGCCAATGCCCTTGTGAAATTCTTTTAATTTCCTGGGAATGCAGTCATGTTTTTAGATTTTTGATTAAACCTTAGAAGGTGATCTACTGTTTTACATATGAGAACACTGTGACTTCTTTGAGAGTATGCTGTGAAGTCATGCAGGTCACGGTGGCTGTTCCAATCAGATTTTGTCAGCACTTCAGGATGTGGGGTGGGCTTGGGAGCCAGATACACCTGGACTTACAATCCATCCATATTCCTTCTGCTACTCTGAGCCTCAGTTTCCCCAAATTGGTTGATAATTGGAATCAAATGTAAACATCTAGCCTACTGACTGGCACATCACATGCACTTTAAACTAGTATTTCTGTCTTTTTAGTACCAGTCATTACATTTCATGAAGCTGGTGAAAAAGAACATTGCTGTACTTCTTCTCTGCAGAATATTCCCCAAGGCCATAGCGTATTTTGTTTTCTCCATTAACTTTTCCCTTTCTCTTACCATATCTCTTAGAAGCTAAGTCAGAGTAAGAAAAGCCCTCTCTTCTCCCCAAATATAACAACCTTCAAACAGAAATAGGCCGCTGTTGTAACCAGGACCTCTGCCACATCACATACACAACAAACAAATGGATCCCAAACTTATCTGGCAGGATTTTAACACCTATTATTGACTCTTCTAGACCCACATGCCACTACATTTTGGTTTGAAAGATTTCTACACATGTAAATTCACTCCCATTGATGGATCAGCCACTTAATCTCAAAGTACGTTGCATGAGTGCTATCTGGTTCTAGGATTCATAGTAGCAATTTATAACTTGAAGAAAGAAAATATACAGTGGCACCTAGCAGATATTTGTCTCTGGCTTCTTATGTGACAAAACCCTCTGGAACTTTTGTAGTTGCTTCAAGCTTCTAAGCTCCCAGGGAAGCATCTTTGAACAGCAACAAACTTGCTGATATAAGGGAGAATTCTTGGGGTTGTTATTCCAGATTTCATGAATCATTAACGATCTGAGGTAAACCCAAGGTTTATCAACTGGCACTTTTGTTCATTTGCTTCCAATTCATTGTCACCATTATGTAAAAATGGCCCACCTTACACAGGGTACATACATAACTGCCTATTTGGTCATGAACTGCCCCTGGCAACTAGAGCCTCAGCCCAGTGCTGGGCTACATATTAACTTTTGGCATTGCTCCTAAGTCTATTCTTGTCACAAACTCATAGTATAAATCATTTTCAGTTTATTAAAATTCAAAACACATATATTAAAAATTTAAGTATCAAAATTGCATGTTGACACTAGAAATTTCTTAACAATGTCAAGGTGTAAAACCCATTTGCTCTCTCCCATGGCCTTTGGTGCTCTTTCTTCTAAGCAGGGGTGCTTGGGGGAACTTATTTCAGAGACAGATTCCCTGGACTTCAAAAGATTCCATGTAGAATATTGGAGGTATTGAGGAATATATTTTCCTGCTTTTCCCAATAAGGTTCTAAGAAACTAGCAGACTGGCTAGAACTGTATTGAAGAAAGCAAGTCAGAAAAGAGAATTAGAAATCCACTGTGACATCATGGAGAAAAGGGAAAGTAACCCTTTTCATTATCATCTTTTTCCCTCTTCTTTGATCAGAATTCTTTTCATCTCCTCTGAAACTTCCACTCGCTTCTATGCTTCCAAAGCCCATGTCTACTGTATCTTACATGTAACCTTGCCATGTTCACCAAATTGAACAGAAAATGTTTTTATTCAATGTCTCCATTTACAGATTCAAGTTTTGACCTTTCTCTTATATAGTAATATCTGGTATTATATACTAGATATTAATAAATAGTAACCACTATTATGATAACCAATTCATCAATATTATCTTCATTAGAATTAGTGATAATTACCATCAATAGGAATTTCATAACGTGAAAGAAATAACTGTCATCTGTAAGAAACAATATCCTACTTTGCTGAAAGATTTCCCACCTTCACAATCAAATATATTTCTCCTTCCCCATGAAAAGGAGATAACAAACATTTTTGAACAGACATAGCCTTATTCAGTGTGGACAATTATACCACTGACAAAAGTACTTTACTACATTTTGGGATAAAGTTTTAGCAGATATTTCCTATTTCATTGGGTAGAGGAAGCATGAGTATTTGGTTCAGTAGATGAAGCATGAGATTTAAATTAGAATTAAAAAAATTTCCCCTGAACATTTTACTTTCAATGGAAACATTTGAATGTTAACGATTCACTTTCTTCTTTGGCTCTCCATTGTTACCAGACCCTCTTACTGTCTTATGTTTAATATTTATAGGGTCATATTTAGATAAAGCAAGAAAATAAATAAGAGATTAAAAACAAACTCATCATTGCATGGTACATATAAGGAAATGTCCTAAATATCATTAATGACCAGGCTCCTTTCTTTCCATGCCACCTTTTTTCTCAGGTTTCTACTCTATGCACATTATTTGATGGGATAGGTATAAAATACTTATAGTAACATGTATATTACAGGTATCCCCAGAGACATGAAGCAGCAAATGTGTGCTTTTTCATAAATAGAAAAAAATAAAAATAAAACAAACTAAAACAGTGGTTTCCAAAGTGTGGATGCTGGATTAGTAATAATAGCATTACTAAGAACTCATTAAAAATGCAAATTATCAAGGCTCCATCTCATAGATACTGAATCAGAAACTCAAGAGTGCAGCCCAGCAATTTATGTTTCAACGAGCTCTCCAGGTGATTCTGATGCAGCTGAAAGTTTGAGAACCACTGACAAAGGGTTTTATTTTTCAATTAGAATTAATGTATTTTCTTTATGTGTATTCACACCTGGAAGTCTTTAAAAAGTCCCATTTCATGACTAAGACCAAAGTAATAGACTTGCTATGCAAGTAGTCCAGAGATAACCATGAGAGTCATCCATCAGTACCCAAAAATTCAGTTGAGCCTGGGTTTGTCAGTAAAGAAAATGAAGCTTTTATCATAAAAAATAAAAATACAGGGCTTTCCTGGTGGTGCAGAGGTTGAGAGTCCACCTGCCGATGCAGGGGACATGGGTTCGTGCCCTGGTCCGGGAAGATCCCACATGCTGCAGAGCGGCTAGACCCATGAGCCATGGCTGCTGGGCCTGTGTGTCTGGAGCCTGTGCTCCGCAACGGGAGAGGCCACAACAGTGAGAGGCCCACGTACTGCAAAAAAAAAAAAAAAAAAAAAGCAAAGACGTTCATCCATGGAAGTCAAAATGCCATTATTTAAATGCTACCTACATGTTCATAACTATTCCAAAATGAAATAAAAATTCATTTAGGTAAGCTAAGAGAATATCACTTAAAGATATGTGGTTGGCAGAATTCTGGCTCCTGTAATATTTGTTCATTACTCCCAGGAATATATTAGATTATATAGCAAAAGGAACTTGGAAGATGTAATTAAGATCACTAATCAGCTGACTTTAAAATAGGGAGATTATCCAGGTAGACCTAATCTAATCACATGAGACCTTAAAATCAGAGATCTTTCTCCGGCTGGTAGCAGAAGAGGAAGTCAGAGATCCAAAGCAGGAGAAGGATTTGACCTGCTATTGTTGGCTTGGAAAAGAAGGGGGTTAAGGAAATGGGGACCTCAGTCCTACAACTGTATTCTAAAAACCACCAGTGAGCTTGGAAGCAGACTCTTCCCCAGAGCCTCCAGGTAAGAGCCCAGGGTGTCTGGCACCTTGATTTCAACCTTTAGAAGGTGCTGAGCTGAGAGAACCTACCTGAGCCATGTTATGTCTAGATTCTGACTTCATGGACTATAAGATAAGGAATGGGTGTTGTTTTAAGCTGCTGAATTTGAGGTAATTTGTTATGGCAGCAACAACAAACAAATACTGGCTGTTAACTTAAAATGCTGTTGCAAGTCACCCACATTTTGCAATGAACCTGCTACTTTTTTTGTTTTTTTTAACCTGCTACTTTTGATGGCAAAAGAACCACTTGAAAATTTAACATTCAGAACATGATGTCTTCCCTAGTGAGCTTTTGTAATAGTCAGATTATCTGAACTATCCCTTTGGCTTCCTAAAGGCAGTCACTCCTTCAGTACATTTGTCTTGAGGGCACACTCACTTTCCTTTTAGTCTAGACAGCAGCATCTAATATTCATATATCAATCTCTGGAAACTAGAAAGATGTGCCTATCTTTTTTCTTTGCTCTCCTCCTTCAGAGGAATCTTTCTGTGTAAAGGGAACTTAGTTCATGGGTTCAGAGAAGAGCCACAGCTAGTCACATTGCCATATCTTGATGGGCTTTAATCTGTGACATATTGTCAAACCCCAGCATTTAAAGGAAAACAGAGTCTTTCGAATGTGAGTTCAGTCATTTTTCACATTGAAGACATTTAATTTAATTCTTTTTATTTAAGGGAAGCATGAAGAGGGCTCCTCATAAGTTTATGATATTACCCACATAGTGAAGTCCCCAAGCCCTTGAAGAAGCCAGGTTAATAAGGAGACTCTGGGCAAAGGTGACAGGTGGTGTATTAGTTGCTAGGGCTGCTATAACAAAGTACCATAGACCAGGTGGCTCAAACAACAGGAATTTATTTACTCATGGTTCTAGAGGCTAGAAGTCCAAGATCAAGGTGTCAGCAGGATTGGTTTCTTCTGAAGGCCTTGTAGGTGGCTGTCTTCTCCCTGTGTCTTCACAGGGTCTTCCCTCTGTGTATGTCCGTGTCCTAGTCTCCTCTTCTTATAAGGACATCAGTCATATTGGATTAGGGTTCACTCCAATGACATCATTCAACCTTAATTATTTTCTTAAGGGCCATACCTCCAAATACAGTCCCATTTTGTGGTACTAGGAGCTATGACTTCAACACATAAATTCAGGGGGAGGGATGGAGAGGGGGACACAATTCAGCCCATAACAAATGGCATTCAGTTACTTATTTCAGGAGTATAGCTCATCTATTCATGGCTACCAATGGTCCTTCCAGACAGAGCATCAGAACCTTTCTCACTTTTATCAAGGGGCTCCAGAAGCAGTTTATCTCCTATGTAAGGCCAGAAAGGATAATAGCTATATTTGCAAAAATTAGGTAATAGGAAGTGATAGAGCCATGATAAAGCAAAGTCTGCTGATACAAAGCCCAGTGACCTTTCTATTGTGTTGTACCATTAGTTCTGCTTTACAACAAAAAGCTTCTCAAGGAACCATTTGCATTCTCTTTATATCATAGTTACTAAGACATTCCATTAAATTATAAAAACATTAACATTTATCCATTCAACTGTTTATCTCTCTTGTGACCTCTCCATGCTTCCTGAAGTATCCATAATGGAGAGTGTTCAATTTTATTTAATTTCATGTATTTCACTGAACATAAAAGCTAATTAAAATAATCCTTGACATTGATTTCATCAGTATGGCAGACACTGCAACTGAGTGCTTTATGTGCATTATCTCATTAAACTCACAAAAACCCTGTGAGCTAAACAAATATCAGAAATGGGAACTGAGGATTAGAGGTTCAGTATCTTGCCAAAAGTCACACATCAGTGTATAACAGAGCTGGGTCTATCAAGATATATACAACTGCCTCTCTGATGGTGGTTCGCTTCAGAATATGATAGGCAAAATTTCTATCACAGAATGAAGAAAAGTGGCATCATAATTCATGAGTTCCAATATATAATGAAAAAATATATTGGCAAGAGGTAACTCACTAATTATATTGCTATATAATATAAGCTCTGGCCATCAACCTGTCCTTACAAGTTTGGATGCTTCTGCATGTGAAACATATCATGGGTTTTTAGAGGTGGAAAACCCCTTTCTATTTCATACCAAATTATAAGATTCTCTAGAAATAAGACATTATGCTCAAATATCTAAAATGGAATTAAGAATAGAATATAATTTTCAGACAAGTGGCAAACTACTCTGGTACTCAGGTCAAAATCATTAATGTAATGGCTATGACTACCTACTTCAGAGACAACATGAAAAAGGAATGGGAATTTTCAAGAGGAAAAACATAAACAAGCACTGCCTTGGAGAGAACAAACAGACATACATCGAAAGCAAACCTAGACCAATGCTTCTCCAGGAATGAAAATTAATCTAAAACTCACACTAGTAAACTTCTTGCTAGGAAAAACAAAAAAAAAAATCAATATTTGAATGACACTACAAATTCCTATTGATCTATTACAAGTAAACTATTACCATTTCCTAGTAATATTTTTATTGTTCTAGCAGACTGTTGAGAGCAAATGTTCTCTTTTCTTGTCAAGCCTTGAATTGAAACAACATCATCTACAAATTCAGTGTCACGACCAGGAAGGACTCCAGCTTCATTGAGAGCCTGGAGGTCTAGGTGTGCCTCCCCATCTCCAACTGTGGAGAGGAACATTGCCTTCTGCTGGTTAAAACCCTGAGGGCACAGCATAAATACACTTCAAAAAAGTGAAGTAAAGAATCCAGATAAACATGTGCTGCAAAAATTTCCCACCAGCAAATCTGCACTAAAGGGAATGTTAAAGGAAATTTGGGGGGCACAGGAAAAGTATACCAGATTGAGATTTGAATCTATACAAAGGAATTAAGAACACCAGAAACAGTAAATATAAAAGAAAATTGTTCTCATTTTTAATATACTTAAAAGATAATTGGCCCACAGGCACATGAAAAGATGCTCAACATCTCTAATCATCAGGGAAATGAAAATCAAAGCCACAGTGAGTTACCACTTCACACCCATCAGAATGACTATCATCAAAAAGAACAAAAATAACAAATGTTGACAAGGATATGGAGAAAGGGGAACCCTCATACACTGCTGGTGGGAATGTAAATTGGTGCAGCCACTGTCAAAAACAGTATGGAATTTTCTCAAAAAACTAAAAGTAGTAGAACCATCATATTACCCAGCAATTCCACTCCTTGGTATATATCAAAAAAAAAAAACCCAAAAACCCAAAAACAAAAACCCCAAAACACTAATTTGAAAAGATACATGCATCCCAATGTTCATAGCAGCATTATTTACACATGTCAAGATATGAAAGCAACCTAAATGTCCACCGACAGATGAATGGATAAAGAAGATGTGATATATATATATATATATATATATATATATATATATATATATATCTCATATATATATATATGATATATATATATATGATATATATATATATATATATATATATATATATATGAGATATATATATAGTTCATGTTTTTCCTCTTGAAAAAGTTCTTTCTTCTTGAGCCCTCCTGGGGCTCTTCTCTAAATTTTCTTCCTGGGTGATCTTATTCATTTCAGTGGCTTTACACATCATCTTCATGCTGAAGACTCCCAAATTTTTCTCTTTTTTTTTTTTTTTTTTTTTTTTTTTTTTTCGCGGTATGCGGGCCTCTCACTGTTGTGGCCTCTCCCGTTGCGGAGCACAGGCTCCGGACGCGCAGGCCCAGCGGCCATGGCTCACGGGCCCAGCCGCTCCGCGGCATATGGGATCCTCCCAGACCAGGGCACGAACCCGTATCCCCTGCATTGGCAGGCGGACTCTCAACCACTGCGCCACCAGGGAGGCCCCCAAATTTTTCTCTTTTGAAAGGGGTTCCAATGCTGGCTCAGACTAAGTCAACCATGGTACTGCATTCTGTGGCCACAGAGATTGGTTTAGGGCAGAGCATTAGACATGGTTAGAGCCTATGGGACTTTGATGGAATTTTTTCCAGTTCTTTCCTCTGTTCATGTTTTTCCTCTTGAAAATGCCCATTCCTTTTTCATGTTGTCTCTGAAGTAGGTAGTCATAGCCATTACATTAATGATTTTGACCTGAGTACCAGAGTAGTTTGCCACTTGTCTGAAAATTATATTCTATTCTAAATTCCATTTTAGATATTTGAGCATAATGTCTTATTTCTAGAGAATCTTATAATTTGGTATGAAATAGAAAGGGGTTTTCCACCTTTAAAAACACATGGTATGTTTCACATGCAGAAACATCCAAAAAGAAAAAAAAAAAAAATATATATATATATATATATAATGGAATGTTACTCAGCCATAAAAAAGAATGAAATTTTGCCTTTGCAGCAATGTACATGGACTTGGAGGTCATTATGCTAAGTGAAATAAATCAGACAGAGAAAGACAAATAATGTATGATATCACTTATATGTGGAATCTAAAAAAATACAACAAACTATTGAATAAACAAAAAGTAGACTCACAGACATAGAGAACAAACTAGTGGTTATTAGTGGGAAGAAGGAAGGGGGTAGGAGCAATAGAGGGGTAAGGGGGAAAAAGGGTTATCATGGGAAATTATATGTGTGAAACTTTTGAAAATTGTAAAACACTATAGAATTTAAAGAATCTTTCATTCAATAAAAAAGAAAGCTTTAAAAAAAGACAGAATATAGTACACTGTACTCCACACACACAAAAAATAAACTATTTAAATAAAAAATAAAAACAATATGCTGGGATTTATAAATGTATGGTAGGGTTTGTAAATGTATAATACAAATAGCACAAAAAACAGGAGGGAGGAATGGCAGTATACTGTCATAAAGTAGAGAAGAGATATATTATTTGAAAGTAAACTGTGATAACTTAAGTATGCATATATAAACCTTCAACACAGAGTAATCACTTAAAAAATTGAGAATTGAGGTGTAGATATTAATTTGAGTGGTGATAAAATGATATTCAAAAATACTCAACCAAAAACAAAACAGGAAAAGAAGAAGAAAACAACAACCAAAGAAAAAAAAAGAAAAGAAAAAGAAAAACCCTGAAACAAATAGAAAATGTAGAGTAAGGTCATAGATTTATCCTAATCACATTGATAGTTATAATAAAGGTAAGTGAGCATGTTGGACTAAAACAACAATAAAAAAAAAAAAGACAGTAAGAACCACACTTGAAATGTAAAATTTCAGATAGGGTTCAAATAAAAGGATGGGAAAAAAGATGTATTATGCAATTACTAAGTACAGGAGAGTTGGGTAGTTATATACAAAGTAGACTTCAGAGCAAGGAATATTATTAGGGGAAAAAAATGGACCTTTCCTGATGATACAGTGGTCAATCATGAACAAGACATAACACTAAGTAGACATGCACTCAAGAACAGAGCTCCAAGAATACACTAAACAAAAATTAATATAACTGAAAAGAAAAACAGAAAAATCTGCAACTATAGTTAGAAATTTCAAAATTCCTTTCTGTTAATTCATAGAACAACCAGACAGATCAGTGAGGCTACAGAAGACTTGAACAACATTCTCAAAGAACTGACCTAATTGATAGTTATCAAACACTCTAGCCAACAACACTGGCACTGGAAAAGTTACCACAGACCAAATAGACCTGAGACATAAATCAAGTCTCAAAAATTGTCTTAATAGACAGTTTCAAAATCATTATACTCAGAAATAATAGCTAACATTTGTTATTGTGGTAAATACGCATAGCATAAAAGTTACCACTTTAACCATTTTTGAGTGTACAATTCAGTGTCATTAAGTACATCCACATTATTCAAATGTTAAAATTATTAAAATAAATCAAAATATGTTCTCTGACTATAAAGGATTTAAACAAGGCATCAATAACAAAAAACTATCCAGAGAATTCCCCAGTATAGAGAAATTAAACAAAACACTTCTAAATAGCCACAGGTCAGAGAGGTCACAAGGGAATTTAGAAAATATTTCGAACTAACAAATATGAAAACATAACTTATCAAAACCTTAGTTGCAGTTAAAGCAGTGCTTCGAAGGAAATCTATAGCTTTACATTCTTATACAGGGAAAAAAGAAAGATCTAATAACCATGATCCAAGCTCCTGTGATAAGAAGCTAGTAAAGAAAATTAAACCCAAAGAGGTAGAAAGGAGAAAAAATAAAGCTGAGTCTAAATCAGTAATATAGAAAATGGACCAACAATAGAGAAAATCAATGAAAGCAAATGCAGATCTTTGAAAGGATCAATTAAATAGGTCTAGCTAGGCCAATCAAAAAAAAAACAGAGGAAGGATATAAATTACCAATATTTTGTAAGTTAAAGAAGAAATATCACTACAGAAGTTACTGATGTTAAGAGAAAATTATAAGGGAATATTGTGAACAACCATATCCCTATAAATTTGACAACATAAATGAGAAAATTATTTGAAAGACAAATTACCAAAACTGACTCAAAAAATAATAAAATTCAGTATGCTTTTGTCATTTATAGGAACAGTTTTTAATTTTAAATTTTAATTTAAAATTTCTTCAGGAAAAATCCTGAAGAAAATGAGCAAATCAAATCCAGTAATGTTAAAATATACCATAACAAAGGATAATTCATCCAAGGGTTTAAGGTTGATCAAACATTCAAACATAAATATAATGTGGGACTTCCCTGGTGGTCCAGTGGTAAAGAGCTATGGATGTAGAAACAGCATAGAAGAATTTCAAAAATATTATGCTGAACAAAAGATAAGCACAAAAGATTGAATACATTAAAGCTACTTTACTCAGTCATTGGTTGCCTGGAGCCAGGGATAAGAGGAATCAACTGAAACGGATATACGGTTACTTTGGAGGGAGTGATGAAGTGTTCTATGTCTTGATTTTGGTGGTGTACGTGAGTTACACATTTGTTCAAACTCATCGTACTGTAAGTGCATTTTATTATATGTAAACTATACTTCAATAAAACTTGAAGGGGGAAAATAAACAAACCTGGAAGCCTTTCTCCAAACTCTGTGATCATCTCATCCCCTCTTCTCAGTTCAATTCCCAGAAAACTCCTGCTCTTATCTTATGAATTCGTGGTATTTGCCCTTAGACATTATTCTCCTGATAAGCACCACCACTACTCTTGACCCCAGATTGTTCTGGAAAGCAGCATATAGACTTCTCAACTTTGCCCTCTCTAAGTCTGAAGTAGACTGAGATACTTTTGGTTTTCCCATTTTGACTAGAGTTAACTACAGACCAAGAGAAGTAGTGATGATAACCAAGAATGGAGAAATTTAAGTATTTATCAAATTTTCCACAGAGTACTCGAATATACTATCCATTCTCTGGTTTATCTTAAATGATCAAAGTAAGCAAGATGCTGAATATTTGCCTTTGGAATCAGCCTACAAAACTAAGAGTGCCCTAGATGTTAGAACAAGTTAGATCAATATCTTGGTCTTTCTGTGATAGCTGGTATGTTCTGCCAAGTCTGGTAAATTCTTGTTCCTTCCAACATCAGGTAGAAGTTAAAGTTTCTAAACAGATAGGGGAGTGATGAAAGCAAAATTTGATAAGATTTATTTGCCAGAGATCAGAATTCTCTAAGAAGCACTCAATTTGATAAGGTTCTTAAGTGACTATTTTCATGTTATGTTTTTTAGAAAAGGGAAAAGATAGAAGAACAATAGATTGGAAGAATCAAATATATTACTTATTGCTGGCATATATATATCTTTCTGAGAAATAACAATAGTTATATAATCCCCTACTTGAAAATCTCTGGTGCTTCCCCATTTCCTAGAAATCAAAGCCTGAACTCCAGTGTCTAACATTCAAGTCTTTTCACACTCTCAGCTGAGCATAATTTCCTCCATGTGCCTCATGTTCCATTAAAATTAAAATGCTTATTGTTTCTCATAAACATCCCATGCTTTTCCATCTCTGACATTTTGCTCATGAATCTGACCTTCTGGAATGTCTTTTCCCCCCATCAAACCTTGTAAGGTAAATCCTTCCTTCCTGGTGGATTCAAATGTCGCTTCATCCATAAATCTGGCTTCGCACCACCTCCTGAAACCAGAAATCTATACTCTTCCCTCAGGATTTCCACCACCCTTCATACACTTCTTGTTCTAATCCAAGAATCTGTCTCTTCCTTGATAATATCCTCCTAGTCCTCATGGGAATAATTGATGGATGAATGAAGAATGAAGATACCATATTTCTTCTAAACAGTTACTTTACTGAGAAACTTCTAATGTCAAACACTTATAACAGACTAGCATGTACCACATTTCTCTTTTTGAACTTGAGCTGCTCACCACCATCTAGCCTATTGACCATCCATTATATAGTGATAGAAAACATATATACTTATGGATATTCTTCACAGTTGAGAGTTATGTTCCTCATTACTTTCAAATGTGTAAAAAAATGGATACCATCAGTCCTTTCTTCATGAGTGCAAGGGGACAGGCTGCGCTATGGTTGGCAGTCATGGCATATTGTCCACAGAGTCCATCACAGTATATGACCATTTCACAGTCTATATAGTGTACTAATCAGCTTTGGTTATGGAAACAAACAACTCTAAAGTCTATTGTTTGCAACAATAAACATCCATTTCTCACTCAAGGTCTCAGTGTTACTACAACTCTGCTCAACACTGTTCCATATATCTTATTCTGGGATCCAGGGTGATGAAGAGTTATTTCTGCTATTATGCAAATAAAGTCACATGGTCAAGCTTAACAATGACATGGGAAGTGTATTTTGCCTAGTGGAAGGCATTGACAGTCACATGGCAAAAGGAATGGATGTATAACTCTTAGGGACAGAGCACATGTTTGGGAACAATAATAAAATCCACTCTATGTGGTTAATTAAGCTGAAAGAATGGCCCCACTCTTCAGAGTCAGGCTACGCTCTCACCTGCTACTCTTCTCCAGCCATCTATAGCTTAAGACAGTACATACAGCAATCATCACTCCCTTGATATATTTGCATAAGCACTTAAGTTCAACTCAAAAATGCAGGTTAAAGACATATGGAAAGAGAAAATAAGGCAGTTTCTAGAAAGAGACCTTGGGGGTGTGGCTTCCTTGCCATCCATCAGATGCCCAGAATCAATTATACAGTAAGCGCTGGAGCCTGGATGAAAAAAAAAAAAAAAAAAAAAAATTGGTCGGATCAGGAGTAAAGCCTAAATACTCTTTCATTCATCTGTTCTGAGTGAAAAATAGATGTAATTTAAATGAAACAAAATTCCTCCAACTAGTCAAGGATGATCACTTTGATAAGCCACCGATTGACATGTTAAACTTACTATTTTCATCAACTCTTCAAGTCTTATTATACATGTCAACTGGTCACAGAGATAACCCAACTGTGATCTTCCTTAAACAATCTATTGGAAATGACCACAGTTTTACCAGTTCCCTTTTTGTTCACAAAAGAGAGGTAAGGAGTCCTAAACTGTGAAAGAACTGTTTTCAATCCAGTCGTGCATGCAGGTGAATAGCTGTGGAAACATGGACTCTAGGAGTGAGATGGCATAAAAGGAATTCTACCACCTTATATAAATATCCTCAATGAGGCCTCCTTCCAATCTGCTTTATAGAGAGATTCAGAACCTTGAAGAACTAGCCAAACAGGCTAAATGCTGTGGAGAAAGCCATGGGAAAAAAATAAGCAAATGTCTGCTTAGACCAGAAGCTTTGTCTTTTCACCAAGTAATCATTAAGGTAAGGACTTATTGAATTTACAGTCTAGTCTCACAGAAATCACCATCTAAGGCAGGGGATATAGGCCCAAAATCCTCAGACAAGGTAAGCAACTCTCTCTGTCAGCAAGTAAGGAGAACCATTTCCCCTCAGTGGTAGCCAGTCTCCAAAATGACCCCCAAGGATTCCAGTCTCCTGCTTACTGTAACATCTCCTCCCACTTCACGTCAGAGTTGGTATGTATGAGCAACAGGATATAGCAGAAGTGGTGGTGTGTCATCTGCAAGGTTGGGTTATAAAACCCTGTGGCTTCTGCCTTGGGCCCTCTCTCTCTTGGGTCACTTACTCTAGGGAAAGCCAGCTTCTATGTTGTGAGTTGCCCCATAGAGAGGCTAATATCACAGGGAACTGAGGAGGCCTCTGGCCACTAGCCAGAGAGAAAATGATACTCTCTGTGCAACAGCCTGTGAGGAACTGAGGCCTGCCAGCACCATGTGAATGAGATCAGAAGCAGATTTTACCCTAGTCAAGACTTCAGATGAGACTACAGTCCTGGCCAACAGCTTGATTTCAACTACATGAGACACATTAAGCCAAAACTGCCCAGCTAAGCCACTCCCAAAGTCTGTGAAATAAGAAATGTTTGTTCTTTTAAGCTGTTAGGTTTTGGATTCATTGTTATGTAGCAGTAGATATTTAATATACCCTTACTCTTGAAGTATGTCTGTTGGATCTTATTCTTCAAAGGACAAAGGAAAAAAAAATGAAACTGTTATTTTGTTTCTTACTTGTTTCTAATTTTTCTTAGCATTAAATTAATATCAATATTTTATAATATATACCATCTAATTTCTAAATACATTAGAAATCTTAAATTAGGTATATATACATTAAAATATCAGGGTCAATATCTATCAATACAGAATTTCCCTTTGTACAGTGGGAGGTTAAAATTCTATTTTTAGTGATATATAATTCACTTTTCTGGCAGTGAGCAATATAATATGAAGTGATAAGATCCTGTTCCCATTGCTTCTGTTAGACTAACACAACAGACACCAAACTTTTCCAATTTTTTAATAATTGTAATAGAGAAAAATATACTGTAGTATTTATATCATCACCATATGTTACTTATCAGCATTATTTCAACACTAATTACATGATAACTTTTTAAAGCAAAGAGTTCTTATTAAACACATTTCATTGAGAGATCCTTATAAAAAAAAGACAACAAAACTGTTTGAAAGTAAAATGGAAAAGAAATAGCAAAATAAATATTTCTAGTTGTTATTAAGACAACTTAAAATTTCATTTATAACCTTGGCAAAATCCAACCATTATGTTACTAAATTTTGAGAGTTAAGCTTTATGTGTATAGTATGAGCTAGTTTGAATATATACTTCCTCTGGCTGTACTGACCTAACTAGCCAATTGCCAGATTTTATCAAATTGTCTGGTTAGTAGTAAAATAAATCTAACATATACTGGATATTTATAATACACCAAGTTTGTGTCCCTGATACACTTAGGCATAGGCTTTATCATTATAAACTGGAGGAGACTAAAGCTTTTAAAATTATAACTAAATTGCCCATAATTCTAATGTTAGTAAGTGGCAGAAATTTTATACCCAAATTGTCTTTCTCTAGAAGCCTTAGATTTACAAGTGTGTACTGTGGTTTTCTACTACCTGACTGCGAATCTGCTTTCTCCATTCTTCATTATTATTCTTTTATCTAAACTCCTATGGCACTAAATACAGACTTTGCCAGATAACATAGAACCAATGCTGCTGCTGATGGTTTCACATACTGAGTCCTTACTATGTTCCTAATAATTAATATTTGCTTTACAAGTATTTCTTCAGTTAATCCTCACAATGATTATGATAAAATGCATAAGGCATGATAATAATACCCATTTTACAGAAGGAGAAAATGAGGCACAGACATCTTTCATTGTTTAATGTAGAAAGAAAGAAAAAAAATCCTTGAATTGAGCCCCAACTCTGCCACAAAATCCTATCATCCTATGAATAGCTAAAGTAACATAATTTCCTTATTTATAAAGTAATGTGGTTAAACAAGAAATTTTAAAAGTGTCTCCTATGATATCTCGACTCCTAAGCACAATATTTCTTTCAACATAGTAATGTATCTTCTTACTGATTTATTGCCATATATAATTAAAGTCCAAGAAATTTATGTAATTTTCTATAAAAAGTCTGCATACTTTCTAAATATGGCTCCTGGGTACTTAATATTTTCATTATTATTTACTTAATTTTGTGTCAAATATGTTTTTTTTTTAAATGTCACAGCCAAATTTTGGCTTCCAGAACAATCTATTATTTGAAAGTGTATTAGAATAAATCATTAAGTGCTTTTCTAAACACTGAATAAACAATGTCATAAAATAAACTGCTAGTGTCAATCTGTAATATAATCTCATCATAACAGTTAAGGTTAGTTAGGAAGAAGCCCATCCTTCTAAATCCAAATAGGTTTAACATAATGAAGAATGGATCAATTACTAGATATAGCACAAAAACATGAATCCATATAATAGATTTGAATACTAGGCAATGATGTCAAAAAGTCAAGGTCGGGGCCTCCCTGGTGACGCAGTGGTTGAGAGTCCGCCTGCCGATGCAGGGGATATGGGTTCGTGCCCCGGTCTGGGAGGATCCCATATGCCGCAGAGCGGCTGGGCCCGTGAGCCACGGCTGCTGGGCCTGCGCGTCCGGAGCCTGTGCTCCGCAACGGGAGGGGCCACAACAGTGAGAGGCCCGCATACCGCAAAAAGAAAAAAAAAAAAAAAAAAAAAGTCAAGGTCATCAAACATGACAAAGACCAATTATGAATTTCAAATGTAAATTATGTATAACTGAAGTGAAAAATTATTTTTGTAAAATTGTTCAGATATTTATTGATCTAAACCTTTCAAAGGCAAGTTCAAAGCATATTTCTCTACTATTATGACATGTATTTCTGAGTAATAACCAGGATTAAAGGTGGAATATTAAAATGTCTATCTTTATAGAAGGTTCTCAATAAATAATGACTAATCTTAAAAATATGACAATAAATATTTAATAATTTTAGTAACAAAAATAACAACAGTTTTAAATATCTGCTACAAAGGTAATGAGATATTCATATTTAATATTTTTAATGATATATAAGCTTAGCATACCTGCTTAAAAAATGTTCCCCAAATCTGTCAAATAAACAATATTTTAGTAATTACCACATGCCAAATTTTTTCTAAGTAATTTAATGCCTTATTTCATTTTATGTGTATAGTAACCATATGAAGTACTATTATAATTACCCCATCTAACACATTTGACACCTCTGAAAACTTGATTTTCACTGGTTCTCCAAAATTGTCTATATGTCTTAGCTATGCCTGGAATATCTTTTCCTCCATCAAACCTCATGATGTAAATCCTTCCTTCCATTTCCAATTCAAATGTCACTTTCTCCATGAATCTGACTTCCCACCACCTCCTGAAACCAGAAGTCTCTACTCTTTCCTCGGAATTCCCACCACTTTTGGTACATTTCCCACTCTAAAATCCAAGAATCTGCCTCTTCCTTATTAATATCTTCTTAGTTCTCCTGGGAATAATAATTGATAGGTGAATGAATGAGTGAAGATTACATGGTTCTTCTAAATAAGGCAGTTTAATGAGAAATTTCTAATGTCAAATCCTTATAATAGATTATCATGTACTACACTTCTCTTTTTGAACTTAATCTGAGCATTCATTAAAATTAAGAAAAAACATACATAAGATGTAGCTAATATAGCACTACAGAAATTTCCCAATAAAGCTTAAAAGCAACTCTCAAAATGATTAATTACATACTCTAGAAAATTAACTGTCTACTTGAACTTAATTCAACATTCTATTAACAAAGACCATAAAATCGAGACAGTCAAGAAAGTAAGCTCAATAATGTCCATCATCCAATAAAAACTTACTAGATACGTAAAGAAGAAGAAAATAAGAAAAATAAGTAAATAGGCACAGATCCCAAAAAGGAAAAAAAAAAAAAAAAGATGGAATTACCAAAGACTGTAAAGCAGTGATTCAACATATATTGAAGTATTTAAAGTACTGGGTTGGCCAAAAAGTTCGTTTGAGTTTTTCCATAAGATGTTATGAAAAACCCAAACAAACTTTTTGGCCAATGCAATAAAACATACACATAATAAGGAAACAAATAGAGAATCTCAACAGAGAAATAGAAACTATACTATAGGATAGGCTTAGCAGATTAGACACTGGTGGAGAAAAGATCAGTTAACTTAAAATCAGGACACTAGAAACTATCTAAACAGTTTCTAGTGAATTGTTAGAATTCACTAGGATTGTTAGAATGGTAATTTCAGCAGAAAAATGAAAAATATAAGAGTTTAAAGAAATTCTAAAAATAAAAATCAGTGATAGTAGTCATAAAAAAATGACTTTGAGAGACTCATCTCTACACTTGAAATAGTCAAGAAAAGAGTCATGGAGTCTAAAGATAAGTCAGTAGGAATTATCCAAGTTAAAACATAAAGATTAAAAAATCTAACATAAGCATAACTGGAATCTCTGAAGGAGAACACAGAGAAAATAGGGCAGAGAAAAAAAATGCTCAAATCTAGACACATCAAATTCAAATGGCTGAACATTAAAGGCAAAGAGAAAATATTGAAGACAGCCAGAAAATAAAAGACAAATGATATACAAAAAAAAAATAAGAAATTAGAGTAGAAGTTTTGACAGAAACTAGGCAAGCCAGACTATAGAGTGACAGAAGGAAAACAACTGTAAAGCCAGAAAAATAAATTCATCAAATATAACTTTCAAAAATAAGGGTAAATATTTTTTCAGATTAAACACAATTGAGAGAATTATTTACTAACAGACCTGAACTATAAGAAAAGTTAAAGCAAGTTCTTCAGCAAGAAGAAATATGACATAAGACATAAACTTGGATCTATAGAAAAAAAATAAACATTCCTGGATATGGTTAAAATAAAGGTAAATAGAAAAGATCTTAATCACACTAAAAAGATTCAATGATCGTCTAAACAGGAATTGTCAAACTTTTTCTTTAAAGGATAAAATAGTAAATATTTTCGGCTTTGTGGGTCATAAGGTCTCTCTTGCAATTACTCAACTATGCCGTTGTAGCATGAAAGCAGCCATAAATTACACAAAAATGAATCAATATAACTGGTTTTGGCCTAAGGGTTGTATTTTTTAATGCCTAAAAACTATTTGGGCAACAATAGCAAAAAAAATGAGAAGGGTGCTTTGGAAGTATACTGTTGTAAGTTTCTGACATTATACATGAAGTGGTGTAATGTTACTTAAACTGTGATTAATCAAAGATGTATTTGTAAATCCTAAGGAAACACTAAAAATAATTTAGTAAGAGGTATAAATAATAAGCCAATAGTGAAGTTAAATGGAATCACAATAATTCAGAAGCAGGCAGAAAAAGGAAAAGTGGCAGACAAAAACAAGTGGAACACATAGAAAACAACCAGCAATTGAGTGGCTTTTAATCAAATCACACATATAGTTACATATGTAACTATAAACTATCTAAACATACTAATTAAAATATGGAGATGGTCAAATTGAATAATAAAGCAAGATGCAAGTATTTACCATCTATAAGAGACTCACATATGAAGACATAGAGTGGTTAAAAGGTAAAGGATGAGGAAAACTCACTATGCATACACAAATCAAAAGAAAACTGGAGTGGCTATATTAATAACAAAGTAGACTTCAGAAGGAGTAGTATTACCTGGGATGAAGGGGGAAATTTCATAATGATAAAGCATTAGATTTACCAAGAAGACATAAAAATCCTAAATGTGTATGAACTTAGCAACACAGCTTCAAAATACATGAAGTAGAAACTGATAGAACTAAAAGGGAAAATACACAAATCCACAACTATTGATGGAGACTTCAACACAACACTCTGATAGAACTGTAGACAGAAAATCACTAATCAAGAAGACCTCAGTAACAATAGCTACTGATTTAAACTAACAACAGCAGATTAAACATTCTTTTTGAGTGCATGGAACATTTGGAAGATAGACCATAATCTGTGCCACAAAGCAAACCTCAACCAACTGAAAATAACTGATACCATACAGAGTGTCTTCTCCGATCATAACAAAATTAAATTGGACATCAATACCAGAAAGACATTCATAAAACCTCCAAATATTTGGAGATTAAACAACATACTTCTAAATATCACATGGGTCAATGAGCAAGTTGAAAGGAAAATTAGAACATATTTTGAATTGAAGGAAAATAAAAACAATGTATCAAAATGTATGGTAAGATGCTAAAGCAATGTTTGGAGGGAAATGTACAGTGCAAAATGCTCATATTGGAGAAAAAAGAATAGTTCTAAATTATATAAGAACAATAACCCTAACACCTGGTCTCTCTTCCTTTCCATCAGACTGAATTATCTTAAGGAAGATACATAAGTACAACAGATAGATTTTCCAAACTCATGCATGTGCATTTTGAAGTCAGACATTATAATCAATTAAGATGAATTCCTAGAACATCTGGTCACCAGCCAGGCATCCGATTTAGGATATATCACTTTACGCATTAAATGCAACCGCTTTCAATAACATTTTGCTGCCTTCTTCCTTTGAAAGCAAAAATGTCCATTTCAAAACTATAGTTTTTTAATTTGAAGAAAAGTTTATTGTTTACTGATTATTATTCTTACAGATAAAGATGTAAAAGGGCAAAACACATGATAGGAAAATATAATTAATATGTATATAATAAAATGATAAAGATATGATTATAAATAATGTGTCTTGAACTTAGGGTGACCAACCATCACCGATTGCCCAAGTCCAAAGGGATTCCGGAAACATGGGTCTTGAAATGCTAACTGGGAAAGTCCTGGGGAAATCAAAACAAGTTAGAGATCTTGCTTCAACTATACTCAAGACAGGTTTATTTTTAAGACATCTAAAAGACTAATTGAATTAGGCATACATCTGTAATGAAACATAGGGGTCTATTTTAACAATTTAAAAAACAAACTTATCAAATACCTAAAAACAAAGTAATTCAATGTCTTAAAATACATGTTAAATTGATTTTTTTTTCTTATTTTCATGAGATCTAACTATACGTTTGTTGATAAATCCACAGGTTATGCCTCACGACCTCCGTCCTGGGCCCACTGATGGTTCCTAGACTGCCTCTGTGCATTTGCCATCTTTTCAGTTTGTTTTCTCTCCCTCTCTCTTTTTTTCATAGCTACCACTTTTATTTTTCGGCATTACTATCCAAGATTCTTTGCCAAAATATATCCACAATCCCCAGTTCTGCTTGCCTCAGCTTCTCAAATGTGTTACAATGTAACCAAGGATAGGCCAACTACTGACTAGTTTTCCTTTTTTCTCCTCTTTAGATGGTGTAGTCAGTGCAGTGGTTCTCCATAGATGTGTGAGTGCTTGTGTGGTAGTGTGTAAGCCTGTATGGGGTGATCTGTTGGGTATACCACAACCAGCAAAGGGCTTCTACAAATGACAGAGACTCCCACCCCTGAAGACTCTACTTTAATTCCTGGAGAACTGGGCTTGGAAGTAGCAAAGAATAATTTGAAAAGACCTCAGGATTGATTCTGATATATCTATCACTAACTCCCCAAGCTCTACCAACACACACACGTGAGTGTGCACACACACACATATACATGTGAGTGTGAGCGCACACCCACGCACACCACACACACCAACACACCATTGGAATCTTCATACAAACCACTTATCAATTTCATTCCTGTTAGTAGGATCTCCAAACTTCCTTCTTTCCCATCCTGCCTCCCTCACACCTACTGCCTACACACACACACACACACACACACACACTCCATGAAGACGTTTTTCTTTGGACAGAAAAACAATAGTGAAATAGAAGGCAATTCAAATGATGGTGGGTTGATCTTGGAAGAACTCTACCATCCAAGCACTCCCCTTGCAGTCTAACAGCTCTGAAGAGAGACTGTGCTATGTTAAGCCTATTATTAACTCACAATAATCCAAAGAGGTAATTACTGTTCTCAGCATCACTTTATAGAAAGGAAAAGTGAGATACAGAGACAGAAAGTAGAATGGGGCTGAGGGGAAGGGACAGTGAGAAGTTAATTCTTAATGGTTATAGAGTATCAGTTTGGGTGATAAAATAATTCCTCAGATGAATAGTGGTAATGGTTGCACAACAATGTGAATGTATTAATGCCACTAAACAGTATACTTAAAATGATACCAGATAATGATAGTAGTATTGAATGCAAACAATTATTTCAAATCTTAGTTTACCTATTACATTTTTCAAAGCAAAACATATACACTCTTAAAAATATCTACTAATTTTAAAACATTATACAATTCAACTCTACCCACTACAAACATTTATTCCCAGGTAACCTGAAAAAGGTAGTATACAGGACTGACTCAGTAGTCAGACTACCTGGATTGAGTCCTTCACCACTTGCTAGCTGTGAGGTTGGACACGCCTCCTAATTTCTCATTATATCACTTTACCCTTCTATAAAGTGATGCTGAAAACAGTAATTAATATTAGGGTTATTGTGAATTAATATATATAAAACTTTGAGCAGTTCCTGGCACATAGCAAACATTCAGTAAATGTTGGCCAAAATGTTTTGTATGGTGTAACAAAAAAGTTAAGCTTTTTACTATGTAAAACATTTATATACTGATATAGAATGGATTTTTTAAAAATAACATACAAGAAAAAATTTTGATAACTAACAAAGAGAATATGCAAAAGAATTTGCAAAATAAATAAATAAAACTATTCCAGCTGTGTATATTTAAAGTTTTATAGATGATTTATTTTTCCATTGTATAATGATTCTACAACTCAGGAATAAGGTTTATGTAGGTATGTCCTCTAAGCAGTAGACCATGTGCAATAACAAACAGCCATTGACACTTTTCACTTGCAGACTATTAATGGGCAACAACTTTAATTGCTATGTATGTTTAAAACTTAATGAAGATATGAATAATTTAAATTGTTTGCTATATATACAAAAACAAGGAATATTAGACTTGCAGTGTTATCCAGTCATTTATTTCCTAGAAGTATACAAATGGAATTTATCACAAAAACATTTATTAAAACATGAATGAACTTTAATAATGAATATTAGGAGTGGCCATTACCTATTAAAACCATCACTTATTACAAAGAAGGAAATATTATACTAGAATCCTTGTTTCTCTTTCATAAATCTTATGCAGGGGTCCAGCCTTCCAATGAACTGACACTAACTAATTGTTTACTGTCTATACCAAAATTTTCTCCAACTGTTGACAAACCAGTCACAAGGGTACACAGCAGTAGATGGGACCATTTCTTCTACTAATCTTTTAGGCAATTTCTCCTGCATATCTTGGCAGGAAGCCTGTAACAGTTTGAACAGAGTTGTGCACAATATGTGCAGTGCAGCCAAAACTCATTAAGTGCCTTTGTCTCATGCATCTTGTGAAATACAATATTGCACTGCTGATGAGCAATGCCTCCAAATGTTATGTTAACGTTAAGATCACCAGAAACCATTAATTTACTAGTCAAATTACATCTCTCAGAAGCATTTAGACAATGTTATAGGGAATGATCTGCCTATCACCAAATATAAATGAAATTTTAATGACTGTTTTCCAGGTGCTTCAGACACAGGTTAAGAAAGTGTTCTAGAATATACTTAATGACTAATTTGTTACAGCATTAAAGTTTATTTTAAACTTTAATTTAAATGTAACACTTTCTATACCTTTTTTCCAGGTTCAAAGTCTTGGTAGCACTCTGTATTCATTAAAAGACTACTTTCTTTCAGAGATTTAAGAAAAGACTTCAATTTTTAGTTCCACCTTTTATTTTTTTTTAATTCAAATATAATTGACTTACAATATTAGTTTCAGGCATATAACATAGTAATTTGATATTTTATACATTACAAAATGATCACCACAGTAAGTCTAGTTACAATCTGTCATCATACACAGTTATTTACAATATTATTGCCTATATTCCCTATACTTCACATCACATTCCCATTATTTATTTTTTTAACACCTTTATTGGAGTATAATTGCTTTACAATGGTGTGTTAGTTTCTGCTTTATAACAAAGTGAATCAGCTATACATATACGTATATCCCCATACCTCCTTCCTCTTGAGTCTACATCCCAACTTCCCTACCCCACCCTCTAGGTGGTCATAAAACCCCAAGCTGACCTCCCTATGCTATGTGGCTGCTTCCCACTAGCTATCTATCTTACATTTGGTAGCGTATATATGTCTATGCCACTCTCTCACTTTGTCCCAGCTTACCCTTCCCCCTCCCCATGTCCTCAAGTCCATTTTCTATGTCTGAGTCTTTATTCCTGTCCTGCCCCTAGGTTCTTCAGAACCTTTTTTTTTTTTAGATTCCATATATATGTGTTAGCCTATGGTATTTGTTTTTCTCTTTCTGACTTACTTCACTCTATATGACAGACTCTAGGTCCATTCACCTCACTACAAATAACTAAATTTCATTTCTTTTTCTGGCTGAGTTATATTCCACTGTGTGTATGTGCCACATCTTCTTTATCCATTCATCTGTCATGAACACTTATGTTGCTTCCATGTCCTGGCTGTTGTAAATAGAGTTGCAATGAATATTGTGGTACATGACTCTTTTTGAATTATGGTTTTCTCAGGGTGTATGCCAGGTAGTGGGATTGCTGGGTCATATGGTAGTACTATTTTTAGATTTTTAAAAAACCTCCATACTGTTCTCCATAGTGGTTATATCAATTTACATTCCCACCAACAGTGCAAGAGGGCTCCCTTTTCTCTACACCCTCTCCAGCATGTTTTGTTTGTAAATTTTTTGGTGATGACCATTCTGACTGATGTGAGGTGATACCTCATTGCAGTTTTGATTTGCATTTCTCTAATGATGAGTGATGTTGAGCATCCTTTCATGTGTTTGTTGGCAATCTGTATATCTTCTTTGGAGAAATGTCTATTTATGTCTTCTGCCCATCTTTGGGTTGGGTTGTTTATTTTTTTGATATGGAGCTGAATGAGCTGCTTGTAAATTTTGGAGATGAATCCTTTGTCAGTTGCTTCATTTGCAAATCTTTTCTCCCATTCTGAGTGTTGTGTTTTCGTCTTGATTAGGGTTTTCCTTTGCTGTGCAAAAGCTTTTAAGTTTCATTGGGTACCATGTGTTTATTTCTGTTTTTATTTCCATTTCTCTAGGAGGGGGGTCAAAAAGGATCTTGCTGTGACTTAGGTCAAAGAGTGTTCTGCCTATGTTTTCCTCTAAGAGTTTTATAGTGTCTGGCCTTACATTTAGGTCTTTAATCCATTTTGAGTTTATTTTTGTGTATGGTGTTAGGGAGTGTTCTAATTTCATTCTTTTACATGTAGCTGTCCAGTTTTCCAAGCACCACTTATTGAAGAGGTTCTCTTTTCTCCATTGTATATTCTTGCCTCCTTTATCAAAAATAAGGTGACCATATGTGCGTGGGGTTATCTCTGGGCTTTCTATCCTGTTCCATTGATCTATATTTCTATTTTTGTGCCAGTAACATACTGTCTTGATTACTGTAACTTTGTAGCTTTGTAGCTTTGTCTGAAGTCTGGGAGCCTGATTCCTCCAGCTCCATTTTTCTTTCTCAATATTGCTTAGGCTATTCAGGGTCTCTTGTGTTTCCATAGAAATTGGGAAATTTTTTGTTCTAGTTCTGTGAAAAAATGCCATTGGTAGTTTGAAAGGGATTGCATTGAATCCATAGATTGCTTTGGATAGTATAGTCATTTTCACAATGTTGATTCTTCCAATCCAAGAACATGGTATATCTCTCCATCTGTTTGTATCATCTTTAATTTCTTTCATCAATATCTTATAATTTTCTGCATACAGATCTTCTGGCTCTTTAGGTAGGTTTATTCCTAGGTAGTTTATTTTTTTGTTGCAGTCATAAATGGGAGTATTTCCTTAATTTCTCTTTCAGATTTTTCATCATTAGTGTATAGGATTGCCAGAGACTTCTGTGAATTAATTTTGTATCCTGCTACTTTACCAAATTCATTGATTAGCTCTAGTAGTTTTCTGGTAGCATCTTTAGGATTCTCTATGTATAGTATCATCTGCAAACAGTGAGAGCTTTACTTCTTCTTTTCCAATTTGGATTCCTTTTACTTCTTTTTCTTCTCTATTGCTGTGGCTAAAGCTTCCAAAACTATGTTGAATAATAGTGGTGAGAGTGGTCAACCTTGTCTTGTTCCTGATCTTAGAGGAAATGGTTTCACTTTCTCACCATTGAGAATGATGTTGGCTGTGGGTTTGTCATATATAGACTTTATTATGTTGAGGTAAGTTCCCTCTCTGCCTACTTTCTGCAGGGGTTTTATCATAAATGGGTGTTGAATTTTGTCAAAAGCTTTCTCTGCATCTATTGAGATGATCATATGATTTTTCTCCTTCAATTTGTTAATATGGTGTATCACATTGATTGATTTGTGTATATTGAAGAATCCTTGCATTCCTGGAATAAACCCCAGTTCATCATGGTGTGTGATCATTTTAACGTGCTGCTGGATTCTGTGTGCTAGTATTTTGTTGAGTATTTTTGCATCTCTTCATCAGTGATATTGGCTTGTAGCTTTCTTTCTTTGTGACATCTTTGTCTGGTTTTGGTATCAGGGTGATGGTGGCTTTGGAGAATGAGCTTGGGAGTGTTCCTCCCTCTGCTATTGTTTGGAGGAGTTTGAGAAGGATAGGTGTTAGCTTTTCTCTACATGTTTAATAGAATTCACCTGTGAAGCCATCTGGCCCTGGACTTTGGTTTGTTGGAAGATTTTTAAGTACAGTCTCAATTTAAGTGCTTCTGATTGGTCTGTTTATATTTTCTATTTCTTCCTGGTTCAGTCTCACAAGGTTGTGATTTTCTAAGAATTTGTCCATTTCTTCCAGGTTGTCCATTTTATTAGCATATCATTGCTTATAGTAATCTCTCATGATCCTTTGTATTTCTGCAGTGTCAGTTGTTACTTCTTCTTTTTCATTTCTAATTCTATTGATTTGAGTCTTTTCCCTTTTCTTCTTTATGAGTCTGGCTAATGGTTTATCAATTTTGTTTATGTTCTCAAACAACCAGCTTTTAGTTTTATTGATCTTTGGTGTTCTTTCCTTCATTTCTTTTTCATATATTTCTGATCTGATCTTTATGATTTCTTTCCTTCTGCTAACTTTGGGGGTTTTTTGTTCTTCTTTCTCTAATTGCTTTAGGTGTAAGATTTGGTTTTTTATTTGAGATGTTTCTTCTTTCTTGAGGTAGGATTGTATTGCTATAAACTTCCCTCTTAGAACTGCTTTTGCTGCATCCCACAGGTTTTGAGTAATAGTGTTTTCATTGTCATTTGTTTCTAGGTATTTTTTGATTACCTCTTTGATTGCTTCAGTGATTTCTTAGTTATTAAGTAGTGTATTGTTTAACCTCCATGTGTTTGTATTTTTTACATATTTTTTCCTGTAATTGACATCTAGTCTTATAGCGTTGTGGTCAGTAAAGTTAGTAGATATGATTTCAAATTTCTTAAATTTATCAAGGCTTGATTTGTGACCCAAGATATGATCTATCCTGGAGAATGTTCCATGAGCACTTGAGAAGAAAGTGTATTCTGTTGTTTTTGGATGGAATATCCTAGAAGTATCAATTAAGTCCATCTTTTTTAATGTATCATTTAAAGCTTGTGTTTCCTTATTTATTTTCATTTTGTATGATCTGTCCATTGGTGCAAGTGGTGTGTTAAAGTCCCTTACTCCTATTGTGTCACGGGTGATTGCCCCTTATATGGCTGTTAGTATTTGCCTTATGTATTGAGGTGCTCCTATGTTGGGTGCATAAATATTTACACTTGTTATATCTTCTTCTTGGACTGATCCCTTGATTATGTAGTATTCTTCTTTATCTCTTGTAATAGTCTTTATTTTAAAGTCAATTTGTCTGATATGAGAATTGCTACTCCATCTTTATTTTGATTTCCATTTGCATGGAATATCTTTTTCTATCCCCTCACTTCGGCCTGTATGTGTCCCTAGGTCTGAAGTAGGTCTCTTGTAAACAGCATATATACAGGTCTTGTTTTTGTATCCATTCAGCCAGTCTATGTCTTTTGGTTGAAGTATTTAATCCATTTACCTTTAAGGTAATTATCGATATGTATGTTCCTATGACCATTTTTGTAATTGTTTTGGGTTTGTTATTGTAGGTCTTTTCCTTCTCTTGTTTTTCCTGCCAAGAGAAGTTCCTTTAGCATTTGTTGTAAAGCTGGTTTGGTGGTGCTGAACTCTCTCAGCTTTTGCTTGTCTGTAAACGTTTTAATTTCTCCATCAAATCTGAATGAGATCCTTGCTGGGTAGAGTAATCTTGGTTGCAGGTTTTTCCCTTTCATCACTTTAAATATGTCCTGCCACTCCCTTGTGGGTTGCAGAGTTTCTGCTGAAATATCAGCTGTTAACCTTATGGGGATTCCCTTGTATGTTTTTTGGGTTTTTTTCCCTTGCTGCTTTAAACATTTTTTCTCTGTATTAATTTTTGATAGTTTGATTAATATGTGTCTTGGCATGGTTCTCCTTGGATTTACCCTGTATGGGACCTTGTGTGATTTCTGGACTTGATTGACTATTTCCTTTCTCATATTAGGGCAGTTTTCAACTATAATAGTTTCAAATATTTTCTCAGTCCCTTTCTTTTTCTCTCCTTCTTCTGGGATCCCTATAATCCGAATGCTGGTACATTTAATGTTGTCCCAGAAGTCGGTGAGACAGTCCTCAATTCTCTTCATTCTTTTTTCTTCATTCTGCTCTGAGGTAGTTATTTCCACTATTTTATCTTCCAGGACACTTATCCATTTTTCTGCCTCAGTTATTCTGTTATTGATTCCTTCTAGAGATTTTTAAATTTCTTTTATTGAATTGTTTATCATTGTTTATTTGCTCTTTAGTTGTTCTAGGTCCTTGTTAAAGGTTTCTTTTATTTTCTCCATTCTATTTCCAAGATTTTGGATCATGTTTACTATCATTACTCTGAACTCTTTTTCAGGTACACTGCCTATTTCCTCTTCATTTGTTTGGTCTGGTGGGTTTTTACCTTGCTCCTTCATCTGCTGTGTGTTTCTCTGTCTTCTCATTTTGCTTAAGTTACTGTATTTGGGGTCTCCTTTTTGCAGGCTGCAGGTTTGTAATTCCCATTGTTTTTGGTGTCTGCCCCCAGTGGCTAAGTTTTGTTCAGTGGGTTGTGTAGGCTTCCTGGTGGAGGGGACTAGTGTCTGTGTTCTGGTGGATGATGCTGGTTATTGTCTTTCTGGTGGGCAGGACTGTGTCTGGTGGTGTGTTTTGGGGTGTCTGTGACCTTATTATGATTTTAGGCAGCCTCTCTGCTAATGGGTGGAGTTGTGTTCCTGTCTTGCTAGTTTTTTGTCATAGGGTGTCCAGCACTGTAGCTTGCTGGTCGTTGAGTGGAGCTGGGTCTTAGCATTGAGATGGAGATCTCTGGGAGAGCTTTTGCCATTTGATATTACATGGAGCTGGGAAGTCTCTGGTGGACCAGTGTCCTAAGCTCAGCTCTCCTGAGCTCTCCTCTGAGCTCTCAGAGGAGAAAAAAATAAGGAAGAGAGCAACCAAATCAATAAAAAAGTCTACCAGTGATAATAAACTCTAAATACTAAACTAAGATAAACATAAAACCCAAAACAAGTTAAATTCAGAAGGCAAACCCCAAGTCTACAGTTGCTCCTAAAGTCCACCACCTCAGTTTTGGGATGATTCGTTGTCTACTCAGGTATTTCAGAGATGCAGGGTATGTCAAGTTGATTGTTGGGATTTAATCTGCTGCTCCTGAGGCTGCCAGGAGAGATTTCCCTTATCAAGCATATCATTTGCAAATATCTTCTCCCATTTAGTAGGTTGCATTTTTGTTCTTTTGATGGTTTACTTCACTATGTAAAACTTTTCATTTTAATGTCATCTCGTTTGTTTATTTTTGTTTTTGTTGCCCTTCCCTGAGAAGACAGAGCCAAAAAAAATATTTAAGATCAATGTTGAAGAGTGGACTACCAATGTCTTCTTCTAGAAATTTTATAGTTTCAGACCTTATATTGTAAGTCTTTAATTAATTTTGAGTTTATCTTTGTATATGGTATGAAAAAGCAGTTCAGTTTTATCATTTTGCATCTAGCTGTCCAGTTTTCCCAATACCATTTATTGAAGGGACTGTCTTTTCCCCATTGTATATTCTTGCCTCCTTTGTCATAGATTAATTGACCATATGTGTGTGGATTTATTTCTGGGTTCCCTATTCAATTCATCTATACATCTGTTTTTGTGCCAATAACATACACTTTTCATTACTATAGCTTTGTATTATAGTTTGAAAACAGGGAGCTTGATACCACCAGCTTTGTTGATCTTTCTCAGAATTGTTTGGGATATTCAGGGTCTTTTGTGGTTCCATTCAAATTTTAGGATTATTTGTTTTAGTTCTGTGGAAAATGCCATGAGCATTTTGATAGAGATTGCATTGAATCTGTATATTGCTTTGGATAGTATGGACACTTTAACAATATTATATCTTCCAATCTATGACAACAGTATACCTTTCCATTTAGTTGTGCCATCTTCAATTTCTTTCATCAGTGTCATAGTTTTCAGAATATAGGTCTCTCACCTCCTTGTTTATATTTATTCCTAAGTATTTTATTCTTTTGATGCAATTATAATTGAGATTTTCCTCATTACTTTTTCTGATAGTTTGTAATTAGTGTATAGATATACACTAATAACTTTACTGAATTTATTTATTAGTTCTAATAGTTTTTAGGTCGAGTCTTTAGGGTTCTATCTATATAGTATCATGTCATCTTCAAACAGTGACAGTTTTACTTCTTTCTTTCCAATTTGGATGCCTTTTATTTCTTTTTCTTGTTTTATTTCTGTGGCTAGGACTTCCAAAACTATGTTGACTAAAAGTGGGAAGCAGCTGCATAGCACAGGGAGATCAGCTCAGTGCTTTGTGACCACCTAGAGGGGTGAGATAGGGAGGGTGGGAGGGAGGCTCAAGAGGGAGGGGGTATGGGGATATATGTATACATATAGCTGATTCACTTTGTTATACAGCAGAAACTAACACAACATTGTATAACAGTTATACTCCAATAAAGACTTTAAAAAATAATAAAAATTTTAAAAGAACAATAAAAGTGGTGAGGTTGAGCATCCTTTATTGTTCCTGATCTTAGGGGAAAAGCTTTTAGCTTTTCACCATTGGGTATGATGAACCTATTTACAAAACAGAAGTTGAGTCACAGATGTAGAAAACAAACTTATGGTTTCCAAGGGGGATGGGGGGAGGGATAAACTGGGAGATTGGCATTGACATATACCCACTACTACATATAGAATAGATAACTAATAAGAACCTACTGAATAGCACAGGGAACTCTATTAGATACTCTGTAGCGAGGTATATGGAAATAGAATCTTAAAAAGAGTAGGTATATATGTATATATAACTGATTCACTTTTTTGTACAACAGAAACTAACACAACATTGTAAATCAACTATACTTCAATTTTTAAAATTAAGTTAAAAAATTATGGGATGCAGCAAAAACTGTTCTAAGAGACAAGTTCATAGTGATACAGACCTACCTCAAGAAATAAGAGAAATCTCAAATAAACAATCTAACTTTATACCTAAAGAAACTAGAAAAAGAAGAACAAACAAACCCAGAGTTGGTAGAAGGAAAGAAATAATAAGGTCAGATTGGAAATAAATGAAATAGAGTTTCATCTTCTATTAATTTATGTGTATTGCCAGGTCCACATTTTACTTTGCCTCCAGTGCTATCATTCCACATATGTATTTTCCCATGTTAAAGTCTGATCCTAGAATATCTTTAGTACTCCAAATAAAGCCCACTAACAGCTACTTCCCTCTCTTTTCAACTTCTCTTGAAAATGCACCCCATCGATGAATTATCCCTGACTAGAAAGAAGGCAGAGTGATCTCCTCTAAGGTACTTTGTTAAACATTCTCAATTGATCCTTGATAAAACAAAATACAGTTATACTTTCGTGTTCCACATATAGTATATTCATTATTTAAACTTACATTTTAAAATTATGCTTATTTTTTTGTCCTAGATTATAAACCTAAAGCCATCAAGTTATTTGCATGATTTGGCATGGAATCTAGATCATCACCATACACCAAGAGGCATTTAACAAGTAACGTGCAAATCATTCATTATCTACAAAATTTTATAAACATAAATAGCCAAGCTGATTAAGCAAAATACTAAAGAATTATGTTCTTCAACATCAGTGATTTCATTAATTCAATGTTCTAACTTCCTTATTGTCTGAGACACATCCCTAATTGACAGGTGAACAATCCTTTATCGTTTAGTGACAAAATCAAATAAACTACATGACAACCTGAACAATAAGGCAAAAATTGATCTTTAAAGCTTCCCCCAAAAGACCCTGAATCAACAAGAAATAGATCAATTTATTCATTAATGGTAGACAAGGCCATCACATCCAGGTCAAAAATTCAACTACATTTGATCTAACAATCAAGAGGTTATTTTTTTCCTTTTGTCATTTGCTAAAGTCTACTCATTTAGCCTCCCTCAACTCAATTTTTAAAAATATTTTAAGACAATGATAACATAGCACTTATTGATTTGAAAAATATTCCAATTTATAAAATAGCTATAATACAAACACATTTTTATTGACTTTGTTTTTAATAGACACTGGGCTAAGACTTAAAAGCACATTTTACAAGTGTAAAGTCCTCATATCTGAGCCACACACAAAAGAAATACTTCCTCCTTACTTACTGATAGATAGTATTAAAGGAGAAGGCAAATAAAATGGTTTGAGCTTCCCTGGATTCAATAGAATCCATAAAAATGATAGGTCATGTGCTAAAATAGTTATTTCTGGAGAGCTGAACATGGCAATATTGTAAGATCAGCCTTATTCAGATTTTGTGACTGGTGATTCAGAAAAAGTCAGGCCAGAAACAAATGTAGGCTTGGAACAACTTCTCAAATGTTAGGGGCTCTGAGAATTTTGTAGTGACTTCAACTTTTTATTAATTAAAAAATGTTTTCAGGGTATATGCCCAGTAGTGGGATTGCTGGGTCGTATGGTAGTTCTATTTTCAGTTTTTTAAGGAACCTCCACACTGTTCTCCATAGTGGCTGTATCAATTTACATTCCCACCAACAGTGTAAGAGAAAACCATAATTCAAAAAGAGTCATGTACCACAATGTTCATTGCGGCTCTATTTACAATAGCCAGGGCATGGAAGAAACCTAAGTGTCCATCGACAGATGAATAGATAAAGAAGATGTAGCACATATATACAATGGAACATTACTCAACCATAAAAAGAAATGAAACTGAGTTATTTGTAGTGAGGTGGATGGACCTAGAGTCTGTCATACAGAGTGAAGTAAGTCAGAAAGAAAAAAACAAATACCGTATGCTAACACATATACATGGAATCTAAAACAAGAAATGGTTCTGAAAAACCTAGGGGCAGGACAGAAATAAAGATGCAGACGTAGAGAATGGACTTGAGGAAACAGGGAGGGGAAAGGGTAAGCTGGGACGAAGTAAGAGAATGGGATTGACATATATACACTACCAAATGTAAAATAGATAGCTAGTAGGAAGAAGTCGCATAGCACAGGGAGATCATCTCGGTGCTTTGTGTCCACCTAGAGAGATGGGATAAGGAGGGTGGGAGGGAGATGCAAGAGGGAGGAGATATGGGGAAATATATACAGGTATAGCTGATTCATTTTGTTATACAGTGGAAACTAACACACCATTGTGAAGCAATTATACTCCGATAAAGATGTTTAAAAAAAATGCAGAATCTAGTTGTCTTCTATAAGGCAACATTAAAGAGATCTGTAAAAATAGAAAATGATTCTACTCTTTCATTAGTATTTTTGGAAAATAATTTTTTTTTAAAACTAACAAAAAAAATATCTTCAAAGCCCCCATAAAGGTTTGAAAAACTATGAAAGTTCAAATGAATGTTTGTCCTCCAAAAAGCAAAATTAGACAAAACAATCAAAAACCTGGAGAAAAGACATTAGGGCACAAAACTAAAACATGACAATTGAAGGTTGATTCTGAAGCCAGACTACCTGGTGAAATTCTAGCTCTAGCACCTTTTAGCTGAGTAGTTAGGAAAAGTTTCTTTCAAGTGACAAATGGGGATAATAATAGTACCTGCTTCAAAGACTTCTGTGTTCATTTAGGTACAGCTATTAGAACAGTGCTGGGCACATGGGAAGTACTACATATGATAATGTTGATCATGATGACAACAATGATGACTTATAAACTTTTCTGTCATTAGTGCATTTTCTGAAAGCATCACCAGATTAGTTTGTCTGTATTTCTTTTATTGAGGTTCTTTGCGCTTAAGCCAAAAGAGAAGTAGCTGCCTGTTTTCTGATATTCCTGATAAGATGAGACCTATTCCAGTGAAGCATTCTTTTTAGAAGACTGGTTGAAATTTCCAAACGTGATGAGTCCTCCAGGGGAAAATAATGTTCTTCAACTTAAAATTGAAGTTAAAAAAAAAAAGAAATTTCGAAATATTAAAAGTACTATGATGATGTCTGAAAATTAAAATAATTGCAAAAGATGAAAACAGCCGTTTCTAATATGGTAATTGTTGTCTGAAATGAGTGCCAATTATAGGTCAGAGGAACTTACAAAATACTGCATATTCTATTATACATTACCAATTTGGTTAAAGAGTGATGGCAGTATCTGTATGCATATTGTGCAAAGAGAACAAATATATTGCAATTATATTTCTATAGTTATATTACCTATTTTACTGCTGCATCTCTAATGAACAAGGGAATTCCACTCTTCATTATTAGCCTGCAAGACTGGCATTTGCTTTACAAGGGAATTGTCAATACAGGAAAGGGGAGATCTCAGGATTATCCACTCTACTAATCAGCTCATTTACGACTGACGCATGGATTAAAAAATGGCCCAGCATGGACTCAGAAGCCAGTATTACAGTGTTTTATATCTAGGCATGAGATATAAAATGGTCAATTTGCAGTGTCCTAATAAACAAATGCATTTTGAACAAGAACGCATTTCAAAACCATTTTTGCTGTGTCCTAATGTTTCAAGCACTTTACCCAAATACTCTTACCATATAAGTACTCTCCCACTGGGATGGACTAGTCCAGGATATTTCAAAAGATCATTTTAAGGAGCACATTCTTGTTTCTCCCTAATCTTACAAGCTTTACTTTCAAAGACCTTTAACAACAGGTGCTAATAAGGTAGTTATCACAATTGGCTACTGTTTATATATATTTAACACTAAGTATTAGAGAGTATAGTGATGATAGATAGAATATATTATCATCATTATTTATTTTCCATTATTTTCTGGAGTGTCTGTTGCCTTTAGGAAATATTACTTGGCAAAAAGCTCAATACTCTCTAGCACCACTTTTGTTGTGGTTTTCCAGAAATGCCAAATGCTACAAGCCTCCTGGGGATGAAGACAGTTTTGCAAACATGGATGAGTGCTTCATTTGGTGGCTTTTCACTTAACAGTCCTCAACAGAACCACTTCTGCACTGATTATTTATGATGCCATTCTATTTTGAAATGATTTCTCTAGCAAAATTTACATTGGAAGAATCACAAACATAAGGAGAATGTTTTTGTTCCCATAACACATTATTTAATAGCATTTTCTCCAAGGGACAGTTATTTTTCCTTATGGAACATTCTTCTTATGAAGAACTATTTTAGATATGTAGAGGTATTGTTTTACAAATAAATTATGATAGGATTTCTGTAAAGATGCTAAGTAACTTATATGAGAACCACTGTTTCAGATTTTACAGGAATTTCAGAATCCTACTTTGAAGAGAATGTTATGGCCAGGATCACTGTAGCTAAATGGGAACTAAAGCAATTATCTCCTACAGACAGCCTTTAAAAGAAACCACCTTTACTCAGTTCTCCAGATACTTATGTAAAAAAATGATGTTTGGCATTTGATTCTACTACAAAATCCTCACCTTTCCTTCAGCTATTTGGTTATGTAGACTTGACCTTAGATATCACAGAAGAAATATAGACTTCAGGTAAATGAAACCAAATTAACACATGAACATCTAGTGTTTCCAATTCTAATGATTGCTTGGGCAACTAGATTTTACTTCACTTTACTTCACTCTTGATAAGGAAAATAATCATCAGTGATATATTAATAAAATACCTTTGAAATCATGTATCTGACAGTTTTAGGTAAAGTTTATGCTCTGGGAGTTCAAATTTTACTGCCTTTTTAATAATTTGTAAATCGTGTTGACACTTTTAAGAAAAATGTCCATATTATCTAAGTCCAAATTTTACTGCTTTATTATTTCTATTATGTATTTTGAAAATGGAAATCTTTTGACCTTAAATAACCAAGTAATAAAATAAAGTAGTAAAAGAAACTGAAAAGCCATGCATCTGACTCTTTATTTCAAACCATTAAAACTCAGAAAAAAATTGATGATTTAATTCATAACCAATAGAAAAATGAAAAAAAATCCTTCTTTATACTGAAAGTGTATAGCTAGATCAGTATGAATAAAAATGAGTAATTTCTGGTTGGTCAAGATAATGGGTAGTTATTATTGTACCAATATATTTAATAGCTTAACCCAGATGGCACTACCTTTCTTTGTCTGTTCTTTGTGAGAAATTACTTGGCTATTTACTACACTTATTTCCCAAAAGAGTGCTTATTATTCTGGGAACACTACTTTACAAACACTCTATCATAAAGAAAAATAGGAAAAGATAATGTCTTCCACCTTTGAAATCGCAATAACATTTTAATGTTAAAAATGATTTGCTTTTTCCTATATCAGTGGTAACACAAATACAGGCATATTTCAGAGATATTGTGGGTTTGGATGCAGACCACTGCAATAAAATGAATATTACAATAATGTGAGTCACACAAATTTTGTGGTTTCCTAGTGCATATAAAAGTCATGTTTACACTATACTATAGTCTATTAAGTGTGCAATAGCATTATGTACAAAAATGTGCATACCTTAATTAAAAATACTTTATTAATAAAAAATGCTAACCATCTTCTGAGCCTTCATAGAGTCTTAATCTTTTTGCTTGTGGAGGGTCTTGGCTTGATGTTGATGCTGCTGACTGATCAGGGTGATGGTTGTTGAAGGCTGGGATGGCTGTGACAATTTCTTAAAATAACACAACAGTGAAGTTTGCTGCCATCGATTGACTCTTCCTTTCACGAATGATTTCTCTGTAGCATGCAATGCTGTTTGATAGCATTTTACCCACAGTAGAACTTCTTTCAAAATTGGAGTCAACCCTCTTATGCCCTGCAGCTTTATCAACTAAGTTTATGTAATATTCTAAATCCTTTGTTGTCATTTCAACTATCTTCACAGCATCTTCACCAGCAGTAGATTCCATCTCAAGAAACCACTTTTTTTTTTTTTTTGCTCATGCATAAGAAGCAACTCCTCATCCACTAACGTTTAATCATGAGATTGTAGCAATTCAGTCACATCCTCACACTCCAATTCTCATTCTAGTTCTCTTGCTATTCCTACCACATCTGCAGTTACTTTCTCCACTGAAGTCTTTAACCCCTCAAAGTCATCTATGAGATTTGGAATTAACTTCTTCCAAATTCCTGTTTATGTTGATATTTGACCTCTTCCAATGAATCACGAATGTACTTAATGGCATGTAGAATGGTGAATCCTTTCCAAAAGGTTTTTCAATTTACTTCACTCAGATTCATCAGAAGAATCACTACCTATGGCAGCTATAGCTTTACAAAGTATATTTCTTTTTTTTTTTTTTTTCTTTCCTGCAGTACGCAGGCCTCTCACTGCCGCGGCCTCTCCCTCTGCGGAGCACAGGCTCTGGACGTGCAGGCTCAGCGGCCATGGCTCACGGGCCCAGCCGCTCCGTGGCACGTGGGATCCTCCGGGACCGGGGCACAAACCCGCGCCCCCTGCATCGGCAGGCGGACTCCCAACCACTGCGCCACCAGGGAAGACCCCAAAGTATATTTCTTAAATAATAAGACTTGAAAGTCAAAATCACTTCTTGGTGCATGGCTGCAGAATGGATGCTGTTTCAGCAGGCATGAAAACATTAATCTCATTGTACATGTCCATGAGAACTCTTGATGATCAGGTGCATTGTCAATGAGCAGTTATTTTGTTTGTTTGTTTGTTTTGTTTTTTTCTTTTTGCGGTACGTGGGCCTCTCACTGCTCTGGCCTCTCCCGTTGCGGAGCACAGGCTCCGGACACACAGGCTCAGTGGCCATGGCTCACGAGCCCAGCCGCTCCGCAACATGTGGGATCCTCCCGGACCATGGCACGAACCCGCGTCCCCTGCATCGGCAGGTGGACCCTCAACCACTGCGCCACCAAGGAAGCCCAGCAGTTATGTTTTGAAAGGAATCTTTTTATTATGAGCAGTAGGTTTTAACAGTGGGCTTAAAATACTTAGCAAACCATGTTGGAAACAAGTGTGCTGTCATCCACACCTTGTTATCTCATTAATAGAGGACAAGCAGAGTAGATTTAGCATAATTCTTAAAGGTTTTAAGAGTTTCAGAATGGTAAATGAGCACCGGCTTCAACTCAAAGTCTCAAGCTCCATTAGCCCCTAACAAGAGAGTCAGCCTGTCCTTTGAAGCATTGAAGTCAGGCATTGACTTCTCTCTAGCTAGGGAAGTCCTAGATGTGGCATCTTCTTCCAATAGAAGCCTGTTTCATCTACATTGAAAATCTGTTGTTTAGTGTAGCTAGATATTCTGGAACACCTGATGCAGCTTCTACATCAGCACTTGCTGCTTCACCTCGCACTTCTATGTTATAGAGGCAACTTCTTTCTTTAAACCTCATGAACCAACCTCTGCTAGCTTCAAACGTTTCTTCTGCGGCTTCCTCGCCTCTCTCAGCCTTCACAAAGTTGAAAAGAGTTAGGGCCTTGACCTTTATTAGGCTTTGGCTTAAGGGAATGTTATGGCTGGTTTGGTCTTCTATCCAGACCACTAAAACTTTCTCTTTATCAGCAATAAGGCTGCTTCGCTTTCTTACCATTTGTGTATTCACTAGAGTAGCACTTTTAGTTTCCTTCAAGGACTTTTCCTTTGCATTCATGACTTGGCTAACTGTTTGGCACAAGAGGCCAAGCTTTCAGCATAACTCAGCTTTCAACATGCCCTCCTCCCTAAGCTTAATCATCTCTAGCTTTGGATTTAAGAGTGAGAGACAGAAGCACTTCCTTGCACTTGAACACTTAGAAGCCATAGTAGGGTTATTCATTGGCCTAATTTCAATATTGTTGTGTCTTAGGGAATAGGGAGGTCTGAGGAAAAGGAGGAAGACAGGGAACAACCAGCTGGTGAAGCAGTCAGAACATGCACAACTCTTATCAATTAAGTTCATCTTAAATAGGAGTGGTTGGCGATGCCCCTAAATCATTACAATAATAACATCAAGGATCACTGAAAACAGATTACGATACACATATAATAATGATGAAAAAGTTTGCAGTATTGTGAGAATAACCAAAATGTAATACAGAGACATGAAGTGAGCAAATGCTGTTGGAAAAATGGTGCCAATAGACTTTCTCAACACAGGGTTGCCACAAACCTTCAGTTTGTATAAGAAAACACGATTATTTGCGGTGTGTAATAAAGTGCAATAAAGTGAAGTAGGTCTGTAGTAAAAAATCCTACATGACAGAAATCCAACAAGAAGCTGAAGTAACATGCCAGGCATGTGGGGAAAACACTGTGGAAAACAGAAAAAACATGCAGTAACCCTTTACCCAATAAATTCCTAGCATTTTAACAGATGGCTTTGTTATTGGCACTCACACATTATTTCAACAATTACCATGCTGTCAGCCAATCATTGCTTACTAAAATTTGTAAGGACAAAAATGATGCCCATTCCTGTGAAAACACAGTTGACCCTTGAACAACACAGGTTTGAACTGCATGAGTCCACTTATACGTGGGTTTTTTTCAACAAATACATACTGCAGTACTATACAACCTAAGGTTGGTTGAATCGATGGATGTAAAACCACAGATATGGAGGTTAGTGCCCTTAACCCCCATGTTGCTCAAGAGTCACCTGTATTGAGTTAAGAAGTTCAAAAGTATGATACCCTTATTAATATTACTTATTGCATATTAAGTTAAATGAAATATAATACTAATCCTGAGAAGTAGCCTCTTAAAATATAAAAATACCTCGCCTGAATCTATTTCTGCTCTATACTCTTATTCCACCAACTCAGTTCCCTGTACAAGTCTAATCTATGTTCAAGCTTATTTAAACATATGAAACATTTCAGAGTTTAAATATGAAATTTATCCTGTTACTCAAGCTTTCCCTACTAGCAAACTTGGCTTCAAGCAGACCCTAGAGGCAAACCCTGTCAGAGAAATATTCTCTAGGCCTACCTACCCTCTTCCAAATCCATCTCGCTAGAGTAAACAAGCCACAAAAGAAAATCCCCATCCCTAAAATATTGCTTAGCTTTTGTGTTGGACTAGAGGGTATTATCGACATCCATTCAGAGTTGCAGTCCAGATTTCCCCTGTATTGGTTTCCACTATTACATCTATTATTTGATATTCTTTTCAAGCTTATGTTTCTAGGAGAAAATCTAAAATACTCAGCCATTGAGCAGACCAAGCTCCTAAGCTCAATATACTTTTATCTTCTATGTATTTATGGTCCAAGACTGGCCTTCAGTTTAAAAGTAAAAGAATCAAATGAGACAAAGCATCAAAAAATTATATTGCAACTCAATTTAGGGTTTAGTCTAGAAGGCCAAGGAGACTGTCACTTAAGAGAGAACTTCATCCTCTCAACAAAGTTTTTTTCTTTGACTCGTTCCTTAACTGAAATGAAAAGGTAATTTGGATCATTTCTTGACATGCCCAAGTAAATTGATTCAATCAGCCATAAGAGGTACAATAAGCATTAATGTAATTGATATTAATCATATCCACTGCAATTATGTAAATATAGCTTGGAATGCCGTGTGTCAATTTAGTATGCTACGGGTGCTTTTAGAGAACCTATGAATTTCTAAACTCAAAGGCACTGAGAATGCTTGAAAAGCATTGATATTGCCATTAGCTATGTTCCAGCTGACTTAGGTATTAAAAATCATCTTGACTTAAGATGGTTGCATCCCAATAAACCCATGGTTAAGTTGAAAATATCCTAAGTCGAAAATGCATTTAATATACATAACCTACCAAATAACACTGCTTAGCATAACCACCTTAAATGTGCTCAAAACACTGACATTAGCCTACAGTTGGGCAAAATCACCTAACACAAAGGCTATTTTATAATAAAGTGTTGAATATCTCCTGGAACTTACTGAATACTGTATTGAAAGTTAAATAAAGAATGATCATATCGGCACAGAATAGCTGCAAATGTATTGATTGTTTACCTTTGTGATCGCATGGCTGACTGGGAGCTGCAGGTCATCACCACTGCCCAGCATCATGAGAGAGTATCATACTGTATATCGCTAGCCTGGGAAAAGACCAAAATTTAAGCTTCAAAGTACAGTTTCTACTGAACGCGTTATCATTTTCACATTATTGTAAAGTCAAAAAATCGTCAGCTGAACCATCATAGGCTGGCAACCATCTGGATAGGCTAAAAGCTACTCTTGCCACATTTCACAAATACAGCTGTGAGTGATTCCATCCTAGCCCTCTGATGAGGCACGATTAAATGAACTAGATGAATTTTTATGCCTTGTATTACATTAACAGACAATGAATTGAGGTTCTTCATTTGCACATGGGGGCATGAGAGGAAAGGAAGCACTGAATTGTCCTTCAGAATGTGTGGCCCTGAAATCTATTTTTGTAGGTGAGCCCTCTGAGATGCCTTCTGAATAAGGGCTCAAATTATTCAAACAAAATGCCATTGTCTGTGGCAAACAAAGAGTTTGACTCCATGAATGAGACAAAACAGAAACCCCTGCGAGTTAAAGGAATGCTTTAAAACTAGGATAAGACAATTGTGTTATCTGTCACATATTACAAAAATATAACTTCAGGAACATTCATCTCTGTTTCTGCTTTTGCAATTTTAAGTTTTAGTCAAAAACTCTCAGCCATATCTTTCTCTCTTCCTATTGCGGAGATATAGCTCATGTGATGTCACAAGATGAAGGCTGTTAAGGCAGCTGCTCATCATAAAAGGTCTCGAAAAAGCAATAGCTTCAGCTGTATCAAATCTTCCCTGTGGAGCCATATTCAGACACATAAGCCAAACTCATATCATGTGTCTTCTTCCTCTCACACAAATGAAAAGCAAAACACTGGGGGGAAAAAGTAAAATCAAAATTAGGCCTGTCAACTTAGTTATTTCAGCACAAGTTATTGAGTTTTATGTAATGGATTCACCCCAAATTATGTGCTCCTATAAAAAAATCATCTTTGATAACAGATATTGTTATTTAACTTATGGCTTATTTTCCATTTAGAATCTCCAGGTATTTAATGTCACATGTTTTAGGCAATAGATGGACTCCTCTATACAAATACAAAGCATCAAAAATTTAACCTGCTTGCTCTTCTAATCAGAGGCAGCTCTACTGTGAAGTGATCTAGGTAGCCACCAAGGACTTCATAGAGGAAGTTTCAAGTAATACAGTCAATTTTACTCTCACCTTACAGAATTAAGAACAAAATTCAGTTTTTCCAACATTTGATAAAACATGTATTTTGTTTCTTCTATTAGAATTTTAAATAATAAGATAAACAAGTGTATCACACACACAGGCAAGAGTATTATGAAGTCACAATATGACTTTGGTTGAGTATCTCACTAATTCTAGGCCCACCTTTATTTCAAATGGATAGTATTTGAGAAAAATGATTAGCCTCAATCCAAATGACTAATATATCCAGCCATATTCACCAGAGCTATGCATTTCAGTTCAGAATTTTGTCATTTTATTTCACTCACAAAATTTTTATGACTGAATCAATTCACTTATATCATATGTATAAATGATGATCAATGGCTTGGAAAAACCAAAAAGCCAAAAACACTCATATTCTTCAACACAGTGATCCAATTCCTGAAAATTTGTCCTATGGAAATAACATAAAAAACAGCAGCAAAGTAAGCACATGCTCAGTGCACTGCTACTTTAGGGAAAAAATACTTCTACATGTTTGTTAAATTATTCTATATTCACTATATGACATATTATATAGCTATTAAAATTATTGAAAGCTGTGTATTCTTATATTTAATAAGCAAAAGACTATTTGAAGGTGCTGTTTATATTTGCTCACCTTTAGTGCTACCTGGTGTTCTCCCTCATCCTTCTTGTGAACTGCTCACACTCTGGTCACCAATAATTTCCTAATGGTTAAATCCTGGGCCACTATCAACCAGTTATTTTGATTGACTTCAACAAGGAGCAAAAGGAACTCAACCTTCTCTGCCATCACCTTCCATTTCTCCACTCCCTCCCTACCACATATACTTTGCTCCTTTCCCTGTATGCTCTAGTCGTAAACTTGGGGGCCTTCCTTGTCCCCTAAAATGATCTCTTAAATATCTGTTGTAGGGCTTCCCTGGTGGCGCAGTGGTTGAGAGCCCGCCTGCCGATGCAGGGGACACAGGTTCGTGCCCTGGTCCGGAAAGATCCCACATGCCGTGGAGCGGCTGGGCCCGTGAGCCATGGCCCCTGGGCCTGCATGTCTGGAGCCTGTGCTCCACAGCGGGAGAGGCCACAACAGTGAGAGGCCCACCTACCGCAAAAAAAAAAAAAAAAAACCTGTTGTGATCCTGAGTTCCTCTCTATCTCCTGCACCAAGCTGCCTCATTCAGTCCCTCATGACCTCCTCCCTAAACTACTGCAATTACCTCCCTACTCATCTCTCTGCTCCCAGTTCCTCCCCAGTCTACTTCATCCTCCACCTTCCCAATTTCTCACCATGTCACTTTCTCTTTAAAATCATTGATGCCTTCCAATTAAACTCAAATAGCTTGTATAGCATGCAAGGACTTTCTCGCATCTCTCCTTTTCTCAATGGCCCTATTTCATATTGCTATGTGCTCCCACTTATACTGAACCACTTGCCTCTCCCCTCATTTCTGCACCCATTGGAATCCCTGCCTGCAACATCTTTTCTTACCTTATTTGCCTCACTCACTCACCTGTGTCTCCTTTTACTATTCCAGAGTACTCTTCACATAACTTCTAATTTAACTGTTTACATGTGCATCTCTTCCACTATATCTTGACCTCCTCTGGTCAGGCATTGTGTCATATTCATTTTTTTATCCCCAACTATGTTATAACCTCTGGTATTTAGTAGAAGCCTAAGAAATATTTATTGAATGAATGAGTGAATGAAAGGAGTAAATAAAAGGCCTACGGCTATGTAAAATATGCACACCTGTAGGCACAGACTAGAAGTAAATGTGGGAAATAGATCAGCTAATTTCTGAGAACTGAATTAAAAGTATTCCTATTTTTAGTTATTTTATGAACCTATTACAATAATAAAGATCTTTAAAATCCATAGGAAATGCTTACTATAGAAATTTCCCTTGATGAGTGAATGCTGATTAGCAATATTCTCTTTGCCTATAGTACTGGTAACTTCTGTACGTACTAGTGCGATATAAGTAGAGATCTTTTGAGAAAACTTTTAGGCCAAATAGAATTCCTGTATAAAAAATTACTGGTCCAAAGTCACAATATTCAAAGTCATTCAAGATATTGAATCTTGGGGACTTATTTGAAATGGACAGGCAATTTCTGGAAGGTTTGCTTAGGGCTTCTGTCCTAAGTAGTAACTCTGCTAGTTCATGGGTGCAGTTCTGTCCATATGCAGAATATGAAATTGCAAACGGGAGTGAAATGCTCATCAAGCAAACATTAAATACTAACAAAATTCCAGAAAATCTTTGCATTTTCAATTATGCTAGATCACTTTACATATCCCAAGCTCCCTAGCAGATAAACAGCTTCTTGTGAGAAATAATAAAATATCATGCTTTCTTAGAATACATACATATATATATATATATACATATATATATATATATATATGAAGTAGAGAAGGATAGCAAGAATATGCAATCAGAGATAATCTCTTTTTAATCAACCATGATTAGTCATGTATCTCAACTGATACTACTTTCTGTAAGAATATTCTTTGCCCTTTATCATTAGCTGAAGGTACAGTGAAAAAAAAAATGTCCATGACTACTGATATATAAAACCATATAGGAGCAGGAACCTAAATATTTTAAATATGTTTTACTGCTTATTAGAAAAATCACATGATATTAATCAGTTCCCTTTCTGCTGGCTGAAATTCTTCCATGGTAGCCTAAAGAGCTTAGAACCATAAAAGACTATAGAGATCATCTAGAGCCTCTAACTTTTGCACATCCTGTTACATAGAAAACGGTAATATTTAAGCCAAATACTATGGGAGAGGAGTTACTACATGGTGGACCACTACAGAGAACTACTCTTAAATCTTAGGCATCAAAGTCTCAGGAGTTTATCGGGACGTCCCTGGTGGTCAGTGATAAAGAATCCACCTTCCAATGCAGGGGACTAGGGTTCGATCCCTGGTTGGGGAACTAAGATCCCACATGCTGTGGGGCAACTAAGCCTGGGCGCCACAACTACTGAGCTCCAGCACCTCAATGAGAGAGCCCGTACGCTGCAAACTACAGAGCCCACACACCCTGGAGCCCACGCGCCACAACTAGAGAGAGAAAACCAGCACTCCACAACTAGAGAGAAGCCCGTGTACCACAACAAAGAGCCCGCACACCTCAACAAAATATCCCGCATGAGGGTGCCGCGACTAAGACACAAGGCAGATAAGAAAGAAAGAAAGGACGAAAGAAAGAATCCACTGGGGAAAAAAAAAAATCTCAGGAGTTTATCAAAGGAGCCATACAAATATGGTAATGTAATTTCAACTGTTGTAAAATTTTGAATGGTTGTAGGAATACAAAACAAAACAAACGATGCTCAAATTTTAAAGAAATTCTAAACAAGAAATTATATTAAATTAATTTATTAATATATAATTAATAAATTATATAAATTTAATAATAATTAAAGTTATATTAAATTAATTTAAATTAATATATTAATACCTTTATATAATAAAAAATATATAAGATTAATAAATTAATTCCAGTCCCATAGTATTTTAAATATCACATTTCATTTCAAACCTTAAGGATCCAAGCAGGCTGCAGTCTTGGTCTAGCCCATGGTCACTGGGATTGGAGAATATGTGTGGCTGTGCCTTCATATCAGCTAAAATCTATCTGAGTTTCACCTCTGTCCCAATCCCTGCTCTTCTTCTCTTTCCTCCTCTGGTCTCTGATTAAGGGCAGGTAGACTCAGAGCCTGGATTCTCCTTCCTCAGCCTCCTCTCCAGATCCCTCCATACCCTGCAGGAAGCTGTCCCCTGCAGCAGCCATCCCGGCCTGGGGGTAGCTGGGTGTTAGGGCTTCGTGCCCTCTGTAGACTCTAGCTTAAGCTTGGTATGTTTATGGGAGCCTAGAGCATCCTCTTTTTTTTAAATCTGGCCTCTGGCTGGCAAGGACCATGGCTTATTTGTCGCTCTTCATCCTTAACTTGTATATCAGTATTCACTTTGATCTTCTTTCTTCTCTGTTTTTCCCGTTTGTGCCATTCTGAGAGTGCCTCATCATCCAAGCTATCAGATGAACTAGACAAGGGGATCTGAGCCCCATAGCCCTTCTCCCAGAGCTTTCTGGTGGCATCATCCACATCCTCTGAGGCCTGAGGGGAATGGGACGGTAGCTAGGTACGTGGTTGACTCGGATAGATCTTCCCTTGATCTTGATTCCATTAAAATTGTCAATGGTCAAACTTGTACTCCTCTGATCCTCATAGGAGACAAAGCAGAATCCTTTAGACTTCCCTGTCTTCCTGTCCTGCACGAGATTAATGCTAACAATCTCCCAGTATTGGGAGAATACACAGAGGCTATCTCCTTCAGTCAGTTCATAAGAAAGGGCTCCCAGGAAGATCCAGGCACTGCCCTTGTACTCGGAGTGCCATGATGCCTCAGCTATCACCATAGTACCAGCCTCGCATTCATTCAGCTTGTTAACCAGCTGCACTTTGGTTAACGGGTTCATCTCCCTGGTCTGGGGCACCACACAAGAGCAGCCCAGTGCCTGGGCAAAGCCCACTTCTGGTGGATGCAGGAGAGCACTGCTTCTGGTGAAGACCTTCAGGGCAGGTGACCCATCCCTGCCCTGCTCTCCCCACATGCCCTCAGCTGCCATTCAAGTTTCAACTTTTCATGGTACCTCATTCACTATGAAGAAGTGTGCTACTGCTCACTAGTTTGAAAGCCTTAATCTAGTCCATTTAAAAAATAGATGATTAGATTGAAACAAAGTCTTCCATTCTGAAAAGATGTCTGATCATAGAAGTTGTAACTTCTGTTTCATTTATTTTCCTTATAATAAATCCATTTGAGAGTCTACAATGTGCTAGTTTCACTTTGGCTAAGTTATTAAAAGTAAATATTAAAAGTAAATATGTTACAAGGAAGAAACTTAGACTAAGCTTTACTTAATATGACTCATTGTATTAGAGTTCTCCAGAGAAATAGAAACAATAGGATGTAGGTAGGTAGGTAGATAGATAGACAGACATATATCTATGTATAAAGAGATTTATTATAAGGAATTGGCTCACATTGTTACAGAAGCTGAGAAGTCCCGAGATCTGCAGCTAGCAAGCTGGAGACCCAGAAGAACTGATGGTGTAGTTCGTGTAGTTCCATTCTGAAAGCTGAAAGACTCAAGACCCAAGAAAAGATGATATTTTAGTTCAGGTGGAAGGCCAGAAAAGACTGATGTCCCAGCTCAAAGCAGTCAGGCAGAAGGAACTCCTTCCTACTAAGGGAGGGTTAGCCTTTTTATTCTATTCAGGCCTTCAACTGGTTGGATGAAGGCCACCCACATTAGGGTGGGCAATCTGCTTTACTCACTCTACCAATTCAAATCTTATTCTCATCCAGAAACACCCCCACAGACACGTCCAAAATAACATTTGACCAAATATCTGGGCACCACGTTGTCTAGTCAAGTTGACACATGAAATTAAAGATCATACCCATCAGATTTCCAGATTAAGTCCCAAAGCCACTATAGTTCTGCTTCACTTTTTCATACTTCTTTTATTGATGTAGAGAGTGATCCTTTGCTCTCAAAGATGGGAGTTTTCAGGGTGAATGCAACACACATTTGTGTGTACAGCCTAAAATGGCAATGAATAACCAATACCTACTAACATAAGCAATGACTCCACTGAGTGACTCGTGGCATTTTGCAGAGTCTTAGTTTGATTTGATTTCTCAAAATCAGCCACCTATATTTCTGTGAAACTACTGCTACTTCTGTAACCCACAAGTCTATAAGAACTGACTTTTTTTCCTCCAAAGTTGTGCTTCACTGGGTATGTCAGTCATTTGCTAGTAGTCCCACTTGAAAGCTTCGTGAAATAGTCACTTAGGTGCAATGCTCATATTCAATCTCGTCCTATGTTCAATCTGTTAAATTTGAAACCCAGAAGATAATTGCACACTTGTCACCCTGCTTTTGTTACTTCATTTCTATCATTATTGCTAGCACAGATAAACGCACTCAAAATTGGCATATAATGGAGAAGCTGAATAAGTATTAGAAACCCCTTTATACCTCTAGCAGAGAAAACACACCTCTACAGTTGTACAACTTGACCCATAATTAAATGTCATTGAAGAGGCAAGATATATGTATTTCTAGTGAATAAGTGGACTTGATTTATTTTACTTATGAAAGATGGACTAATGACATATGCTTCAGTGAGATGTTATCATGGATACAGCTGATAAAATATAACCCTGTGTGTTCGAGAAGGGATTTGAAAATACTTACTCAGCTCTGTCCAGGAGCTTAAATAATTTACCCCAAGTCTTTTCTATCACAAGCATCCAGGTTATTCTACACCCTTGAGACCATATGGGAATCAGGAGGTGGAAGTCAACCACTGTCAGTTATAAATCTGAAAGGCATTAGATGAAGGAACACACGAGGAAAAATATCGTCTCCAGCATTGATATTACTTGTACCATTATTAACAACAACACAAGTTACAAGTGTCTTACTGGAAAAATGATGAGAACAGACTTTGAAAAGCTTAGCTAAATAGGAATGTGTAGTTATACATACATACTCCCTCTTTGTCTAAAAAGTCCACTTCAGTAAAAAAAAGCTATATGAGGCACAGCAGGCCCAGTACCTAGGACCGGAATACTTTTTGAGGCCCATGAAAACGTCTTAATTCTTTAAAATCAGGAGAAAAATTCATTTCATGTCAAAGAAAATGTTTTAATGTATAATTATATCTTTAAATCAATGTAATCATAGAACATAATTTTTACTAATTGTGTTTAGGGATGATGGGGCCCATGAAGACAAAAGTGCTTAAAGCCCATAACAGTCGCAATGTGGTCCTGCTCCCCAAAACTATGTTTACCCTACGTAGCCCTGCCTCCCTGGCCGTAGCTGATTGAAACAGGGATAGATGCCTGACCTACATCAGGTCTATCAGATTCTGTCTCCTATGGGTTTGGAATTGAGATTTAAACTTAATATTAATAAGTATTTGTTAGTTTATGGGACCTGCACCTTTTGTAGCCTTTGGTACAGTCATGTGTGTGATACAGTGATCTGTCAGCAAGAAAGAGAAAGGAATAAGAGATGATGTGGCCTGTGGGACAGAGACAATGAGATGGGGAGATGCTGCCTGAGTTCCTGGTGTTCCCTAGTCTCTGTAGGCTGGGGCTTGGTTGTCCAGACTTTCTTGGAATCTATGAGGTGTCCCAGTCTCCTTTCTTAAATTCTATTTTTTGGCTAAGCTGTTTGAATTTTTTTTTTTTTTTTTTTTTTTGCTAATTTTAATCTAAGAGTACTGCATTAGTTTGCTAGGGCTGCTATAACAAAGTACCACAAACTGGGTGGCTTAAATAACAGAAATTTATTATCTCACAGTTCTGGGGACTACAAGTCTGAGATAATATTATCAGCAAGGTTGGTTTCTTCTGAGGGCTTTGAGGGAAAGCTATGTTCCACAATCTCTCTCTGGCTTGGAAATGTCTATCTTCTCTCTGTATCTCTTCATATTGTCTTCCCTCAGTGTGTGTCTGTGTCCAAATTTCCTCTCCTTATAACAGTCATACTGGATTAGGGCCCACCCTAATAAGCTCATTTTAATTTTATTATCTCTGTTAAGACCCTATCTCCAAATAGGTCACATTCTGAGGTATTCAAGGTTAGGATTTCAACATATGAATTGGTGGGGGACACAATTTAACCTATTACAAGTATTAAAACAAGAGGGTAAATGTAGATTAAATTGTAGAGTACCAGTGTATTATTGTCATTGATATTTTTGATATATTTCTTCCATTTTATTGAATTTGAATTTTTTTTTTTTTTTTTTTTTTTTTTTTTTGCAGTACACGGGCCTCTCACTGCTGTGGCCTCTCCTGCTGAGGAGCACAGGCTCCGGACGCGCAGGCCCAGCAGCCATGGCTCATGGGCCCAGCTGCTCCGTGGCATGTGGGATCTTCCCGGACCGGGGCACAAACCCGCATCCCCTGCATCGGCAGGCGGACTCTCAACCACTGCGCCACCAGGGAAGACCTGAATTTGAATTTTTAAAAAGCACTTTAACACATAGAGTAAGTATCTCTGTAGAAGCAGTCTAGGGGAAAGGATAATTGCACAGGGCAGAGGTGATGGCTAGAAGACTTGAAAGTGGAGACAGCATCCAAAATGGTGTGGAATGGTTTTTTGGGAATGAATCTCATTTTCATATTAAAAGCTGCCTGTGCAAAACCTTCATTCTAGTAACTTGGACTTTATAAACCATGTTTTGTTAAATAATTCTCATATATAGACAGAGCCTTCAGAGAATGTAACAGAAGTTCCTAAGTACATGTGTTAGCATTCCTGCAATTTCTGGACTATGGTATATAGCACAGTATATCATGTAATGTATAACAAGAAGCTGGGAATCTAAAGATAGCATTAAATTAATGAAGTGTTGTACAGACAAGGGACATTCTCATTATCTTTCATTATTATTCTTTTTTTTTTTACTTGTATTTATTTATTTTTGGCTGTGTTGGGTCTTCGTTGCTGCGCATGGACTTTTTCTAGTTGCGGCAAGCGAGGGCTGCTCTTCGTTTGCGGTGTGCAGGTTTCTCATTGTGGTGGCTTCTCTTGTTGCAGAGCATGGGCTCTAGGCACACAGTCTTCAGTAGTCGTTACACGCGGGCTCAGTAGTTGTGGCGCATGGGCTTAGTTGCTCCGCGGCATGTGGGATCTTCCCGGACCAGGGCTCCAACCCGTGTCCCCTGCATTGGCAGGCAGATTCTTAACCACTGCACCACCAGGGAAACCCTCATTATTTTTAGAAATAAGTTTTTGGGTCTTAATTTCTTCTCACATTCTTTTTAAGGAAGATTGACTAAAAATAATTGTAATTGTATAAGTTGCTTCAAAACTGTTTAATAAATTAGATGGAAGGGAAATAAATAAATAAATAAATGGCACTTTATATGTTTCCTCCTCCTTCCCCTAAACTTGACTACCATAAACTTAATTTTGCCCATAATTTTCTTAGGTTTTAAATTTCCAAAACATGATACAGTATCCCATAATAACAAAGAAAATGGACTGTAGAATCAGACCACCTGAGTTCAAAGCCTTCCTCTGCCTCTATAATGCAGTTGTAGTCAACCTATTTAATCTCTTCGTGTCTCAGTTTCCACCACTATAAAGTAAAAATAAAAAGAGAACCTTATTCTTAGGGGTGTTAGGAAGATAAAATTAATTGATATAGATAAAGTTCTTGGTGTAGAGAGAGTGCCATCGAAGGCTTTGCTATTATTATTGTAGAGAATGAGCCCTGGTCTTCTTTTATGAAGTTTGCCTTTTATGACAGTCCTAAGGGACATCTCAGCTGCTGACTGCCATTCTTAGGTAGGTTAAAAGCACAGGTTTACCTTGAGGTGAGGTTGTCTGGGTTCAGATCCACCACTTTTTTCCCTAGCATCACAGAGTGTGTACCTTCACTTTCCCCATCTGTGAAATGGAGATAATGATACCTACTGTACATTTGTTGTTATAATTGAATGAGTTAATTTATGTAATGCACTCAGTACATACCAAGTGTACACCTACCTTAGTTATCATCTCTACTACTGGCTGAATTAACCAGGTGGCAATCCCTGACACTGAGCAGAGCCACCAATGACATAGCACTGACCCTGGTGAAGCTCATGGCCACACCACTGCTGGACTGTACAGAGTTTTGTGAATTTTCGAATACTCTTTACTCTCTTGGAATTTATAGTCAGAGTAAAAGTCCTAATTTGAATAGCTTTGACCTATGTATAAACACAATTTTGTTTTCTTTCTTGGTTTGTTTCAAACAATTTTTTTAAAATATTACAAGAGCAGTGCTTGAGAAACATAAATCTTAAATTTGTCACTTTAATTGTAAGTTAAGAGCAGACATAACCTCAATGTAAAATACCCATAACACCATGCCATGCAATTAAATATTTCTGTACCACTGCTCCCAAAGAATGGGGTAGGGGGGGAATTATGTATGAAACATATATTGATATTTATACAGTATTTATAAGTACTTAAAATTTTTTGGCCTCCCTTTGGGGAAAGGAATCTAATTTTCTGATTAATTAGTATAAGACAATTAATTTCCCTAAGGTATAGAAATCAATAGAATTTACAGATATTTGATAACAACTTGATGATCACTCTCTTCAAAATGTCTGTATATGTGACACAGAGAAAACAACAATTAGATGTAAAATATGTAAAACAAAGCTCTTATTTTATTTGCATTTCAGAGCAAGAACATTGACAATGCAGTATTACTTTGCTGATATTATAGCACAAGAAAGAAATTTAGTCACACCTCTGATAAAAGAGATCATCTTGGAATTCTATACTTGTATAATTGGGGAAGTCTAATACATAGAAGTAAAAACATTTCCCACAGTGGTGCTAATTACTGTACAGTATCCATAACCTTTAGAGCACTGAGCTTAATTCAAACAGAAATAACAGATGGTGTTTCAGGAAAACAAGCATTTATATTGCTTTTTTTCCCTTTTCATATGCAGCTATTAGAGACAGGCATGTTGGAAGTCTATCGAGACCCAATTCTATTTTGTTTTCTATTCTGCATTCTATATATTTTATTCTAATAACAATGAAATTAAATTAATTTTAAGTTAAGAAAGAATATTATACTCATCAAATATCATGTAGAAAACATATTTTATTTATCTTGGCAAAAGTTCCATTCATTTGATAAGATAAAAGAATAAGCTTTTCAAATGTATACTGTATTTCAGATCATGATTTATTATTTTGTGCTCTATATTTGCTTTGGAAGTGGACCACTTTGGGAGAATTCAGATTAGAGCAAATGGAAATACTGGCTAGAACTTGAAACAAGTGACATCTTCTGACATCAATTTGTACCATTTTCTATAAACAAACAAAAAAACAAACCCTGAATAAATCTACAACAATAATTGAAAGACTTGCAGGCAGAAACGCCCAGAGAGGTTCTTTCAAGGGGATGACATCATGATTTATAACAATCTTGTTAAACTTAAAATATACTCCTCCTGAGTGTAGTTTTGCATATCTGTCTTTACATCTACTCTTTGGCTTCCATTTTTATTTCTCTATTTCTATGAATATTCACTTATTCCAAACAAAAGAACTGGAAATCAGTTTATTAGTGACTGAATTAAACAGCCCACCCCCTAAAGTTTTCAAAAAAGACTGAAGTCAAATTTTATTGTGTAATATATGGAACCCAATATAGAGCAGACCAAGGTAGGATGACCTACACTGTGTGAGCATTATTTGTATTAGCTGCTACTGCTATGCTTACCATCCAGAGAGATTCCCCATCCTCCCAATAAAACAGCTGGATTCATTTGAATCATCAATACCCTCAGGTAAAAACTGTGTCAACTATTTGCCCTAATTTTGCTAGTATATAGCCAGTATTAGAGGAGATGTTCTAATTTGATTGACTTTAACATGGTCAATTTCAAAAAAAAATTGATCAGTGATAGTTGTTCTTTACAGCCCAAACCCCCAAACTGATGATACCTCTCTGAATGGATTTAGATTTGGTCCTGCTTGAAAATGACCTCTCTAGATTCCCCTTTGCCTTGTTATTCTAAGTCTCTGCTAAAACCAACACATACGCTATGGTCTGACCATCAGGACTGCATTATAAGTGAGTTGATATCTTTCATGGTCATTTGGACAGATTCTAAAGCAGTCTTGAATTAAATAATCTTTATTCTGTTAATGTCATGTTACACAGAAGTTCCAGTCTGTAACATAAGATCTAATGCAAATACGCCAAGATCTCACTTTAGCTGGGACCACCCTCCTTGATATTATTCTTAGAATCTCACAAATAACCTCAGGAATTGGTTCATTTCTCATATCAGAATATATGAGGCCAGAAATTGGCTCATGTGATTAGACTGAAGACAAAATTTTCACTAAACCATGAACTCTATTTGGCAGTGGAAGTGACATTTTTTTCAAAATGAGTCCCATCATGAAAGCCATTGGTCCACTCACTCCACATCAGTATAAATCCTTGCTGAGTCTAGAGATTTATGTTTTCAGTTTGGCCTTCCTTTTCATTACTGGAGAGCTTTAATTTCTTTTCATTACTTAGGGTTCTCTCATTTTCTTTCCTCACCTTCAATGCTCTGCATATATTACACACCTGTATTTGTCTTTGATAATGGAAAAAAAAACTCATCACTTTCAATGCTTACTCGACATATCTTCATTATCTTGGGAATATCTTCACCAAAATATATTAAAATGTCACTAGAGAAAAATGAATGCATATAGAACATATGAATATTGCTGGGCTAGATCTGTATCTCTATCTCATTAGTCAGCATGCAGCCTCTTGGCTGAATGCCTACATTTCAAGCCCAGCAAAAAACAAACATCAAATAGATTTGAGAGCATCAGGCACAATAAGGAAGAGTCCCATTTCTGTGTTATTGTTCTACCAGTTATTTATCAATTTACGTCTTTTCCTTAGTCTTTTTTTTTCTTTTTTTTTTTTTTTTGCTTCAGAGTCAGGCAAATTCCATTTGTTCCTTTTTTCTACAAATATTTATTGTGTGCCTTCTATGTGCCAGGAGCTGCTATAGACACTGGGAACAAAGAATGAATAAAACCAGTAAAGTCCTGGTCTCATAAAGATTACATTTTAGTGGAAGATGAGAGTCAGTAAACAAATAAATATACACATTGTTAAATAAGTGGTAAGGGCTAAGAAGAAAAAAAATAAAAGACAGGGTGAAAGGTAGAATGTGCTCTGGGGACGGGGGGGGGATGTTATTTGATCTAGGGATACTTGAGTAAAGACTTAAAGGAAAATAAAGAAGCAGGTCACATGAGTATCTGAGAAAAAAGTGTCCCTGGCAGAAAATGGAATGTGCAATAAAACCCTTCATAATATGAACTGATCAAGACTGGCTTGGAGATGTCAACTCCCAAGTAATGAACAGGTCAGAATTGTAAATTGTTTAAAATATCATACACTATTTTATTTTCTTAGATATTTTACAAAATTCCTCCAAAGATATTGTTCACATAACCTTTACTCATAGTTTCTAAATTCTTACAAGTTTGTATTACAAAATTGATGACTCTAAACTTCTTCTATTTAAGGTTGTTTTACATCTTTGAATCAATGGTGGGTGAGGTTTTACTGTACTGTGTAGTTGTTTGGTTACTTGCTAAGACAATTTTCTGCAAGTTTCCAGACTGTGGGTGTATTGGGAGCACAAGCAGTATAACCAGATGTCCTCTTTCTCATTTAAGAGCTTAGATTTCAAGTGACACTTGCATATTTTTCATATAGACTGCTGCATTTCGTAGTAGAATGAATGTTCTCTGCAATGAGATGCTGTGATCTTTGAAAATGAATGTAAATCCCTATCCTCAGAGGCAGTCTCCAAAGGCAATCTGAAAAATGCATCTAGATGTTTGAACATAAACAGTGAAAGCCAGAGGAAAAGAGTCCTTACCAAATGGAGTAGAATACTAAATGAATGGAATGCCAGCTATTTTATTCTTGCACAGGAACAAAATGTCTCCTTTTTATTCCTTTTCTTTAGTGTCTGTAACCATCAAATGATTTAATTAATACTTGGCATTTAGACAATAAATATTATACCCCTTTCTTCTTTGATCATAAGACCAGCAGGAAGATAAGCAAAAAAGTAAATATTTCTAGAGGTTCACAAATACCTGAATTCAAACTAATAGCAGGTGCAAATGAGAGATAACACTTTCATCACTGGATTTAAGCTGCTTTTTAACCTGATAAAGTCTCAACCTCAACATTGATTTTTCTCTAAAATAAATAACTTATCTGGAGGAAGAGCAGATGAATTTACATCCGGCAGAAATAATTTAGGATGCTGATTCTCTAAGGTTTGTTGTAAGACTAAGAAATATTGACCAAGAACAACAAGAAAATTCCCATCCAAAATAATGTGAGCAGTTTAAAACTTTATTTTTGTATTTTGCCTTTATTCTCAGTATTTCCTGTAAAGAGTTTAGTAATCACTCTTTGTCATTTATCTTCTCAATATTTACATGTATAAAATAGTGAAGGGAAAATAATCATTTCTAATGACTAAAACAAAGAGGGTTTAGATAAAATTTTAAGGACCTAAGTGGATTATTGGAGCAATTAGACAGATAATCCCTGCAAAAATTCACAAATGTGGTTGAGGCAAACATTGTTTTGTTAGACTTTGTGCCTATAGATTTCAGATAATCACCTTGATTTTCTCTTTACTCTTCATGAAGACACACAGGCTAAGTAATTTGTGTAACATATATTATCTACATTCTGCTTTCAGTACCATCACCTGTTTAATCAACGTTTATGGTTAGTTGACTTTTCTTAATTAAAAAAGGAAGATTAACTTAGCCATTAATTTACCATCTAAAAGTATAAGCTTCCACCTTGCCAAACAAATAACTAGCACTTGCAAATGACTGTGTGATTCCACTTGACTGATTTTTAGTGACAACATGGCGTAGTGACCTTAAGAGGGGATAACATGGTACAAATGTAGTGTAAATATATATCAGGTAATGTTAAGTGAAAAAAGTAGACCACACTATTGCATCTCCACTATAATTAAAACTGTTAAAAGTAAGACAAGAAATGAATGGAAACAGGGAGAAAACATAATGGGTTAGTTCATTGCCATCATCAAAAATTTGGGTTCAACTAGATTTAGATTCAATTGAAATGTAGTGAATCCCTACTATGTATCAAACACTATGCCAAGTTCTTTCATTCTCCTTTATCTCATTATCTTTCATCAATCTTGTAGGAATTGTTTATTATTATCCTCATTTTACCTAAGAAAAAAATAAATTTCAAAGAAAAAACTAGATTATATAACTTTGTAGAAACCAGAGTAAGCCAGGGTCTCTGATGTCTTTCATGTATTTCTTACAACACATAGTGGCTTAAAAATAAATAAAGATAACTTGAAAGCCTAATCAGTTCAACTATCCAGTGGTTTAAAAAATACACAATAGGGCTTCCCTGGTGGCGCAGTGGTTGAGAGTCCGCCTGCCGATGCAGGGGACACGGGTTCATGCCCCAGTTCAGGAAGATCCCACATGCCACAGAGCGGCTAGGCCCGTGAGCCATGGCCGCTGAGCCTGCACGTCCAGAGCCTGTGCTCCGCAACGGGAGAGGCCACAACAGTGAGAGACCCGCGTACCACAAAAAAAAAAAAAAAAAAAAAAAAACACCACAATATTTGCTATATGTAATACACTAGGCCTCACTGTCATTAGGTATGAGGCTTTCAGGAATTACGTCTTGCATTATACAGTAGGACAGTCGTAGAAGTCCACGTGGATGAAGCTGCAATGGACTGTGGAAAGAGATCCAGAATATACCTCTGTGAAGAACATTTATTCTGAACTCCTCTTATCTGTCTAAAGGCAGAGCCTCCCCAAAGAATTCAACTATCATAAATCCCTTTTCCAGGGGGTTTTTGTGGCCATGAAGAAGGTGGGAAAAGACCACTTGCACCTGCATAAACAAACATTATCACAAACTTTCTTATCTCCTGTTTTTTCCTCTAAGAACCCATTTATTTTTTCTAAAGAAACCCATCTTTTTCTGAGAATCCTTTTCTCACCTCTCCCTTTCCACTTTTAAGTTAGATATATAAGCCCCTAATCTTAGCTGTTTAATGAGCCACTTCATTTGTGTACTCCCATGTCCAAACAAATAAACTTTTTTTTTTCTCTTGCTAATCTGTCTTTTTTATCGGCTTAATTTGCAGTACCCCAGTCCCTTAATATAAGTGGGTAGAGGAAAAAGATTTCCTCCCCAAGAGTTTGGTGATGAGAATAGGATGGTTGGAACACATCAATCACTCTGGAGGCTGCTATATTGAGATATTTTACTATAAAGAAGCATATGCCTCTATACATTATGAAACTGTATATTCACAAACTTGCCAGTATACTAAAGAATGCTGGTTTGTAGCAGACAGTTCACATTGCCTGCATGTTCTTTTTCTCTGGAAATTGAGGTTACTAAGTGTTAAGAGTTGTAAACAGGACCTCCCTGGTATTGCAGTGGTTAAGAATCTGCCTCCCAATGTAGGGGACATGGGTTCGATCTCTGGTCCAGGAAGATCCCACATGCCATGGAAAAACTAAGCTCATGCCCCTCAACTACTGAGACTGCACTCTAGAGCCTGAGAGCCACAACTACTGAGCCTGTACTGAGCCTGTTCTCTAGAGCCCGTGAGCCACAACTACCGAGCCCACATGCTGCAACTACTGAAGCCCACACACATGGAGCCCACGCTCCACAAAAAGAGAAGCTACCACAAGAGAAACCCAGACACCTCAACGAAGAGTAGCCCCTGCTCACCACAACTAGAGAAAGTCTGTGCACAGCAACGAAGACCAAATGCCACCCAAAATAAAAAAGAATTGTAAACAGTATATGTGGATAGAACTAAGACTAATAAGATTGAAGAAAAAAAATCCTATGCAAAGTATTTAAAGAATGTAGAATGTTTTTATTAAGGAAAAAAAGGAGAGTAATCTTGCCCTGAAGTAATTTTTTAGAGGTTTTCAACACATTGTTCCAAAACAAGAAAGAGGAAAATAAAGGACAAAATCCTGATGGAAATAGAAAGTTATACAGAGTTGGCAGAAAAGAAACAGGAGAAAGAAGAGAGCAAGAGAGTATAGCTTATGTGGTTAAGATTGAATGGATTTGTTACAAGGAGCTTTATTATCAATAACCAGTGTAAAACTAGAGTTTGGTTTCCTTTATCTGTTAAAATGACAAAGTTTTCTTGGATTACTTGTCTGCTCTTAATAACAGATTATAAAAGGTTTTTCTTTACCTTTTGAGTAGATTCTGTGTCTTATCAGAATAATTTCTTGTTCTTTACATTGTCTTTATTATGTCCTGAAAATTAAGAGAACCAAAACTAAGTTCTCTAAATGTTAGAAGAGCTAATTTGTGTATTTGTTTTAATAATCATATAACCTCCTATATTTACTTAAAATATTTTTTACTGGGTAAAAGTCACATAATATAAAACATACTATTTTAACCATATTTAACCATACAGTTCAGTGGCACTAAGTACATTCACATTATTGTGCAACTCTCACCATCATCCATCTCCCGAATTTTTCACCTTCCTAAACTGAAACTCTGTCCCCTTTAAACACTAACTTCCCATTCCCCCTATATTTACTTTTAAAATCTTTTATTATCACTTTGGTTGAATAGTATTGTTTCATATTGATCTGTGATCCTGTTAAATCAAGTGTTCAAACCTTTTGACCTTTTTGATAACTTCTCCAAATCAAATTCTAAATAAAGTCTTATTGACCTTGAACTGACCTTGAGATTTCCCGGAAGGTCCCTGGAAAATTTCAAAGAATTTCTTTTCTTACCTTGTAAAAAGAGAGATGTCAAACTAATTAGGTTTATTTGATAAGCTAAATTGTATGGGAAGCATTGTCAAATAAGTAGAGATACTTACTTTCCTAGTTTATAGTTGTATGTGTATATGTTATTAATGTAAGTATGTCAGAAATTATATAAAGTTTTTAGAAATTTGACAATGTCCTTACTATCCATAATATGTCTTGGTATAATTTTATCAGTCATAATTCCAGTTACTTTTAAAAGTCGTATGTGACAAAGTTATCTAAATTTCCTTTTCAATTGCCTTATAATAAACTCTCATCAGATCTTTAACCACAGTCATTTAAGCCTTTAGTGATTCACACATAGTTACTGTTTTACTCTGATTCTTTTCTGAAAGTTCTTACAATCAGCTACTGGCCAAAGTGCTTCATCTTCATCAAAAAGGACTGTCTCAGAGACTCATGAAAAGGACTATGACAGGTACTCTGAAGTACAAGCTTCTAATGGCATTGCTTAAATAACTTTAAGATCATATACTGGAATGAATAAGGATTTCCACAATGAATGGAAAAGCTAATGAGTTCATAAAACCACTAACCCAAGATCAAACAGAATAAAAATTAATTATGTGGAGCTGAAAGAACTAATGAAGAAGGATTATGGTTTCTTTTTTGACTTTTTCTTAGAGTATTACTGGTTTTTTAATGATCTGTTTTCTTGATATAAAGAACCTCTTTCTTTTAAGCTATCTATACACAATAATTGAATAGATGGTACCTTGTAAGTAAAAATGAAGCATTTATCTTTTTCTTGTTACCTGATCCCTCCAGAATGCAGAAACTCTGGCAATATAGTTATTTGTGTAAGTTCAATAAGAATATTTTCTCCCTGTAACAGGACATAATTGAAAACATTAGTTTTACTAAAGCTTTCACTGGAATGTCATATTTGAGAATGATGTGCATAGCATCAGTTATAACCCTACAGTTTTAAGAAACTAGGTTGACTTTATAAAGCCAATGCTTACAAAGCCCTGTTTAAAAAAAACTGGTGTTGTATCTGATTTATAGGATTCCAAGCCTTACAAATAAGTAAGGATAGTAACTTCCAAACTAGCTCAGGAAATGTAGAATATTTGGGGAACCTCAAGAAGAAATAAATTCACCCAAATCTATAGATACTGCAAATAAAGTCTGATGGCGAGTTCTTGGCTTGACTTCCTGAATTCAAGAGGCTTTAAAAAGTTCCAGCAAAGCAAACTTCAAAAGGTCTATATAGTCAATTTCCATCCTTGCCACATTTATGTAAATGACCAGGCCAAATTTAATGAAACTAGGCTTATTTTGTAAGCAAGAGTAATTTTACTTTGTTTATTTCTGATAAAAATTGGGGTGACCGTAGAGAAAAAAATGTTTCTTTGAAAATCTGTAATGCATCCTTGTGGGTTATCAGATTCTAGTCCTATTCATTGTCTTTGAGCTGTTTTTGCCTCTTTCTAAACTGGATCCTGCAATCTTGTATATTTTGTCAGCAATTATCTTTCTAGTTTTACTCTTACCCTCCTGACTTGGCATCACTGAGGACTAAAACTGCCCTTTTCCCAAAGAGCTTCAAGCTGAAGCTAGATGAATTAATACAAAAAATTCATCACCATAACTGTGGATCACTCAAAACTTTTACTAGAAACCTGCATCTTCCATACTCTGCTCCAGGAAATAACCATGACTGTGACACTGTCACTACCATCCTTACTATACCTTCTAAAGACACTTTGAATGGAAAAACAAACAAAACAAAACCCCCGGGTTTGTAGTCTATTCTAGTCATTAATCTTTATTTTTCTTTTGTTTCCATAGAAATATCCCTCATTAAGTGCCTAATTGCTTACACCATATAAAGGTCTAACTTTGGTGGGTGCCCCACTCCTACTTGTACCACTGCCTCCTGAAATAAGATACAACTGTATAATCTTACTGACCTATTCCCAGGACTAGAATACTGATTCAATGAGATATGGGGCAATCAGACAACTCAGCTTATTTATGGAACTTATGGGAAGTTTCAGACAGGGAAATTAAGGGGTACAGAACATAATAATGTGTATAATTTTTTTTTCTGAACTTCCCTTATCTGTCTAAAGAGATTTCTCCCCAAAGAATTCAACTATCATAAATACCTTCTCTGGGGCATGGGAGGGGCACTTTTATGGCTATGAAGAAGACAGAAAAAGACCACTCACACTGGCATAAACAAACATCACAAACTTTCTTATCTCCCATTTGTTTTCCTAAGAACCCATTTATCTTTCCTAAAGAAACCCAGTTGTCAGTCCCATAGAAGTTTTTTCTCCTTCTCACTTTCCCCTTTTAAATTAGAAATATAAGCCATTTACCTAAGTGAATAGAGGATAAGACCACCTCAACCCCTGCCACAGTGATTAAAGATTTAGTTCTGCAAAAAGAATGGGCTCAGAAGATTTAAAGGTAGTAAATAAATGAGAATGCCCATTGAAAAGGGACAAAGGGACAAAAGAAGAGAAGAGAAATGTAGAAAAGCTGAAAAGCCAATAGAAACAAAGCATTCTTTGGTTGATATTAAAACAAGCCTATAAGCTAAACATTACATAAATAAATATGGCAAAGTAGGGCTCAGTAAACTAAAATCAATTCTTTATCTTACATAGACCATTGGAAAGTAAACATTGGACTGAGAAGAATTTATGTTAGCCCAAACACTATTTAGAAAATAGGATTCTCATCTATTAAATATATTTAAGTAATTTGTATTTAATTCCTTTCAAAAGAGTGGAATGAAAAAATTTGTAAATGCTCCTTATTGTTCTAACATGATCAGAATGAAATTCCACATGCAAACTAGAACTTTCTAATTTCATGCTCAAACTAAATCTCAGGTGAAGATGACCCTGACCTCTTGGAAAGAATTATAAACCTGGAATAAGAAACCTTGGTCCTCATCTTCACAGTACATGTCTGTATTTTGTCTACATTTTCTAAGGCTCTTTGCCACTATAAATGGCTTTCTAGAACCAACCCAATGAAGCTGACATGTTAGACATCCAAAGCTAATAAGTCAAAATGCCTAAAGAAAAGGCAATTACTTTGACCTAGAGGCCACAAAATATGGGCATTCTATACAATCCTCCCCCACTACCACATCTCCACATACACAAATCACACTAGGTGTGTCATTTCCTAAGGTTGGAAGACAGGTCAACTTATCCTCGGGCCAAGAATTATAGCTGGATGTTGTAATCTGAAAAACTTCCTAGGTATTTTCCTCCAAAAGTTTATCCCCACACTTGTTTTACAGCCTCACTGTTAAACCTCTCTTTGGGATCAAAGATCTCTCTTCAGATTAAATGACAGTGTAAATGTGAAAACATCTGTCCCAGTGCTAGTCACATAGCACATCCTCAATTAAATGCTTACTGGAAAAAAATGAGCTATACCTCCGAATAAATGCCTTAAACAGTTACAGACAGAGTCACCATTTTATGGCCACTTCATAACCAATATTGACTGTACAATTCTCTTTCCCTCTTCTTTAGGTGTGTGGAGAAGTGCAAGCTCTGCCACCATTCTTTCTACTTATCCTGCTCCATTGCCTCATAACACTTGCTCCATCAATAATCCTGTACTTATCTTGTATTTTCAATCACTTGTTTTACACGGGCTTTTTCTCTCAGGCCATAATTATGGTCAAGTCTCTCACATACTAAAATGATCCACATTTGGCCCTGTTTGATCTTTTAATGAGTAGCCTGTCTTCATCCTTCAGGTCAAAGTGTTCTTTAAGGAAGTCTGTATGCAGAATCCTCTTTCTCTGATCAAGTCTCTATTCAAACATTTTAATCTGGCTTCTCCTTTACAACTAAAATGTGGCAAAAATGGCTACCACAAACTTCTTAGCTTTTAATTTCAAGAGCTTCTGTTCAAAAGCCATATTATTTTATTTCTTTTCAAAAAAAATTTTAATGACACCCACCTTCCCGAAACCCACTTAGCTTCAATCACACACAATACTCCCGGTTTTCTTTTCTTTCTGATCTTTCTTTTCCAATTGGTTTTTCTGGCTTTGTTTTCTCCTTTCACCCCTCAAATATTGATGTTACTCATGGTTCTTTGCTCAACTCTACTTTCTGTTCTCAGTCTTCACACCTTCCTTGGTGATCTCAACCATCTTTACAGTTTCCATTTCACCTATGTTCCCAAATATCACTCTCCAACACTAGCTACTCTCCTGACTTCCTATAAAATATTTATAACTGATACTCAACAGGAGTTTCATAGAAACTTCAAACTCAACATGTTCAGTGTGGACAATTTATCCAAATATTCTCATCTGCCAGGAATTTAAATTATGTCCATTACCAAACAACTCTCAAGATTTGTCCATTCTAAGTCATAAATATGTCTTGAATATGTCTCTTGCCCTCACTCTCCACCATTCTCCCTTAGCTCTTGTCTTGGACAATTATGATGCCCTAAAATTCATTTGTTTTTTTTTTTTGGCTTCTCAATTCATTCTCTTCCCTATGCATCTCTGTCACCCACAAGAAAAAATCCAAAATCCTTAGCTTAGCAAACTCATTCAGACTTCTTCTAGTCTCCTGCCATTGCCCCACCATTCATGTATTCATTCAGTCAAGAAATATTTATTATAATTACTTAATATTTATTCTTTTAAATATAATGATGAATAAGGCATAGTCCATGAACCTGTAAAATTTATAACCAAGTAGATAGGAAAGACAAATAATTTTTTTTAAAGTGATAGAAACTATGTCTTTGGGGTATATATTCAATACAGAAGGAGCCTGAGAGAAAGAGTACATAATTTTTCTGAGTGATATATATTAGGAAAAGATTCATAGGCAAAATTATGCTATACCTGAATCTTGAAAGAGCAAAATGGTGAAGGAGGGAGAGTTTAAGAAAGCCCTGTGCTCTAGAGAAACGAAATTACTTGAAGTTTCCTGTATTTTCCCTGGGCTTTCATACATGTAACTATACATACTGCTCCAATGTCTTCTCTCTTGGACACCTAATACAATTTTTCTGAGCCATCTAAAATGTCACTTATCATGTGAACCTTTTTATGACCCTCCCATAGACTAAATCCTTTTCTTCTCCCTGATCCATAGCTTGCCCATACCTCTAACTGAATTGCAGTTGTTTGTTCCATCTTTAGTTATTTGTAGCTAGGAATTATGTGGTTTTCATCTCTGCATCTTGATTTCTGGTAGATAACAATCACAGTTTCTATCATTATCTGTTGAATGCCCATAATTTACAGTGTTTGATGTATATAATCTCTAATTTTCACAAAAACCCTTAAGTGTAGACATTATTATTATGTTTATAAGTGATGAAACTAAGGGTCAGAGAGGCAATATTTGCCCAACTGGATACAGTTGGTAAGTAGTTAAGCTGAGATTAAAACTTAGATGTCAATCTGTCTGCAAAGCTTATATCCTTATAAATGAACTATAGTATCATCCTAGTGGGTCCTGAAGAAATGTTGAAGGAATAAATGGATGAATTAATAAATGAATCACTGAATTTATGATTTTCTGGAGTTGAAATGATAAACAATTAGGGCAAGCCCCATACTCATTAGCTCCCTTTCTTATATGAGTCACTGTCTGAACTCACAAAATTTCATTTGCAGTCTTGTTGCATGTATCCTAATCATCTGTCCTGATCTGCTTGTATCTTGAACATAACTACCCCATTAAAAAATTGTTTTTTTTCATGAGCACTTCCACATCATAAAATTCCACCTGAAAGTAATTACATAATGGTGGCTAAGCACAAGATATTATCTGCAGATTAAAAAGTCTTTTTGTCCACATAGGAAAACAACTTAATAAATAAAATGTGGTTATTTCTATAATTAAATAAGCTTTAGAAATATATTCTCACTCATTTCAGATAATTTACATATCTGTTATAATTCCTTCAGATGCAGTTATACAATAAGTAATGTGTAATATAAAAATACCCAAATAGGAATAAAGCTTGTTTTGGTGTTATTTGGTGTTTACCTTGTCTGGCAAACCTAGAAATCAAAAACTTGAGAATGATACATAATTATCATTTTGTTTTGTGCATTTTGTGCATATCTTTCATAAGCAAGTTCTGTAATTTGTAACCTCATAAAGAAAAATTGAGACTATCTGAAACCACTAAATAGCTATTTTAAGCATACTTATACCCCATTAATGCAAAATGAGGTTCCAGTGGCTTCTGTATTACTCAGTATACACTAAGCTATGTTGTAGTAACACATAAACCTCTAAATCCAAGGATATGGTAGGTTACATGGCTCCAATTATGTCCATATCCTAATCCCCAAAACCTGTGAATGTTGCCTTACATGCAAAAGGGATTTTGCAGATTAAGTTAAAAATTTTGAGATGTGGAAATTACACAGGATTATCTGGATGGACCCAATGTATTCACAAGTATCCTTACAACAAATGAAGGCAGGAGGCTCAGAGTCAAAGAAGGAAATGTGAAGATGGAAGCAGAGAAAAGACAGAGAGAGGAAAAAAAGAGAGAGAAAGGCAGAGACAGATTTGAAGATGCTATGTTGATAAATTTGAGGATGAAGGAAGGGACCACAAGGCAAGGAGTGTAGGTGCCCACTAGAATCTCAAAAAGGCAAGGACACAGATTATCCCCAAAAGCCTCTGGTAGGAATTCAGCCTCAACAAAACTCTGATTTTAGGACTTCTGACTTCCAGCCATGTAAGATAATAAATTTGCATTACTTTAAGACACTTAGCTTAAAGTAATTTGTTATAGCAGCAACAGGAAAGTAAGACAAAGGGTCTTATTTTAAAAAGTTGTCACTTTAGGCATGATACCTGTCCATCACTGGACAGTGCAGGGACTTTCCTTTATGTATTATAGTTAGTCAAGGACCCACGTTGACAGAGACTCCACCAATTGAAAATCATCAGTTGCCCCAGCAAGGGGGAAGAGAGTGTGTGGTGATTTCAGACCCATTCTTCTATATTTTGGTCTAGAAAGTAACACATGGCACTTCTGTTTATGATCCTTTGGCCAGAAAAATCATATGATCCTGCCTAACTGAAAAGTTGCTGGGAAGTATAACCTTCCATGAGCCTGGAGGGAAAAACTGGACATTGGTGGGCACTAGTAAGGTCTGCCTCCACCATACGTGACAGAGTTGATGAAAACCTTGGTCAAGATAGGTGAAAAGAAATCTTTCTGACCTGGCCTGGTCTAGATTCTACTCTTTCATAGATCAGAGTCTGCTCCTCTGTGCCAGTTTGTGTTGGGATGACCAGCTCCTTGTATTGTCAGAACCTATATTGTTAATTACAGAGAATTCTCAATTATCTGAAATCATTCACATCTAGATGTCATGTAAAAAGTCTTTATTAACTCTCTGTAACTCTAGCTATTGCAAAGCTATGCACAATTGAGAATCTGAGAAATTTATTTCTCCATATTGTGTGAAATACCAGCTGCAAGTGCAAATCATGCTGGGTTTGGCATCTCCTTATTTTTCAGTCAGTGTTGTTTTCTATATCTTTATTTGACCCACATTGGAGCAGACCAAAAAAATATAACCCACTCTTTCTTTTTGTAGAAGAGAACAGCTCGCAGGTAGACTGAATTCTGAAAACAGAATCCCAATGTACTATTGGACACCCCAAATTTTCACTAATGTTGCTAGAGTAGTCTAGAACTCTATGCTTAACCACTTCATGTAAATCTCATGTATATTACAATGTTTTCACTAGGTTGTGATGTTAAATATATGTGATTAAATGTTATAGATAAGAAAAACCAAGTTATATATATATATATATATATATATATATATATATATATATATATACACATATATATATATACATATATAGAGAAATTATATATATATACGTATATATATGAAAGGGAGACAACAGTAACACAATAACAGCTGGACCACTCTAGCTATGATAGATATTCTTCTAAGAAGCTCCTCCTGTATAATTTCACACCCTGTATGAACTCCTCCCTTTGAGTGTGGGCTGGACCTAGTGACTTGCTTCTCATGAACAGAATATAGCAAAAGTGATGGGATGCCATCTAAGTGATTAGGTTACAAAAGATTGACTTTCCTCTCACTTGCAGCTTCTCTCTCTGGATAGCTTTGATGAAGCAAGCTCCCATGTTGAAGAGGCCCATTTGAGAAGGAAATGAGGCTGGCCTCTGGCCAAAAGTGTGGAAGCGAAGCCCTCTGTCTGAGAGTCTGCAAGGGATTGAATTCTGTCAGCAACCATATGAATGAGCTTGGAAGTTGATCCTCACTCAACTGTGCCTCAAGATTAGACCACAGTCCCAGATGAAACCATGATGTATAGCCTGTGAGATATGCTGAGCAGAGGACCCAGTTAAGTTGCTCATAGATTCCTCACCCACAGAAACTATGAGATACTAAATGTCTGTTGTTTTAAGCCATTAAGTTTTGGATAATTTATTGTACGGTAGTAGATAACTAAATACTAGGTTTTTGTTTGTTTCATCTTTTTTATTGGAAGAACTAAATAATTTGTAACTAGGAAAAATGAAATGATTTCAATGATATTAATATGGTCTATTCTGAATTTTGGTGACAGAAAAGCATAGTTCATTAAACTTTTAGGCATATCTCTTCTTCCCCAAGAAGGGAAGTATTTTGTGGGAAGTATTATGTATTTTTCCTTTAAATCCTTTGAACCTTGTCACAGACATAAAAAATAACCTAAGCTCATAGAGAGGAGGACTAGAGAAATCAACTTATTTCAGAACATAAATATAGATTTATTGTGGCCAACTAATGATACTATAATATTGGCCAAAAGTGCACACTCAATAAATTAATGAAAATTAAAGTGAATTAATTCCAGTGCCATATGTTTGGAAAACGTGGTCCTTAAAAGCAAGTCAACATCAGAAGAAAGAAAAATTCATTTAAGGACTATTAATCATCCCCTATCTCCAAGACCAGAAAAAAAATTGACATAATTAATAATCTACTAGATCAAGATAAAAAAAATAAGACATGCTTAATAAAAGGAAATCATATTAAATATCAAACTATTAAAAGAGAATACCATTCTGAATATACACATCTCAATCCAAATGCATTGTCATAGGAAAGGTGTAATTCAGTAAAGAACTCTATATTTTAGATCCAAAAGCTTGAGTTATAATTGAAAAGAACCTTCCGGACCCATATGATGTTACCCTTGTATATATTCCACAGTAACATTTCCTCCAGTTCCAAAATTTAGGATTTTATTTCCAATAGTGTTTGAGAGGTCAAGAGTTAAAACACTGTCGTTGTTATACATGAAAGACAAGAATTTGAATTGTAACTTGAAGTCCATTGGAAACTAGTCCAGTCTCTAGAGGACAGTTGTAATGTGCTTCACAGGGCTAACTCCTTAAGAATCAAATGCAACTACAGATTCAGTGCACTAAATGAAGCTTTTCAATTGCACAAGAAAATGAATTTGCATGAATGACAATTTCTGCAATGTAACATATAGCTTAGCCTTGACAAAAATCTTTAACCTTAAAGATAATACTAATCAAAACAATTCCAAGCAACATTGTTTATTGTGCTGTTATTTGGAATTATGTAGTAAGACTTTATCAGTTTGTCAATAATTATGTGTTTAGGTTTTTACTAGTTTGTCAATAATTAGGTGTTTAGGTTTTACATAAATGAGGACTAGAACTCTCAACTGTAAAATCTGGGGAGGTTAGTAGCTTCGTAAAGTTGGAGAAAATGTAAATCCCCAGGCTCAGCTTTCTCACTTCTTTTTTTTTTTTAATTTCTTTTTTTTAACATCTTTATTGAAGTATAATTGCTTTACAATGGTGTATTAGTTTCTGCTTTATAACAAAGTGAATTGTTATACATACACATATGTTCCCATATCTCTTCCCTCTTTCATCTCTCTCCCTCCCACCCTCCCTATCCCACCCCTCTAGGTGGTCACAAACCACCTAGCTGATCTCCCTGTGCTATGTGGCTGCTTCCTATTAGCTATCTATTTTATGTTTGGTAGTGTGTGTATGTCCATGCCACTCTCTCACTTTGTCACAGCTTACCCTTCCCCCTCCCCATATCCTCAAGTCCATGCTCTAGTAGGTCTGTGTCTTTATTCCCATCTTACCCCTAGGTTCTTCGTGACCCTTTTTTTTTTTCTTAGATTCCATATATATGTGTTAGCATACCATATTTGTTTTTCTCTTTCTGACTTACTTCACTCTGTATGACAGACTCTAGGTCCATCCACCTCACTACAAATAACTCAATTTCCTCTCTTCTTGTGGCTGAGTGATATTCCATTGTATATATGTGCCACATCTTCTTTATCCATTCATCTGTTGATGGACACTTAGGTTGCTTCCATGTCTTGGCTATTGTAAGTAGATCTGCAATGAACATTTTGGTACATGACTCTTTTTGAATTATGTTTTTCTCAAGGTATATGCTCAGTAGTGGGATTGCTGGGTCGTATGGTAGTTCTATTTGTAGTTTTTTAAGGAACCTCCATACTGTTCTCCATAGTGGCTGTATCAATTTACATTCCCACCAACAGTGCAAGAGTGTATATCAATCTGCTATTGCTGCCAAACAAACCATCCCAAACTTAGTGGCTGAAGACATCAGCCACTTATTCCTTTCTTTCAACCAGTGGGTTGGCTGATCTCAGTTAGGCTCACTCATACATCTGCTGTCAGATGACTGATCAGTTGTGATTAGCTTATATTGATGGCATTACTGGAAAAACTCAGCTCTTCTTCATTGGTCCTTCATTGGCCTTCTCGTGTGTCTCTCCTGCAGACTAGTCAGGGCATGTTCTCACAGCAGCAGCAGGAATCCACAAAGGGAAGCAGAAATGCAGAAGTGTTGTTTCAAGCTTCTACTTGCATCAAGTCAGCTATAAGCCCATTGGGCAAAGCAAGTCACAGAGCCAAGTTAGGACCAAGATGGGAGGTTCTACCAAAGGGCATGGAACAATTGTCCATGGAAAATTGGAGCCATTAATAGAATCAATGTATCATACTCTCTAAGGTTCTTTTTCAGCATAAAATTGATTGATTATAGGGTTGGGGGTTTTTGTGGTTTTTCAAGAGGTCTCCAGCACAAAACACTGGGAAATATATTGAGCATGAAGAGGGAATATAGAAGAAAGAGAACCAAGTACCTCCTCTCTGACAATAAGACTCTGTGTAATTAGATATGAATAGCCTATACCTGAAAAAAGTTAGACATATTTTAATTAAAAGTTAATGCCATACAACCGACTGATCTACCTTTCATTCATTTTCCTCTTAATATTTTTCTATCAAAGTTTTTCAAAACAATATAATAACCAGGCAAGAAAAATTCAAAGGATAGCCAAGTTCAATGAATGAATGATTACATACATTAACTTTCACTTCTCATTCCCATTCACAGAAGAAAAAGAAATTTTAAAGAGGGGAAAGTGATAGAGTATTTTTTAAAAGAAAGAATATTAGGGGTTTTATTTTTGCACATTTACTTTAACGCTCATCAGAGCCTCAAAATAAAAAGGCATCTTTTCCTTGGGATAGTTGTCCCGACAGATATTGAGGAGTAATTTGTACCAAGTAAGTGGCACTGTGGTGCCATTCCTAGGAACTCTTTTATAAACTACAACTAGATAAAAGTAGTCTTCCCTTATTGACCTCTTCTTTTAGGACCAGAGAGGGAATCTATTAAATTTCAGGCTCAAATTATACCCATAGACAGTCTTAAAATCCAAGGTTATAAGTCATAATCTTGGCCACTGGTTAAATCATCCAGTAATAAAAATGCATTTCTTCCCTGTTTTGAAGGATAACCCTGAGAACTAAGGTATGGTAGAGGACAAAGTTATGCAAGCACATATAAATCACAGTTATGTTTCAGTCATATTCATGATATCTCTGCTTCTAACCCCTCTCTCTTCTTTTCCTCTCAGGTAGATCCCAAGACTCTCAACAAACACATTTATAGTGATGTTTATACTTTACCCATACAAATCATATAAGGCAATAGTCAACTCTATAATTCTAATTTTCTAAGAATTCCTTAATTGGGTTAAAAGCTGTGATCAATTTTACTGATGCATAAAGAGTTTACTGAATCAACCATTATGCCAAGATGAGAAATCTGATAGTTTGGCTTCCAGAGCATTTATCTTACTAGTATCCTGGTGTATGGGGTGGGGGGATTGTGGGGAGGGGAATGATCAATCTATAGTGGACATTTGCATGTTCACAATTTCTTAAAGGTTCATATTTTATCTAGGCAAATCATTTGAATTTTATATTCTACTTTATAACATGGCACTATTGGGTTAGCATAAAGGTGTTTGAATTTTTTTTGACAGTTAAATTACTTCTTTTATTCCAAACCCCTGTGTAAGTTGGCACAATAGAAAGTAGCTGCAGGCTCATCCTGTGGTTTCAGTAACCCATGTCCCAGTTTGGGAAACATGACACTAAGTCGGTCTGTTCTGTATTATCTGTATTTCCCTGACAATCGAAGTTTCATATTCTAAAGTTAAAACAAAATCCCAACATAATTTTGTATATTGGATATTGAACCTGGAATTACTGACTTCAAAATTCTTATAGATGTCTTGTTTGCCTCCTCTGTCAGGACCCAACTCTTATTTGAAAAATTATATGAGGTCAGTTTCTATTTATCTTGAGATTTCACTTGGATAACACAAAATGCCACAATTTTGCCTTCTGATTCCCTGTCTGGTGAACTGTTATACGCTGTCAGTAAAGTTCTTGAACCTACATCTATGAAATGGGCCCCAAAAAGAAGGTAGAGAACCAGGTAAAACTTTATGCAGATCAAACAGGATGGGAAGATGATTTGGAGTTACGTTCCAAAATCGGTCAGGATCTGCCAATTAGTTCTGGATGCCTTTCACACACTCTCAAATTCCTGGGAAAACATAACACTCTTTTAAAATGTCGGGCTTCCCTGGTGGCGCAGTGGTTGAGAGTCCGCCTGCCGATGCAGGGGACACGGGTTCGTGCCCCGGTCGGGGAAGATCCCACATGCTGCGGAGCAGCTAGGCCCGTGAGCTATGGCTGCTGAGCCTGAGCATCCGGAGCCTGTGCTCCGCAACAGGAGAGGCCACAACAGTGAGAGGCCCGCGTACCGCAAAAAAAAAAAAAAAAAAAAAAAGTCATATTACACGGCCATTCATTAACTTTTATACTACCATTCAAGCCCATCATTTCAGAAGATCCTTCCCAAATGTTTCACGGTGAAACCAGGTTTCTCTAACTGCCATTTAAATCATCAAACCAGAATATACTTCTTTGCTCTTAATTTAATTTTAATTTACATCTGGTGGAAAGCCTGTCATCCAAATCTCCCTACCCTGCCAGGAAGTTTTCAAAAATAGAATATTAATTTGGGATGGGGAAGCTGGGGCAGAGCCAGCAGTGGCCAACCCAGGCAGCAGGGATCACATTTTACAGGTCTTGAGAAAGAATAGCGGTGAGAAGGGGAGTAGAAAGGAGAATAAACTAAATAGAAGAAAAACATGTTTTGTTTAGACTTTATTCATTATTTATGAAACTAAAGACTAAAAGGCATTTTCAGTTTAGCACTTAAAGGAGAAAGCTAAAAGAAGCCCCCTGCTGGCCACTCCAATTTCTACCCTATTGGCTCCAAAAAAAAAGAAAGAGAAAGGGAGAAAGACCTCTTTCTTTACCTATATTTAAGGCATAATTTAATCTACTATCATTATTTTTGATGTATCATATCTCTGTTTAATTGAAATAAATACACTCATACCAACATAAATTCCTAACGGCAGTTTGGTAACTTGTCTTTCCTTGATCATAAAAAAACAATTGGTCTTAAATATTTTGTTTTAAAATTGCATTTAAAACTATATCACTGGCAGATTTCTTTTTGTTCTTTATACTGCATCAGAGCATGAAAGTTTGTGTTAATTATCTCAAACTCATGGAAGTCTTTCAAATAAAATGATAATAAATCAGAGTTTTATTCAAAATTACTTATTATAACTGTGTTTTGTCTTGTTCTAGAAAATTAAGGTACTGTGCATAGTAAAAGTCCCCAGGCTGTATTTGTTTCATGCTGTAACCTGAATCTATGATGAAGTCACCCCATAGACTTATTCTTTAGAAAACAGAACTCCTTAGGGCAGCATGACCCAAGTTGCACAGGAATGTAAATTAAAATGATTGAGCATTTCTCTCTTTCCATAAAACAAATATTTCACTACATTGCATACTATAATAACCTTTCTCACATCCAACAAAAAATATTAACGTCTATCATATGTAATTAAATACTCAAAGCCTATTTGTAAAGCAAAAGCAGCAGTAGAAATGACATTTAGTTACATTTTCAAAAGAAAAGTGTGATCAATGAAACGGAAGTATTCGCATAGAGAGCTTGTGCCCTATGACAGTGACAGTTATATAAGAACAAACTACATATAACATTTATCTTCATTTTGTTCCAGTGTCGGCTGAGTGCATTGTTTGAGCATGTGTGAAAAGTGCAGAGAGATTGACAGCTTCCTTGGTACTGACTTGGCCTTTGTCTAGGCTTTCTCTTACTTGACTGACCCCTTCCTCATTTCTACTGTCATTGACTTTGAGGAAGTACATGGCCGGGCCATTTTACACCCTCTCTGTTAGACCAGGGATAAGTCAGCTACTCACAGCCCAGTTCATGAGTCAATTTTAAGAACGTTACTATTATACATAATACTCTTGACTTCTCAGAGTTGGTGGTGTGAGCATAAAGTTTGCCAGGACACCGTAAAGTTTTCCTGAGACAGAGGCCAGTAAACAACTTTATGACAGTGCTTCTAGACTGTTTTGCCTAATACCTACAAGTTGGTCATGAGACCGTCAGGGGATTGGAAATGTAGCGCTTGACTGGGTTTTCAGATTGATAACAAGAGGGTAAGCAACTGTGTCATCCAGAAGGTTCCAAAGTCCCGGGGTCATTCAGGGGCAAGTACAGCAGCTTCCCTTCCTAAGTCCAGGAGTTCTCCCACCAACCAAAGCCCAGTAGGGGGCAGCTTCCCTCAGCCAAACCTAAAAGCCCATAGCCTGCTCAGCTAAAAGCCAAATGAAAAGGCAAAGTTGCCCAAGAGTCATGAGACAGTTGGAAAATCTCTGCGGCTGGCACACACTGTAACAGAATCTGCACATTAAATCAGGGAGGATTTGTTTGGACCTCCAGTTTAGATAGAGAATAATGATTTCTCTCTTACTTTTGTTGTTTTGTTAGTTTATGAAAATTGAAGTTCATTCTCTGGCCTGACTGCGTCCCTGCTCTTCTTTTTTTGTGTGTGTCTTAAAAATAAAACTCATTTTATTCTTAGTTTAGAGCAACTATTTCCTTTTTTTAGAGATTATAATATTAGCTAATATATCCTTTTTAAAAAATTTTTATTGGAGTATAGTTGATATACAGTGTTATGTTAGTTTCAGGTGTACAGCAAAGTGAATCAGTTATACATATACATAAATCCACTCTTTTTTAGATTCTTTTCCCATATAGGCCATTACAGAGTATTGAGTTGAGTTCCCTGTGCTATGAAGTAGGTCCTTATTAGTTATCTACTTTATATATAAAATAGATAACCCCTGCTCTTTAAAGAGCTGGACAGTCATTGCAACTTTCCATTGCAGAGATGCTCCTGATGGGGGCAATATCAAACCTGGTCAGGGGATGGCTTTCCTCTCCCTGGCTGTGGCTTCCCTGTGCATGACGCCATAGCCTTGCCAGACAGGACTTCACTGTCCTTAAAAGCAAAAAGCCAGCACACTTGAGAGTTGGACTGAGCCCGTGAAGTAACCCCCGAGAAGCACTAGGTACAACTTTAATGGTTCCTGTTTACTTTCCTGAGAAGAGATTATGAAAAGGAAATAAGATCACATTTTTAAGTATTTTCATATTATCACTGAAACCAAATACTCTTTTGAATCAAACAACCCTAAAGTGATGTACAATTCTAATATCTGTTTAATTAATCAAAGTATTTCCTAATAAATAACAAAAATACATTCTATTTGTGTTTTAGAGGGTACATATAATGTATATTCTCATAAATATTTAAATATAGGCAGTCTGCTTGGCAGAGAAAATCTTAAACTTTTCAGAAGTCTTCATTACCCTGAAAAGTTTTGAAGGGAAATAGAATGTTAATAAAACAGCCGTTTACTTAATCATAGAAAAAATCAAATGAAATGATTTTCTAAACTCTGAAGGAAAAATATATTAGCTTATAGACTGAAATGCCTTTCTCATTTCAGACCTATGACAACATTGCCTGCCTTAGTAACTGTGAAGTATTAGGAATCTTGGGAAATAGTACAAAACATGAAAAAAATTTATATTTACATGTATTCAAATACATTTTTATGTATGTGAGACTATATAGAGAAAATCTAATAAGACTATATCAGTATCAGTATTTTAATACTGATTGGAATAGCTTAGGAGCTTATATTAATAAAAAACACATCCTGATTTACTAAAATTTTAATAACTATATATAGAGACATATATACATATACATAAATAGGGAGAATGTCATGTGACAATTGAATTATACAGCTGCAAGACAAGGAACACCAAAGACTGCCAGCAAACTACCAGAGGCTAGGAAGAGGCAAGGAAGGGTGTCCCTACAGTTTGCAGAGGGAGCATGGCCCTGCCAACACCTTGTGGTATTATACAGCTGTTTATTCATAGCTTCTTTTATGGTTTCTATGGTCTGAATGTCTCTATCCCCCAAAATTCATATGTTGAAATTTTTAGCCCCAAAGCTGAGAGTATTAGTATTAGTAGGTGTGGCCTTTGTGGTTACTTTTAGGTGGGAAGCACCTAACATTGGACAGATGTGCTGTCTCCTTAAAATATTTTATAGATTAAATACAACTCCAATAAACTTTCAGAAATTAATTTGAAAAACTTTTTTTTAATTATACAGGTGAGAATTGCCAAAATAGTTTTGTGTAAGAAGAGTAATGGGGACAAGACATTTTTCACAGTAACAGGTACATTGAAAAGATATAGTAATTAAAACAGTATGCTGGAATAGATAGATAATTTAGTGGGACAGAAAAACAAACTCAGCAAAAGCCTCAAGTATTTATAACTTTGTAGTAAATGATAAAGTTGGAATTATAAATTATTGGGGAAATGTGTTGCTGTTCAATAAATTGTGATAGGAAAAATGGTTCAATATCTTGGGATAAAGCATATAGTAAAATAAATTCCAGCTGAACTAAATAGATAGATATAGAAAAATGGCAACATGAGAAAATAGGAGAACATATACATAGCTATTTATGTGATATTACCATGAGAAGCCCTAAGTATTAATGCAAAGTAAGAAATTGTAAGGCAGTATTTCACAGTGTGGTTTATTAACTACTTCATTTAGAATCAGCTCAGTTACTGCTAAAAATGGTTGCCAGGACCACACCAAAGGGTTACTGAATAATAGCCCCTGATGGTGGAGCCCAGGAATCTGTGTTTTCATGAATACATTAAGAGATCTTGATGTGCATTAAATTTGAGAATCACTGCCTGGCAGGATAAAATTGATAGATTTACTACAGGTGTGAACATTTCTATAAAATAAGTACCCTAAATCAAGAGTCAAAAGAAAACCTGTCAAAAATAAATTGCAATGTTATATGACAAAGAGTTGAACAATAATAAATCAACAAGAGAAAAAATTAGTAAGAAAATTTTGACTCTGTTAAAAGAAAAGCAGGGGGCTTCCCTGGTGGTGCAGTGTTAAGAATCCGCCTGCCAATGCACGGGACACGGGTTCGAGCCCTTGTCCAGGAAGATCCTACATGCCGCGGAGCAACTAAGCCCATGCACCACAACTACTGAGCCTGTGGCACTCTAGAGCCCACAAGCCACAACTACTGAAGCCCGCGTGCCACAACAACTGCTGAGGCCTCAAAATGAAACCTACTTTGCCAGTACCTTGATCTTTTCCAGCTTCTGGATCTGTGAGAAATAAATTTCTGTTGTTTAAACCACCCAGTCTATGATATTTTATTATGGCAGCATGAGCAGACTAACAGAGGTAGTTTTTTCAGTCTTATCACCCTACTTGGTTTTAAACAAGTTTGTTAGTTTGCAAGATTCAAATCTACTTACTAAGAAGCATGATAGCATGATATAGCACTTAGGTGGATAGTAATAGAAATATGCTTTAAAAAAAAAAAACTTTTATGAGAGAATCACCTTGCAAAGGGAGGGAATGATTAGAGGGAACACGATTCCTTTGGGTATGTTCTATTTACTTATTAAATAAACTTGTCACATTTCACATGGGAGTGGATAGAAGGAGGATCAAAGTCAGTTTTTAAACTTTTCAGTGACTTCACTGATTTATTGAATCTTTGAATATTGATTACTGGATTTAGAATTGATTACAAATAAATTTAACAATTCTATATTTATGTTTTAGCTTGCATTGGGGCAGAAAGAGGAAAAAAGAAGATTTCAAACAGGTAAGTTTTAGATATAAACTCACTAGTAAATCACAATCACTGGAAAGAAACATCTTAGTATTTAAAATTTCCATTTTTGATGTATGTCTTCATTTTATTTTACAAAAGAAAGGGAAAGATTCTGTTATTTCTACTCTATTATATACTTCATATGAGAATAACTAAACTCATCAGGCCTCGGTCTACTCCTTAAGAGAAACATGAAAGACATTTTAAAAGCTAAATGCCTACACTTCCATCCTACCTTTCTAAACAATCACTTTTTTCTGAGTGATTTATTGAAAATGAAGACTAGGTCCATGGATAAACATATGTGCTCAGAGCTACACATATACATGTTCTTTATATTTATTAACATAAATTCATATATATGTGTATATATAATATACTATACCTATATTCATGTATATAATTTTTATCTACTTGGTTTAGGGACCAAGTATTTGTTCACTTTTCAGAAAACTTTAGGAAGTATTTATTTTTAGAAAGGCATGTAGAACAGCACAGCTCAATTTACCATATATGGATAGCAGATACCCTATTAGCACAGATCTACATGAAGGACATATGCATGTTTATCATATTGTACTTGCAATCTTCTGTAGGTTTTAAAATTTTCAAAATAAAAAGTTGGAGGGAAAAGACATGTAGAAATATCGATACTTTCAATCACATTCATTTTGCTTCAAATAGTTTACTCTTTCTCATTCCTGTGAGGACATGTTTAATACATGAGCATTTTTGCTTTTAGAGCAGTGGTATCCTCTCAGGACTATATTATGGTCTTTCTATTCTTTGCATAGTTTCATGGCTCTTAAAAAATGATATCACACATGGAAGCAACCTAAGTGTCCATCAACAGATAAATGCATAAAGAAGAGGTGGCACATATATACAATGGAATATTACTCAGCCATAAAAAGAAATGAAATTGAGTTATTTGTAGTGAGGTGGATGGACCTAGAGTCTGTCATACAGAGTGAAGTAAGTCAGAAAGAGAAAAACAAATACCATATGCTAACACATATATATGGAATCTAAAAAAAAAAAAAAAAGGTTCTGAAGAACCTAGGGGCAGGACAGGAATAAAGACACAGATATAGAGAATGGACTTGAGGACACAGGGAGAGGGAAGTGTAAGCTGAGACTAAGTGAGAGAGTGGCATGGACATATATACACTACCAAATGCAAAATAGATAGCTAGTGGGAAGGAGCCACATAGCACAGGGAGATCAGCTTGGTGCTTTGTGACCACCTAGAGGGGTGGGATAGGGAGGGTGGGAGGGAGACGCAAGAGGGAGAGGAGATGGGGATATATGTATATGTATAGCTGGTTCACTTTGTTATACAGCAGCAATTAACACAACAATGTAAAGCAATTATACCTCAATAAAGATGTTAAAAAATAAATGATACGACACGTAATAAGCAAACTAACCACTAGTGACACTAAAATGGGAAAGGGGTCCTTGGCATGGCTCAAAAAGTCCTGTATATAATTTTTAAATCAGTGCTGCAATTTGTGGTCCAGCAAGCGAGATGGTGTCTTGCTTGATTGCTCTGCCAATAAGCACTCGTCATTCTTGTCATGAACCAGAATCACAGCTTCTGCACTTTGGTTCCGGGAGGCGGAGTCTTCTCTGACCTCGTCTGTCTCCTCTGACAAGGAAACAAATTTCAGCTCCTCCGGGAAAAGATAATCCCTGCTGCTCCTTGCTTGGGAGGGAAAACAAATTCTCCTTCCTAGCAGAGGTTGAAAGAAGAGTTGAGTACAAATCAGTGTATAGAAAGTCTTCATTTTCAACTCATCTCCCTTTCATTTTTAGGCTGAGTGCAGCCTTGCCTTGAGTGATGGTGACAACGGGCTGAATTTTCCCTTCTTGCTCAACTGATCACTTAATTTGACAATAGAATCTTTTCGGTAATAAGAAATCAATTCTAATTTCCCCCATTTACTTAACAAAAATGTGGGCTGCTTGTTGATAGGACTGTCAGATAGTTTTCTTTTTTTGTGATCCAGAATGCTGAAGTTTGGGAGATAGGGAGAAACACAGAGGAACAGCTTTTACTGGGGAAAATATATATATATAGCAGTAATGCAGCTACCCTAATTTGAATGGAACAAAACCATCTTGTACTTCTTGTTCTTTTCAAGTACCTTTCTGGCATACCTGAGCTCTCACAGTCCCAGAGAATCATTAGAGACAAGAAAAAATTTGTGATTGTTTTAGAACTTCAAAACTCCTGCCAGGATTGACTCTAAATATCAGAGAGGTCCTTGTGGAAGAGGATGTGAGGATATCTTGCTAAGCCAGCTATCAGCTGCATAACCAGACCTTTAAAATAAAAGTTAAAAACAAAAACTTATTTTAGCTCCTCAAATGAAGGCAGGAAGAAAAGCAATTTGTTCCTGATTCAGAAAAAGTTGTTTAAATGTAATGAAAACTTTAATTTGTGAGTGCATAAAAACATTCCGTTATTAAGGCTTTATAATTGTATTAATATTCTTAATTAAGAATATGTAAAATATATGTCTAAATATATGTGTATTTAGTTCCAAACTTGAAGTTTGGAACTTGAACTTGAAGGCGATCTCTTCCCACTCTGTATTTATATCTTTTAAAATTGAATATATTTATTCAGATTCTTTTTTTTCTTATTCAATCTTCAGTGAAGAAAAATAAAATTTTCTTCCTAGGGAAGCAGAGATTTCACACCAGCTTTAATAAAATCAGTTTCACCACTAGATATAGAATATTTTCCTAAGGGTCACAAAAACCTGAAGTTGATTTGTCTTCATCAAAGCAGACAAGTTGTTAAAGGAAAGAACTGGTATGAGAATATTTCCCACTAACTGAGCCAGGAGAAAGGAATGGATGAGACAAACTTTACATACAAACACACATATAGTCCTTTTCTCTTTATATGCCTCTTTCTCTGCTGTCTCCTTAGTACCGTCTGCAGTAGGAGACATAAGGAAAAGTCACCTCAACTCCACTAAGTGATACTGAAACTTGAAGGGAAAGGAAACTTGAAATGTGCAAATATATTATTGTTCAACAACTTTGCAGATGATTTTATTACCTTAAGGCTTCATGGTTTCTGCCTCCTCTCTCTGTGTCATTTCTCTGCCACTATCTTTCTCTCACGCACACCCACCCAGAGAGACACACATATTGATACCCGGTGGGGATTTCTTACTTAAAGCTATTTCTTCTCCAGACTGAGAAAAGTCAAAGACCTGGATCCATTAAATGAATGACCATTTCCTGATATTTAAAGTAAACAATCTGGGAAAGCAATTTAAATAAATACGAGGATTCTACCCTTGAACAACACGTGTTTGAACTGTGCAGGCCCACTTATACGTGGAATTTTTTTTTTAATAAATATGAACTACAGTGTTACACGATCCACCCTGGTTGACTCTGTGGATGCAGAGCCCTGGATATGGAGGGCCACCTGTGAAATTTTACTCAGATTTTTAATGAAGGGGGTTCAGTCCCCCCAACTCCACATAGTTTAAGAGGACACATAAGAAGCTTTCTTCTATCACTTCCTCATGCCAAAAACAGAAATGGGAAGTATGGCACACATGAAAAAAAAATTTAATATAATAGTTCCAGTTTCAAACTTCATCCCAATAAATGTAGACATAACAACTTCAATCTAGTTCTTCATTCTGGATACCAAATTCAAATGTTCTACCAAACATCTTAAGGTATCTTCTGAATAAAACTATTTTTTCTCCCTAAGGCTAAGCCCTGTGGGTAAGTAGAGAACTTGTAAAACTGGTTCTACTAGCAAACTATAAAACCTTCATGCCCTATTTACCACATTAGAAGAAAGCAACGTTCTCCTTTTTTCTCATTCTTGTTTTAGCCTGAACACATGGCTTTTTCTGAAGCTGTGCCAGGTTCAGGTCAGATACTATTAGGGCAGTGATGACTGTGGATTACTGTACACACTCCCCCCATGGTTTTGTCTGTGAGAGCCCTTTAAAGTCTCTATCTGGCCCTGTTTTCATGTGAATGTGTTTGTTTCAGCACCTCTGGAAGATATTAAGTAGTTGTATCATCAATAACTGTTGGTGATGCTTATCTCTCTATTTCTCTGGATTCTAGCACACAGAGTTTTGAGATGACCTACTAAGATAAAATCTAAGTGACATGTGTTAAAGAAAAAGGACACAATTTGGTTGGAAAAGACTTAAGAAGAAAACGTGGAGGTTACTTTCTGCAATATGTGTCCAAGGTGACTGTTCTCGCAGCGCTTATTTTAGAACCCTGGCTAAATTCTTGGTGTTTGACTCACTGGAATGAAGAGTAAACCAAACACAAAGAATTTAGAATTCATTAGCTGGTGACATCCAGTGAGTTTAGAATACTCAATAAAGACTATATGTAGTTAAAAAAAAAAAGCAGGAGGTTTTCTGTTTCAATTAAAAAAAGTTTTTTTATTGAAGTATAGTTGATTTACAGTGTTGTATTAATTTCTGCTGTACAGCAAAGTCATTCAGATATATATATATATTCTTTTTCATTATGGTTTATCATAGGATATTGAATATAGTTCCCTGTGCTGTACAGTAGGACCTTGTTGCTTATCCATTCTATATATGAAAGCTTACATCCGCTAACCCCAACCACCCGTTCTAGCCCTCCCCCAACCCCCTCCCTCTTTGGTTCAATTTTTTAAATATTCTTAGTTCACTCATTTCTGAGGAAGTGAAAACCTCTCTGTAGTTCAATTCTTGCCTCCACACTGCCTTCTCCACCCTTGACCTACCTCTCTTTTATTTTTCTCTCTTGTGCTCCTAACCTTCCCCCTCCCCATCAAATATACAATGGAGAGAGGGTGTAAAGTCAGGGCTTGATCATTTTCAGTCTCATCACCAGTCCTGACTTAAATGCTCTTGAAGTTTTTCTGGGTAAAATCGAGTAGCTGTCCATATTAATTAAACTGCTGAATCAATATCCCTGAAAATGTAATGGTTGAAAGAAAACACAAGTAGATTTATCTCTCAAGAAAACAGCTGAGAGGGAAGGTGGCTGGTGGGGAGGCTCTGCTCCACTCAGTCATGCAGAAACCCAGCGCAGAGTGAGGCTAGTCCTGACACCTTCAACAGGTGGCTCCTAAGGTCCATCCTGTCATCACTATTTCAGCCTGTGGGAGAGTAAAAAACAAAAAAAGCTGTAGAAGTGAGCGTGCAAGTTTTCAAGGCAAGCCTTGAATGGCATCTATCACTTCTGCTTACACTTCACTGGAGAGAGCTTAGTGTTATGGCCACACTAGATGCAGAGGGAGCAGGAAAGTACAGTCCATAGATGGGCAGCTTTATCCCAGTTATGACATTATCTTACTGCAGAAGCAATGGAGTACAGATTTGGGTGGACAACTGGTAATCTCCACCACACCCTCTAAGCTCTTTTATGGTCTTAATAAGAACATGACGGGAACATGCAAGTACAAGAATCATTGTACTGGGTCCTTTGCAGAGCAAACTGTTCTTATGGCTTATATTAGTCATCTGTAATGGGAATGTATTTGCTTGATCTCATGAATTAGCCTATACTCCTATTTCATAGATGAGTTATGAGAGTAAAATGAGAAAATATATCTGAAAGCTGTTTGGAAAAGCTAAAGGTATAGTCCTACAGTGTTAGAAATTAAATTTTTCCTTCATTGGAATATTACTCAGCCATAAAAAAGAATGAAATAACACCATTCGCAGCAACAAGGATGGACCTAGAGATTATCATACTAAGTGAAGTAAGTCAGACAGTGAAAGACAAATACCACATGATATCACTTATATGTGGAATCTAAAATATGAAACAAATGAACTTATCTATGAAACAGAAACAGATTCACAGATATAGGGAACACACTTGTGGTTGTCAAGGTGGGGGTGGGTGGGAGGGATGGACTGGGAGTTTGGGATTAACAGATATATAGATTCAATTTTAAAAACTTGAACTTATATATAAAATAGGTAAACAACAAGGACCTAGTGTATAGCACAGGGAAATATATTAAATATCTTATAATAACGTATAATGGAAAAGGATCTGCAAAAGAATATATATATATATATATATATATATATATGGCCTTTATTATGTTGAGGAAAGTTCCCTCTATGCCTACTTTCTGCAGGGTTTTTATCATAAATGGGTGTTGAATTTTGTCGAAAGTTTTCTCTGCATCTACTGAGATGATCATATGGTTTTTCTCCTTCAATTTGTTAATATGGTGTATCATGTTGATTGATCTGCATATATTGAAGAATCCTTGCATTCCTGGAATAAACCCCACTTGATCATGGTGTATGATCCTTTTAATGTGCTGTTGGATTCTGTTTGCTAGTATTTTGTTGAGGATTTTTGCATCTATGTTCATCAGTGATATTGGCTTGTAGTTTTCTTTCTTTGTGACATCCTTGTCTAGTTTTGGTATCAAGGTGATGGTGGCCTCGTAGAATGAGTTTGGGAGTGTTCCTCCCTCTGTTATATTTTGGAAGAGTTTGAGAAGGATAGGTGACTTGAGGATATGGGGAGGGGGAAGGGTAAGCTGTGACAAAGCGAGAGAGAGGCATGGACATATATACACTACCAAACATAAGGTAGATAGCTAGTGGGAAGCAGCCGCATATCACAGGGAGATCAGATCGGTGCTTTGTGACCGCCTGGAGGGGTGGGATAGGGAGGGTGGGAGGGAGGGAGACGCAAGAGGGAAGGGATATGGGAACAGATGTATATGTATAACTGATTCACTTTGTTATAAAGCACAAACTAACACACCGTTGTGAAGCAATTATACTCAATAAAGTTGTAAAAAAAAAAGAATATATATATATATGTATGTATAATGGGATCACTTTGCTGTACACCTGAAACATTGTAAATCAACTGCACTTCAGTTTAAAATACATATATTATTCCTTCATTGTTGAAATCACAGTTTGAACCTATGAAGCTAGTGCCCAACATTTCCATATTCAAATAAAGTATAATAACTAAGAGGTAAACTCAAAAAGCAATCAACCTTCAGAGTCCAAACAGAATAGAATAGGTAGAATATATATCATAGTTAAGCTAGCACCCTTTTGTTAACAATGGGTCCAAAACATATAAGCAGATTGAGCAATATAGATGGCAAATTTTATTCAGTCACTCAGGATCACAGCTCAAGGTACATCAAAACTGACTACCCTTCCAGTAGCATCACTAAAGTTTGGAGGATCAATGAAGTTTGAAGGCAAGATATAGAATGGAAGCCTAGAGAATGTTAAGACCCTCAGTGAATGAACACTGGATAGAGAGTGTTCAGAAGAAGACTCAAGTTTTGTCCAGGGAGTACAGACAAATCAAAATAGGAGGATAAATAAGAGACACAGCGGACCCCTTCTGTGGGATCACACAAAAATGCAAATCATGGCAGAATATAACATACTAGTTAGACCCGGTTTTTTAAGAACTGTAAAGTAAGGATAGAGAACTCCATGCCCCATCTCATATAACCACCTGGATCAATACTCTGATATGTCATGGAAAGAGACCAGCTAAGGTTAGGTAATGGAGGTGCCCTGACCCACTGACTTTGTTATGGCCTTAGAGAGTCAACATCTTGCCATTAAATGCCAGATCAATTCCCAATGATTTAAACATTACCCAGAAGTCTCTAGTTTCCTGGAATCTTTAATAAAAAAAAATGCAAACTTCAAACAGTACCATTTTCAAGAGTCTAAGGAATTATTTACTACATTAGCTTAATCCATCTTGCTCACTCTTTAACATTCTTGTCTCATTTGCTTTCTACAATTTATAAAGCACTGCCTGCATTTTAAAAAAAATGTATATTATTATTTTTAATATATGTTTATATCTATCTTTTCATGTTCAAGAAATAAATTTTCTCTCTGGGATTCTTATAAACAACTTACCACAGACTGTCCATTTTCTCATACAGCCCTTACCAGAATTATACTGCAATTACATATGAAAAGGTTTTTCTCCCTTTAGGTCAAGGATGGCCCATGTTTAATTAATCTTTTATCCACATGGTGCCTCACATATGTAGGTATTCGATACATAAATTAGTACAGTTTTCGCCCAACTCCACTTCCCTCAACTCAAGGCCGTAGGAGGGAGGTAAAAGGAAGGCCCACCCATATGGCTACTATAAATTTGTAGGGGAACCTCTTAATTTTCCTCTCAGGAGTAAAGTGGATCAGTTTCTCTGGTTCTTCACAAGGAGAATCAAATTTGGTTTTCAATACTCCATAAAATGTCAGAGCTCCTCTAGGGGCATGCCCTCTGTCTAGCAGTCCTGGATGAACAGGCATTTAGCAGTGATAATTCCAAACTTGCTCTTTTATATCTCAGGGATCACCAAAAGACTCCTGTGTCCAGAGACTGACATATCTTCTTGATGGGCATGACCCATGTTATTTGAATGACCGATTGAATGAATAAATGAGCCCAAAATTGCCATCCCTAGATATCAACAAATTTCCAACTGGCATTTGGCTGCCTGATGGTGTCACTTGCGTCAGGTGTGACAAGTTGTAATCTAAAATAACACCTAATTTAGATTCTCGTGCACTTTCTGAACTGCTGGGGCAAAGAAGGGAGACGATTACTGCTCCTTGAAATCCCAGACTCCCCCTCGCCTTGTACCTGCTGTACAATTATTGCTGCCTTGCCTGCCAAAGTTCCATTAAGGGCTCTGGAGCTCCTGGCACTTGCATGGATACTCTACTAAATTTAATCACCATAGATGACTTATGCTTGCCAGCTGGGTGCCTCAAACCAAAGGAATAATATCAGACAAATATATGGGGATCTAGTTTATCTAAATGTATACAGGAAGAAAACAGAGAGGAGGGGCTTTTTGGCTGGTGGGAGACCACTTGTGCACCGTGTGAACTTTAAACTTGCTCTTTTTTTTTAAGGGTACAAAGTTCAATAAAAACTTTTTTTTTTTTAACTTTTATCGTCAATTCAAATAATCATGCCAAGAGAGGTCATATTGCCAGAGGCAATAGACAGCTGTAGAGAATCCGTCAGCCTTTGGCTGCCTCCGGATGCAAGGTCTTGGCTTGTCAGCTGAGTTGGGGTTGTGGGATGTAATTAGAGGCAGCAAAGGCTATCTAGTGCCCACTGCCCTCCCATTAACCTTGGATGTGGCTGGGGCAACTCAGAAATGGGGTGTGGGGCTTGGCTCCTCTTCACAGCACTCAGACTCTCCTACCTGCAAGGGGGGATTCTTGGGCCTGACTTTAAAAAGAGTCCTCAGGGCAGATAATTCACATACTGACTCATTTGGCATTGGTTCTCTGGGTTGTGCTTGACTCTCTGTTCTTCTTTCATTGCCTTAAGGTACAGATACTTTACAAAAAGAAAAATAAGTAAATTAGAAAAAAAAAAATCATCGTCATCACCCCGAACTGAGCTACCAGTGACTTGCTTTAGCTCATCACTGAGAATAGGGGCATAAGCCTTTTTTTTTTTTTTAATTTCACAAGTACAACATTTCTTATTTGCATTGTGATGTTTTCCATTGTAAGTAGAGGCAGCTGGCGGACTAAACCCAGTCCTTTATTTATTTTCTCTCTAGATGTTGATGAAAGTGTCAATGAGGCATGATGACTTGTTTCATGATGACAGTCCTGCTCTACTTGGTGACCTATGACCTCCCTCCCCAAGAGATCTTGAGGTTAACATGACGGCACACTGGACATCTATACAGGAAGGAATGCATTCAACATCAGAAAACGTGGGAGGAATTTAGTGAATGAATGGGCCTTACTGAGCAGAGAAAACAGTTGGGTAATTTTGCCCACCAAAAACCCCGCTGAACGGTTATTTGCAGCCCACTTGTCTGTAACTTCAATCACCTGATCAGACATATTCACATTAGTGCAGTCTCTTGCTCAAATAGTAATCACCCGCCTTGGCTGGCCCTTGTAGGAGGGAGAAGGAATAGAGGAGGTTGTAAAGCAGAAGTAAATTAGTGTAAAGCAGCTGAGAGTGGTTGAGGATCTGAGTGGGTAAACATCTGTGACAGCATAGGAGTCAATTACAGCTGTTGACACTTGGTCCAGGCAGTGACCCCAGGCCCTCCGCTACCAGGCCTAGCAGACAGGCCTCCAGCCAGCCAGCCAGCCATGATGCCCTCCTTTTCCCACAGCTGTCTCTGCAGGAGGGTCTCGGGCAGGACCCTACAGTCACATCTCCCTCATTTCTTGGCACCAGGAAATGAGAAAATCATTGTTCACCCCACTCCCAACTTGCCTCATCTCAGGGCTCAGTATCCGCTCCATGCTTTGCAGCCATGCTGGGAGGATCTCTTTAATAGAAGACAAGAAGGACAGAATGTTGGAAGGGAGCTCTCCTTGACAGATGGGAATGAGCGCAGTGTGAGTAACTAACTGTAGGCAATAAAGGTGTCAGCAAATAGCAAGATGCAAGAGCGGGCCCGGGATGACTGGCTCTGCTACACGCTGTGTGCTGTACAGGCACCAGTGAGAGCTGCCTATCTCAGCTTCGGTGTTAAGAGCATGGGGCCCCCACAGATTCGCAGCATAGTCCTCGGCTTTCTCGGTAGCCCAAGCGTTGACTGGGTCCCCATCCAACTGAGGGGTCTACCATCTCTTTGTTACCCTCCTTTCTAATGCCTGTTCTCCTGGTCATCCCTCCTTTCTTTGTCCTGGTTCTTTTGTTCTTCTTTTCCCTGTTCCTTATGTCTCATTACATGATAGTCCCCCTTTTCCTTTGGGATTTTTGTCTTTTCTTAAAGCAAGGAGAGCCTCCTCATCAGCGTCAAGGCCAGCGTCATGTAACCAATGACCCTAAAATCACAGCCATCTAGCCCTACCCTCTGTGTTCAGAAAACCCAGTTGTTGCTGAGCATTGTATATCTAGACAGTGTTTACACACGAACCATAGCAGGAATTCTTAAGGCAAGGATACCATTGAACCAAAAAGTGTCATAACACAAAGGAGTCTCAGATGCTTATTATCTCCTCCCAACTACATTCCATTTGACAACCAAGCAAATCATGACTTGGGAAAGTTAAATGAGTTCCTAAGGCTTTACACAGACCAGTAGAGTGAAGGACCCAGGCCTCTTGACTCCCTAATCAGTGATTTATTTTTCCACTTTATGCATTTTAACATAAAAATAAAAGCCACAGATTCTCTAGACCCCTGGGCTACCTAGGAGAATATTTCTTACCCCCAATCATGCTTGAATCCCTCTACTACAGAAGTAAATACAGCTAATGAATCAGGGATGCTCTTTTTTGTTGTTGTTGTTTTTGTTTGTTTGTTTTTTACATCTTTATTGGAGTATAATTGCTTTACAATGGTGTGTTAGTTTCTTCTTTATAACAAAGTGAATCAGTTATACATATACATATGTTCCCATATCTCTTCCCTCTTGCGTCTCCCTCCCTCCCACCCTCCCTATGTGCTCCTGTTGTGTCTGACCTTAAGGAAGTTGCTCGCCTCCCTGGTTCTCTATTGTCTTTCACAGCTGAGGAGCCTGGACAGATCATCTAGGGTTGCTTCTAGTTCCAAAATTCAATGACCCTTTAAGCTTAACTTCTTTCACCAGAATACCTGTCATTTCTAGGTAAATGGTGTTCTCAGTCTTTTCTGCTAAAAGAGGTTAAGTAAATAAAAAGGAAAGATCAGGCTCTGCTTTTGGCCTAAATTATAACTTCAAGACCAGGGATGAAAGAAGTTAATAGCAATAAGAAAGCTTCCAGAATCTACCATTTACAATTTAAATCCTTTACTTGGGAGGTTAAAAGTTCAAAGTTGAGTCATAGTCTGAGGTGGCTCTGCTCTTTCTTTTTAATTATCTGAGGTCAGGAAGTTAATAATACCAGAAATCCCCAGTGGAGACCTCTTGTGCACTGTGTGAACTTTAAACTTGCTCATTTTTTTTTAAGGGTAAAAAGTTCAGTAAAAACACAGTGGACTTTTCCTCTTAGCCTCCACCCATTCATCCCCCAAGGTCAAAAGTTGAACTGTAAAACAGGAACCCTTGTTCTCTGATCCACATTTAAACAGATCACTTATTAAAGGGTAAACATTCTAAATGCAAGCCAAGATCCAAAGTGAATCTGTTCAATAAAAATACAAATATTGTAATAAAATGAGTCTTTGATCTTTATCACTTGCCTTGGAGTTGAACATCCGAATTTATTTTATTTTTTGAATCTCAGAGAAAGAACAGTCACAAAAGCTCTTTCCCAACCTATCTCTGCCCTGAGATTGGCATATCTGGAAAAGATAAACCTAAGACATTTTTTAAATAATTGTGTTTACAGTCTTATATTAAGACAATTTCTACAACTAATTCTACACCATTTATGTTTGTTTGTTTGTTTGTTTTGTTCAAACAGGAGTTCAAGTGTGGTTCAAATCTGAAAGATTTAAAGGACTGAGGAATTCAAAGGTGTTTGCTGAAAATGATGGGGGACGTGGAGAGGATAAAGAAATGGATGAATCAACCCAATGAACCTCATGGGAATTAGGAATAGACTGTATTTGAAATCTTCGAAATGTTAAAGCTCAAACATGAAGCCAAGAGGACAGCTGTAGAGCTCTAAATCCGTACAGCCGACCCTCCATATCCGAGGGCTCCACATCTTCAGATTCAGCCAACGGCAAATCAGAACTATTCAGGGGCTTCCCTGGTGGCGCAGTGGTTGAGAGTCTGCCTGCCGGTGTGGGGGACGCGGGTTCCTGCCCCGGTCCGGGAAGATCCCACATGACGCGGAGCAGCTGGGCCCGTGAGCCATGGCCGCTGAGCCTGCGCGTCGGGAGCCTGTGCTCCACAACGGGAGAGGCCACAACAGTGAGAGGCCCGCGTACCGCAAAAAAAAAAAAAAAAAAAAAAAATTCAGAAAAAAAAATTCCAGAATGTCCCACACATGTCAAGGGATGACTATATTTACTTCATAAGGATAAGACTAGCTTTCTTAAAGTAACCATGGCACATTTAAGAAGTATGGAAGAGCCAACTAAATATTAACCCAATCCAACCAGCTTGCTTAGAAAAACTCCCTAAACCAACATCATATTAAGCTGCTATTTCATGCAACTCCTAAGTGTCCTTTTATAATAAAGTAAATGATATATGTGTCCATTCTTTTCATTGCATGCCCTTTGGGAACTCTTTGTTTAAAAAAAAAAAAAAAAAAAAGCCAAATCTGTGAAAGCACCTTTCTCATAATTTATCCAAATGAGAATAATACCACCTGCTTGCCTACCTTAATAATTTTTGTACAGTCTAATGAGAAAATCACAGAAAACAGTGAGAACCTTGAAATAAAGGTATATAATGAGCACATTCATAATAAATACCTCTCACTGATGTTTGTTTTGACAAATGTCAGTTAAGTTCTTGGACTTTCTGATTAATTTTAATACAAATTAAAACTAGAAGATACAGCTCAAAGAAGTTGTGACCTAGGCCCATTTACACTGTAATTCTCACAGTATCCTCTGGGACTCCTGGATGCAGCTGGATGACCCAGACCCAGGAATAACTAACCAGGAAGGAAGTGGGGAGAGCACATGAGACTACTTCCTCTTGTTAGGAAGGACTCCCCTCTCAACAGTTGTAAGGAAGGGTGGAAATTCCTTATGAGTCAAAGTATGACTTCAAAGTAAAGGATGAAATTTGAGAGACGTGATCATATTGAGTAGGATGTTGACCAAAAGGAAGTCACTGAATTTAGAAGAGGGGACAGGGAAAATCAGGTATTAAATCAGAAGATGAAGGGCATCTGGACACTGCTCACTTAGGCTGGTGTTACATTCATGAGAATAACTTCTGGTTTCAATTCATCTTGTGAATATATTCCCATGAATATTTATGGTTCTTCTTTTTTATTTTTAAGTCACCACATTGTATTTGAGCTAGTTGTTTTCAGCCTTCTGTCTGACTGAATTCCGTATTTTTTTTTCCTGCAAACCACTTCCTTTTATAAGAGGCTATTATAGGGTAAGACCATGTTGTGTTATGGGCATACTTATCCTAAATGTTCTCATAGGATAGAAATAGGACTGGATCCATATAACATCAACCATACAGAACACTGTGAGGCGTGTATTACAGGTGGTATGAACAAAGTGCCATGACAACCCTGGGTCTTTGCCACGTTTTCTCATGCCCCCTTGTCTTACACCTTCTGATCCCTCTTCCTGGAATAACCCACTTGTCCTTGATCCCTGGGACCCTGTACTCTGCCTCAGTACTGTTCTTCCTTCACACCTCACCTCCCTCTCCCTCTCTGAATGCAAGTGTCCCTTCCACAGCAATCTGTGCAAGCAGTGATATCAGAGTAATTGTCTCACTGTATTGTAATGTGTAGTTAATTTTGCAGCCTCCAGCAATAACTTACAATCAGATTGAGAGGGAGAACTCCCATGCAATTCTTTGGGAGGTCCTTCTTCCAAAATACTGAATGAAACCTGATAGGAACAGGATTCAGTGTATACCTTAATGGATGGCAAAGGTAAGCTGAGACTCAACAGGGTCTATGACAGCCTGAATTCACGCAGTCCTGCCAGCTTTCTGAAACACCATGAGCACAGCAGTTCTCAACTCTGGCTGTGCTTTCATATCACCTGGGAACTTTAAAATATCCTTGATGTCAGGGTCCCAGCCCTAGAAATTTTGAATTAATTGAACTGAGGTAGAGCAGGATCATTAGGGTATTCAAATGCCCCTGGGTGATACCTGTGACAATGAGAACTGAAGAATGAGGGGCACTGCACAGGAAGATGCTGTGAAATGCATCCAGAAATCACCAGTGCCACTGAGAGTCACAAATGGACTGTCAAGTTACGTATACCTTATTTTCACAATTCTCTTGAAGAATAAGTCACTCTCCCATCTAAACTGATTTAGCAATTCTCTATTATCCTCAGGATAAAATCAAACATCTTGGCCAGCCAACATATTACACTAGCCTCTCCACAAAATGGTCCCATCTTTTTCTTCTTCCTTATTAGTATCGTTTGTGCTCGAGTCATGCAAAACTGCTTGCTATTCCCTAAATGTGCCACGCAAACCCTTCTTATATCTTCCCATGCGTCTGCTCTTAGGAATACCTTTCCTCTTGTTCCTCCAGGTAATTCATATTCATACTTCAAGAGCCAGATCAGGCTAGTCTTTCTCTGAATTCCTTTACTAGTGTTGCTGGTTTTATAAAGTGCTTCTCTTCTGCGATGCACACAACTGCATTCACTGCCCAGTCATAGCAGTTAGCACATTGGCTGAAACCAGCTCTCTATCAATCACTGATGTATTGTTTTAGATTCCCAAGAGCAGAAAGTGTGTCATTTTTCTGGACCCACTTTTCCCCTGTATCCAGCATAGTGTTTGACCCATGATAAGTGCTATGTGAATGGCTGTTGAATAAATGGATAGAAGGATAGACAGATGGACAATAGAAAGATGATCATATAAATAACTCCTTTATCTATTTAACATCTAGAAGGACTCTCACGATGCTCATCATTGATGAGAGAGAATAATAACTTCCTGTTAGATTTATTTCATATTCATCTTCCAGAGGTTGGAGACCCAGGAGCCTGAGCCAATTATAGAAATCTGAGACTCCAGGCCAGGGCAAGTGGCCCCAGAAAAAAGGGTTACAATCATGGTTTCCTTGGTTATGTTAGGATTTTCTAGATAAAAAATAGAAGCAAAACATTGAGTCATGTAGTGTTTCAAAACTGTGACATTTCTAGATGGTTGGTTAGTCCTGAGCCACGTCACTTTCCATTTGCTCTTTCCTCCCCTCACATTGGCCTTGGCTGCTTCTTCATAGAATCACAATCAGTATAAATGAATTTGCTCCTCCTCTCCCAACTCGGGTTCCAGCTGAAACTAAATTATGAGTTCATAGCTTCTTAAAGCTAAAATAAATTTTAGGGATCATCTCATGCAACTCCTCCATTTTGCAGACCTAGAAGCACTTGGGGGAGGTTCAGGGAATGCACAGTCTATGGCAATTACCAGTGTAGCTGGGTGGTTCTGAGTCTCATCAGCATAGGAAGGCCAATGAGATCACATCAACTGAAACATCCAAATCACTTAGGAACTTGGGTTCCCTCTTAAGAACTTCTCTCTTTCCACAAAGCCCCAGGGAGAGAGTCTATGTATGCTCAGAAACAAGCCACTTGATGTTCCTTGTCCCTGGCCCTTTCCCTAAGGCCTGTTGCTCACTGGTTCCCTGCTCTGGGTCCCCCTCTGAGCATAGCCCTCCCTGTGTACTACTGTCTTCTGTAGAAGTGCTCCCAGGCTGCTGCACAGTAGTATCTTTTTTCGGGAGGGGGGACTGGTTGACAGAGTGAGAGGAAGGGTGGGGTTAGGGAAAGGAAGGGTGTTAAAAGACATAAGAATAAACTCTCCCCCAGCTTTTGAGCTGCACATTGTTATTGGTGAGCCAGAGCTCTACAATTCAGTGCTCTAGAATTTGGCTCTAAAATCATATCTGGATTCCAAACTTGTCCCTGCCACTTGCTATCTCTTTGACCTTCAGCGAGATATGAAACCTTTCTGAACCTGAATTTCTATTTTTTCCTTCTTTATTATAGTGGAAATGATCATTCCTTCTTCATAAGATTGTTGGGAGAAGTAAATGAAATACTGTCTTAATGTATCAGGTGCTTAGCATAGTGCTAGAAGTTGGTAAGCACTCAACAAATGGTATAGACATTATTATTTTCAACTTCATCATTCTTATCACTGTCACTTTAGTTATTCATTGAAATAGCTTCTTTGGCCTCTAACCCTGATTTCAGTTGGGTCTTAATGGCAGTCCCTCAGGCCAGCTGGGGGAAAGCAATGTCTCCCCAACCTCTTCTTTTCTCCCTCACTGCCCTTCCCGCACCTGTACTCAACACTCATTTTTCCTCCTTTTCTCCACCCCAAGCAGTTTGGTTATCAGTTGGTACAAAGAGCTCCTCACATAGCCAAATTTTCATCCTGTTAGAATATCAGCTAAGATATCTCCATTGTTGTACTATCAAAGTCAGCCTATACTTCTGAAATAATGGAGTCTTTTATTAAATTCCAGTTTTCAATATAAGGGAAAAATATATTTATATATATGTTTTGGTGTTCAATTTCCTCCAAAGAAGCTCTTCCCTTCTAAAGAAATAGAGTTCTACCTTGATGCGTGGTTTCCCGGAGAGAGTATCTCTCACCTTTAACCATGCCAGTGAGAACAATACCCTGGCAGTGAGCACAGCAAAAGATGGAAAAAACCCGAGGCCCTGGGTAACTTGGTGCTTGTCCACCCAGTTACTCTGATATGTCTGGACTGTTTGGGCCATGGTGTTTAGAGATCTCTGCTCTCCTTAGAGCCTGACATACCAAGTAGTGTAGTTTCTAAACATGGCAAGAAGAACATCTACTCTCATGATGTTTAGACTTCAATGCAAGCCTAAAATACAATGTTTAGTTAAAATATTAATACTGGTTATATTCCCACAAAGAGGTTGGGGAAGCAAACATCTTCCCATTCCCAATATAGAAGTTTTCAAAATTTGGTATTGCAAAAGATTTCAAGATCTCTGACCCAGCCAAGAATTAAACATTCATGGTCACCCTCTTGTTATTAACTGAAGAAAGAGACACAGATCAAAGCAGGGAAACTATGTGCTTTATACAAATAATTTGTATAAGCAATAATTCAAGTCACTTTTTTTTTTTTACCATACTTCATTCAGATTTCTTTTGCTTTTTTTTTTTTAATTTTATTTTTATTTATTTATGGCTGTGTTGGGTCTTCGTTTCTGTGCGAGGGCTTTCTCTAGTTGCGGCAAGTGGGGGCCACTCCTCATCGCAGTGCGCGGGCCTCTCATTATCGTGGCCTCTCTTGTTGCGGAGCACAGGCTCCAGACGCGCAGGCTCAGTAATTGTGGCTCACGGGGCCAGCTGCTCCGCGGCATGTGGGATCTTCCCAGACCAGGGCTCAAACCCATGTCCCCTGCATTGGCAGGTAGATTCTCAACCACTGCACCACCAGGGAAGCCCTCAAGTCACTTTTTAATTGCAAATAGATATGGACTAATTCACCCTTCAAGCAAATTAGGGGTCTTTAGATCAAACAAGGAAGACTTATATTGAAATAACTGGAGAGATTGCCCCAAATGCTATTAGTCTTATAGTCCCAATAACAGGGAAAAGATTTTACTAGCTCGGGCTTAGGGTAAGACTGGGCAGCTCAGCTTAGTTCAGACATCTAAATCAGTTGTGGGATTAACCTAGACTGTACCCAGACTGACAGCTTTGATTTATATATTTTTTATTATATATTTTTATATTATATGCTTGATTATATATATTTGACTGAATTTATATAATTTATGAATCAGAGCCCTGGAATGAGATCAGCCTTCAAGACTGAGGATACCAGTTGTATCTGATAAGGGGTGAATATCCAAATTGTATAAACAAATCACACAACTCAATATCAAAAAAACAAACAATTAGATTAAAAAATGGGCAGAGGACCTAGATAGACATTTCTCCAAAGAAGACATACAGATAGATGGTTAACAGACACACGAAAAGATGCTCAACATCACTAATCATCAGGCAAATGCAAATCACAGCCACAATGAGATATCACCTTACCCTTGTCAGAATGGCTGTTATCAAAAGGACAAGTAACAAATGTTGGGGAAGAAGTAGAGAAAAGGGAACCCTTGTGTGCTGTTGTTGGAAATGTAAATTGGTGCAGCATCTATGGAAAACAGTATGGAGATTCCTCAAAGATTTTTACATTAGAACTACCATACAATCCCACAATTTCACTACTGGGTATTTAGCCAAAGAAAACAAAAACACTAATTCCAAAAGATATATGCACCCCTTTGTTCACTGCAGCATTATTTACAGTAACAAAGATATGGAAGCAACCTAAATGATGTCCATTGATAGAGAAGTGGATAAAGAAGTGGTGATACACACACACATGTGCACACACACACACACACACACACACTAGAATATTACTCAGACATAAAAAAGAACAAAATTGTGCCATTTGCAACAACATCAATAGACCTGGAGGATATTATGCTAAGTGAAACAGGTCCGACAGAGAAAGACAAATACCATATGGTCACACTTATATGTAGAGTCTGAAAAACAAAACAACCAAATAAACAAAACAAAACAGAAACAGACATATAGATATAGAAAGCAAACTGGTGGTTTCCAGAGGGGAGAGGAGTGGGTGGTTGGGTGAAATAGGTGAAGGGGATTCAGAGATACAAGCTTCCAATTATAAAATAAATAACTCACAAGAATGTAATATACAGCATAAGGAATATAGTCAATAATACTGTAATAATTTTGTATAGTGACAGATGGTTACTGGATGTGTTGTGGTGATCATTTTGCAGTGTATTTGACTGTCAGATCACTATGCTGTACACTTGAAACTAACATAATATTGTACCTCAACTATACTTTAATTAAAAGAAAAGAAAAGACTGAAGACACTAGGCTCCATGTGACCAGAGATCCCATGCCAGGGGAGAGTAAGTTAAAAATAGACACAGGTAGCTATGTATGACTCCGTTTTGTGAGCTTACAGGCCTCCAAGGGGCAAAATTGCTGATTTGATTCCAAAATGTTGTATTTATCTTATCAGAAAGAACTACTAAGCAGAATGATTTGCCCAAGAGAATATACGGTCACCACAGAGTGGAGAAGTGACGTCTTATCATCCAAATAATTATTTAAGCCTATATCTTTTTACTCAAGATTTTAATGATGAAATTATTAGAAAAACTAGTACGTTTTTATGGTCTTTTTTTATGGTACCTATCAGTACCATAAAAAATGACTTTTCCATGCTTTTTTTTTTTTTTTTTTTTTTTTTTTTTTTTTTGCGGTACGCAGGCCTCTCACTGTTGCGACCTCTCCTGTTGCGGAGCACAGGCTCCGGACGCGCAGGCTCAGCGGCCATGGCTCACGGGCCTAGTCGCTCCACGGCATGTGGGATCTTCCCGGACCGCGGCACGAACCCGCGTCCCCTGCATCGGCAGGCGGACTCTCAAACACTGTGCCACCAGGGAAGCCCTCCATGCATTATTTTTGTCTTCATTTCTTTTAAGTTTAAATGGTTCTCCCCAATTTTCTTAGATCATAGCCTTTGTTTGATAATATTGTGAGATGTATCTGATTTGTTATTCACAGTTGTATAAAGTGTCTTTCCTTTCTCACCATGACATTGCACTATCCTTTATTTAGACATCAGCTCTGTGACAAGTGGTATTTGATATTGTGACTACTCTAACATCCACTGAGTCAAGGGTAATAACACAGTCCTAACAGTTGTTACACACTTATAATGTGTCAGACACCTTCTAGGCATCTTATGTTTATTAACTCATAATGTGCAATGTATATACATATACATGCAAGGTTGTTTCTCACAACAACCTTGAGAAATAGATAATTTTATTATTCCCATGCTACAAATAAGAAACCTGAAGTTAAACAATTCAGCCTGCAGCATGCCACTAAGAAGAAGCAGGGCCAAAACCCAAAACCAGATCATCTAGCCTTGGGATGCAAAATCAACCAGTGGTGCTATCTATGTTTAACCAAGACTATTTGGAAAGAAGTAGTAAAAGTACGTGAGTTAAAATGTTATGGGTTAAAATGAGTTAAAATGTTATGGGCTTCCCTGGTGGCGCAGTGGTTGAGAGTCCGCCTGCCGATGCAGGGGACACGGGTTCGTGCCCCGGTCCGGGAAGATCCCACATGCCACGGAACGGCTGGGCCCGTGAGCCATGGCCGCTTAGCCTGCGCATCCGGAGCCTGTGCTCCGCAACGGGAGAGGCCACAACAGTGAGAGGCCCGCGTACTGCAAGAAAAAAAAAAAGTTATAGAATCTGAGGAGAAAAGACCTGAATATATCAGAGAAAATAGCCCAAACAGATGACTGAACAGAACCACTTCCAAAAGAAGAAGGTTAAGGCATTGGTGAGTAAAAGGCAAACTTCTGAAGCAGAAATCCAGCTTGGCCAGATATCAGGCTCACTAGCATATAATCCGCTGGATATGATGTTGTAGGCGGTCAGGAGGGGAATGATAATGTTCGAGGAACACAAGCGCAAAGAGGGTTTTTGTTTGCTTTTGGCAGCACTGAACTCTAGGAAATGATGGGGAAATTCAAATTTCTGAGAACGCTTTTCACAAGAGAGACAGAGATTAGAGTTTCCAATGAAGAAGGCATGCTGCAATCGAAGAAAGCAAAGTGCAATAAAGCTCTCAGGCCAGATGGCATTTATCTGAGTGTTCTGAAGGAAATAACATGTGAAACAGCAGAGATGGATGAGGGCACATACTATGTTTGTAAAAATAACAACTGTTCTTGAAGTTTGTCCAGTTTCTAACACAGAGTCTATATTTTTTAAAAAGGAACCAAGAGAGATTCCAGGAATTCAGTCAAGTGAACTTTGTCTTCATGTTAGGATATTGTTTGGGAAAAAAAAAAATCTGAGGACTATACCAAATAAAATCTGGGCACTTGGGGCTTCCCTTGTGGTGCAGTGGTTGAGAGTCTGCCTGCCGATGAGGGGGATGCGGGTTCGTGCCCCGGTCCGGGAAGATCCCGCATGCCGCAGAGCGGCTGGGCCCATGAGCCATGGCCGCTGAGCCTGAGCATCCGGAGCCTGTGCTTCACAACGGGAGAGGCCACAGAAGTGAGAGGTCTGCGTACGGAAAAAAAAAAAAAAAAAAAAAGAGAGAAATCTGGGCACTGAAATTTGGCCAGCTCCCATCAACTCTACAGTCATGGGGGTTTCCACTTCTCCAACCTTAAAACTGATAATGACTAGTTAGAGCAATATCATGTAGTTGCCTTTCAAAAGGTTTGAGAATTAAGAAAGAGAGGCTTGCTTAGATTTAAAACTAGCTAAAGAAATTAGAATCATTTATAGGGTATGTTTATGTCAAAGAATAGAGATGAGTGTGCCTGGAATCTGATGTTGGGATGAAACTACAGTTTCACATTCATTACTTTTTAAATGATTAGGAGGTCTGAGTGAGCCATAAGCAATTGACTCTCATGTGACAGACACTGTGTGGGGCAAGCAGTGAAGAAAGAAATGGTAACCACGTGATTGTATGGTCATCATCGCTAACGTTTATTGAGTGATCACTACACTAGCAGGTGCACTGCTTATTAGTGTTTGAGATCCATTATCTCAGTTATTCTTAGTCTGTGAGTGACAGCATAGCCTACTTCAGAAACATCTGCTATGCAGAAAGAAAAAAGTCCTAAGGGGTCAGACAGGATATCAGCCACGGTCAGAGTTCAGATGAGCTCCAAACAAAGCTCATCCAAAATGTTCTGAACAAAACGTGGTCTCCATTTAGAACTGAGTGACGCCAAGAGGGTTGTAAAGGAAGCCAAGGATGGAATCTGTTCTCTGCCCCTCGATCCCCGGGACCAGCCAGGAGCTCTTATCTTCTAAACCTCCAGATAGTCAGGATGACATTGATTCTAAACTCCATCAGAATCACCGGCCCCGAGACTGGAAAGTTCTTACTGTTTTTTACATTTCCTGGTCCTTAAACCCGCTTCCTCACCTAACATCTGTCCCTTGCTAATTATAACTCTTTTGTGTTTGTTTGTTTCCTGAGTCCTCTGGCTCAGTCTCTTCCCGTGGCCTTCATCTCTGTTGCCCACCTGGGGTTTCAGACCCATGTGGATCTAAAGCCTTGTCTCAAGCTTTGTCTGAAACTTTCCCAGGCCTTTGTCCACAACCTTCTGCCACCCAACCCAGTGCTGACAGACAGAACAATCTGGAGCCCATAAAGATTAGAGCTGTTGGATTAGTTAGTGACCCTTCCCAATTAAAATACTTAGCTCAGGGTTCTTCACACAATGCCCAAAGTACTTTCTGTTCAACAAAGGCTTGTTGACTGAATTTACAGCCTGTGCTGTAACATGAACTGCAGACCAAAGTCCAAATTACAACACATGACCTCTATGGCAAGAAAGAGTGAAAAAATAAAACAACCTTGGACAGATGCCAGATGACGCTGGACCCATGAGAAACTCCAGAGAGAGAAAAATGCACTAAATAGAAATAGCAGTGCACACACCACAGCCTTGCTCTCTGATCCTTTGTGAACTATGATTCCTCCCCTTCACAAAATTATAAGCCTATTGAGAGTAGGGCACAATGAAGTGTCAAGTGCTGGGTGCCTACCTTCCTCATCATGCCTGTCATCAGGGAACTTGGCAGGAACTGAACTTCCACGTTAACCTTGTGAGTGGCCAAGCACTCACAATAGACTTGAGTACCAAAAAGCCACAGCAAGCAAAGTGTGAAGCATTGTCAACGTCACATCACATCTTGACAATTATTTGGAAAAGAATCTTTCTGCATTTTCATCTTATGTATAAATTATTCTATACAGTCTCTCTTTGTCATTACCCAAGTCTGGTTTCCTCCCAGTCAAAGCCTGTCTCTAGCTCTTCAAGGAGTTTACTTTTCCTCTTGGTTTCTCTAAGCAACAGCTCTCCCTAATGCCTGGTGTGATGGCTAGGTTATGTGTCAACTTGGCTAGACTATAGTACTTAGTTATTCAAATCATAATCCAGGTGTTGCTGTGGAGGTATTTCGTAGATGTGGTTAACATCTATGATCAGTTGCTTTAAGTAAGGGAGACTATCCTCAACAATGGGGGTGGGTCACATTCAATCAGTCAAAAGGCCTAAGGGCAAAACTAAGTTCTCCCTGGGGAAGAAGAAATTCTGTCTCATGTTTGCAAGATCAGCTCCTGTCCAAGAGTTTCCAGCCTGCCAAACTGCCTCCTCCCCACAGATTTTGAATATACCAGCCTCTAAAATCAGAAAAGCCAATTACTGAAATGAATCTCTTTATAGATAAAATCATACATATATATATAAGCTTTTTATATATTATATATGTTTCTATATATACATATATAAGTTCCCTCACTTCCCTCGCTTATAAATATCAGAGTTCCAGCAGCAAAAATCATTTATCCTCAATATTTCAAATGAATAGAGTTTAATGAAGGAACCATGAAATTGAAGTGTGAGCAGAGTTAAGGAAACAAAGAAGGGAAGGTTACACACCAGAGACTAGAGACAGAGGGAAGCAGTTACCACCACAGGGCTGAAGGGGCAAGGGGAGGAAGGAGCTGGGTTCACAGCCCAGTGAAAGCCGAGCCTTGAACGGAGCCTCCTCCCAGCCTCCCTGCTTCAGGGGAGGATGCTGTATGAAGGGAGCAGGGAAGAAAGCTCTGACCTCTCTCTCCTCTTGCTCTGTAATCTCCTGTCCAGTGAGTCAGCCTGCAGGTGGTACAACCCAAACAGAAGCCAGCCAGGAAGGGAGCCTGGGAGAAACTGTTAGTAGGAATCAAACTCCAAGGGCACAGACCAAGCAAACAGGGGAGAATGCATCTTGGGTGGAGAGGGGGCCAAGCAGAAAATATCCATGACAGCCTGGTTCTCCTAAGACTCAAGCTACAAGTTCATACCAGTTTCCAGCTTTCATAAAAGACTCTTTTTAATTTGACTTCTTACTTACTAATCTACCATATCCAATTAATCCCTATTTTTTCTTATTCAATCCTATCATTTTCCCTCATTCCAAGTCTTATTTTTTATTAGTCAGTTACATTCACAATATCCCATAATTTAATTGCTCTCCCTACAATATTTATCCCTTTTATCAAGCTCCCTCTGAACCCCCAACTCAATTTTAATCGATTAATAAAGATACACACATCCATTTACAGGGAAAGCATAGACAACGATATTTTATAAAAGAATCTATATATGTACAGTAGGCTTGGGGCTAAATATTTTATACCCATCAGATTATAATCTACCACAATTTGGAGAACATAAAGCATGTATTCCAAAATATGTGTTTAATGGGATAATTTTCTTTCCTTATGTGTTCATCTCCATATGATTAAAAAAAGGAGACTTCTCATATCTCATTTATTATGGTGGAAGAGAGAAAAGGGCCTATTGTTATGTATAGGCAAGGCGCTAACTATAGAAGACACATATGTGGTTATCTGTCCAGCCCTCTCAGGTGGGAATTGCCTGTCTTCCTCACCGCATTTATGAGGTTATCATAAACTGTTCTAGGGCAACAATGGATTGGCCCAGTAGTAAACACTAGACTCAAGATGACATCATCATAATCCCTACCCCAGACCTCACCTTCCTAGCCAAAGCTTATAAATCCCAGCTGGGCACCTGATACAAATGGGAAATTGGAATACATCCTTGAGAATATTTATCTAGAACTGGTAGTCATTCTTTGGGTTCCTGAACTATGATGTGTAAAACTAAGAGGCCAACTATCAGTAACCACATATTCCGTCATGTGGAACAGAAAAGTGGAGGCAATAAGAGAGAGAAAGAGAAAGAGAGAGGGAGAGAGAGAGAGAGAGAGGGAAATAAAGCATAACCCAGAAAATCAAAGAGGCAAGAACCACACGGAGTCCTAATGGTGTTAGGTCTCTATTTCCAGTTCTGCCTCAAATCCAGATGCATTTCTACCTTGGGTCGTCTAAAGCCCCCACTTTGCTTAAAATCGTTTTTAGTTGGATTCTGTCACACTAAGCCAAAGAGTGCTGATAAAAAAAAATGCCCACCATTTAAACTCATTGAATGGAAGGATGAGCTTCAAAGAGATCAATGGACTTGTCAGGCACATGTAGAAAAACTTATGAAAGAAAAATTCAAACCACACTTACTAATTTCTTGCCAATGATTCTGATGGACTAATTTTCTATTTCTATGATCTTGTCTTCAGGGGCAGGGAAATTTAAACCTATCTTTCCCATTGGGCTTTACACTAGGAACAACAATGGACCTTAAATGATTCTAAAGCATGGAATCCTAGGTGGAACAAGAGCACGATTATATTGAATCCTCATTTTAAAATCTAAGTGAGTCATATTTCTCCTACAACACTTTGAAGTAGAGTGAACACAGTACAAAATCCAAAAGAAAGGCAGTTACTGAAGTACAACATGATCAGCCCTGTCACAAAACAACTAGTATGATTGTGTCAGATGTTCAGGGCCACCATAGGGACAGAAAGGATCTCTATCAATCCTAGTTTCTATTTCTCATCTGAGTTTTCTACAGTCTCTAAAATATCAATATCTGCTCTGTTTAAAGGAAACATAAATCTAGTAAATAAGAAAATACATGAATTAATAAAGGGTCTAACTCATCTGTTCCATTTTTAGCACCGATAAGGGAAGAACCAAAGGACAAGTATCTAGCACAATGGCCATAGTTGAGTAAAGCTTACAAATACATTACAGGCAGTACAAAATAACTAAGGTTCCTAAGAAGGGAAATGTCCTAGGGAGCCAATACTAGGAGCTTCTTCATGTATAGAGTACTATAGTCTTGTGTTCAGGAAGTTGAGTTTTGGAGCTGGACTGCTTCGTTTCCAGTCTTCAGTTTGCCATTTATTATCTATATGACCTTGGTCAAATCATTTATCTCTGTGCCTCAGTTTCTTAATCTGTAAAGCAGGAATAAAAACAGGGGTCCCACAAGTTGTAGTTGAGGATAGTAAATGAGTTCATAGATTTTATGCACTTGGAAAAAAACCTGCCAGACAGTAAGCATTAAATAGATGTTAGCTCTTATTATTAAGAGGTCATGAATCACTTACGTCTGTACCTTGAAATAAAGCACACACACATACAAACACACACACACATACACATATCTTGGTTATTTAAATTAAAAAGAAAACATAAATTAACAGAGTAAATTTTCATTAAAGCAGCTAATGGCATAGTATCGATCAGCTGGGAGAATGAGTTTATTTCACACATTATTTCTAGTATTGTTCCTCATAAAACAGTAGGACCTCATTAGATACATACATTTAAAGGGAACATTAAAAATATATGATGTATAACCACACAGTTTGCTTAACGTTGCTTTTAAAAATTATTACTATTCAAGTTATTGTTAGTTTAAGGGGACTGTGTGAATGATTTTCTCAAGGAAATCAATAACCCTGTTTGTTCAGTCCCTTGAGATCACTGGGTCATAGCAACTACCAGTATTCAGACGTTTGGGAACTGTTCAGGGAAAACGCAGCAGCTTTGAAGTATCCTCAAGTATGAGAAGGGCATGAAGAAACAATTAATCATAAACAAGTCATTAAAATTAAAAGTGTATTCTTAAGTAGTTTCTTGATTAAGAACAAATGCCTCATTAATCTGGAACATATTGACTTGAGAACACAAGTAAAGTCAAAGAGAGTAATGACTGACATGACATGGAACACAACATGCTGTGTGTTCCCATCTTAAAAGCTTTAGAAGAACAGACTCCCCAAAAGGTCACTAGACACAGTGAATTGAACAGGAAATCCAGTGTCACCCAATGGTGCAAAGGTAAACTTTCAAAAATCTAGACAACAGAGAACATTGTGTACCAGCATCGCTGAAACTTTCCATCTATAGATTGAGTGCTGTCCACTTATTTCAGAATGAAAGTAAGTCTAAACCCAAGATCTAAAAAATAAAAATAAAAAACAAAAATACATATGTTTATAAAAAATTATAAGGCATCTAATTTTAAAGAAACTTAGCGTCCTTCTCCCCTACCCCCGTCTCCCAAGTCTTAGTTAAATTTGTGAACAGAAGTTAAAAACCAACACAAATAGCTTTGAAGATAATTCTAACAACATAATTGGATGTGAATTTTCTTTGGACCAGACTCAAGTGGCATTTCTTAAAGGAGCATACGGTACTGGGAAAATAAAATAATAGATGCCCATCAATATGAGATGTGCATAAAAAATCACATACATAATTTTAAAAAACAGATCAGACTTTAAAATTAAACATCCATATGAGGATGACTATGCAGTTTTTTAAGAACTAAATCTTGTTTGGAAACAGCCATTAAAATATACCATATATTCTTCTGAAAAGCTTCATGATTTCTAGTCCATGGAGTAAGGGGCTTTTTTGGTCTCAATCACTGCTAAATTCTCAGAACAGTGCTTAGGGCATATTCAATGCTCCCCATGTATTTGATGAAGAAAGCACTTCAACCATGGCTGAAACTATAGCTTGGATATGTATGTTGTGATCTGTAATTTTTACAATTAGCTTCAGGCCCTTACACTCTGCAGCTGGCCCCTTACCCACGTCATTCTACACCTTTCCTATACCCAGCATGATTTTCACAGAGATGTCTTCTCACAATGAAGAGAAAGAAAATATCATGAAGGATGGTAGTAGTTTTAGATGAATATCATGTGCAAAAGACTTCCCAAATGCCATTTTCTATAGTGTGGTGCAAAAAGTTATGATAATTTTTCCAGGACCGGAGTAAATTCTTCTGAAGTCAATCAAAATTTCATATCATTTTCAGGGTCAGATTCCAGGTAGAACACAACATTATCCTTACTTAAATCGTATACTTCATTTTAAACTTCAAAACAAGGGAAAGACAAAATTTTTCTAGAAAGATGAAGCGGTGGTATAAAGAGAAAGAAGAGACATTACTTGCAGCAACTATAATCAGACTTTATTTTTAGTAATATTTAAACTCTACTTTTCCCAAGGTTTTAATCTTAAAAGCAGGATGGATAAAGAGCCAGCACAAGAACATTTCCTATTTATTGAATGTACACCCATTTTGTGTAGAATACAAATTATGATAGCCCATGTGCATGAGAAACAAACAATCTAGTTACAGGGATACGTCTAGTAATCAGGAAACATGATCATATACTTCTTCATAATATCTTAAGTATTAAATTGTGTAGAACAAATTCTAAATGGTCTAAAGGTGAGAGATAATTCCAGAACCTAGCACATTGTCCAGCATATATTAGACATGCAATAAATACTTGATAGGTCACTGAAAGCTTGAATGAATGAGTAAATGAATGAATGAATGAATGCTTTTAGGAGTGAATCCTGTTTACAGTCCTGGAGGATGACGTCCAACACTTGGTTGATGTTTCCGCAAATGACATTTCAATTTTTCCTACCTCTCCATCTTCATGCACATGACAGAAACTGTATCAACCTTGTATAGAAAAGATGGAAAGGTAAAAAATCCAATTGACCTCTTCATAGTATTGGTGGTCTTGGAGGCTCATATTGCAGTGACTCATGTGGCCTGACCAATCAGATTCTTCCTGTTAGGAATTCATTCGAAGAGACTCAGAGGGTTGTGATCAATAAGCTGTTTGCATTGGAGCCTGAGGTCATGCGAGATCAAGGCCAGGGCAGCCATCTGAGGCTCTGTGGAAAAATAAGCAAAAGAAGCCAGTAGAAATGAGAGAGAACTAGAATAAAAGCAGATTAAAAGGCAAAGTCCAGAAAAACATGGTCCTTGAAAGAGAGACAGCTTGAGAGAGGTGGACTCTGTTTGGAGAGAAGGGCTGACTCAGTCCTGCAGCTTCAAGTGTTCATTTGTATCTGGATTACAGAAAGACCTCTTTCTCTCATTTGAATTAAACTACTTTGGGTCAGTTTCTATTCCTTATGATTAAAGGAGCCCAATTTAAACACTTAACTTTTGGTAATTTATTCTTTTTTCCCATTGTAATTTGCTAATATTGTCTTTCCCTAACTGTAGATAATATAAATATTGGCTTAGAAGTTCTTTCTTAAAGTCTTTTTAACTATTTGGTTACGCTAAGAGAGTTCACTTTCTTTTGTAATATTTCACAGCAATTCCAAGAGAAAAGGTGAATTTATTGTTCTTGTGAGTTTCTATTCTGTTCAAATTTTTAAATTCAAAAAATTTAAATTGTTATAAACCAAACTAAGCATACAAGAATACTATCCATAACTTTGAAGAGAATGCTTCAGGCTAGCGGCAGATATGTTTATAAAAACAAAATATTTCATCAGTCTTATAGAGCTTTTGTGTGAACTTAGCAAATTTAGCATTTATACAAGGCCCAAGTACCACTGGAAAAGTTCTAAAAAGAATTCATTATCCAGGGCTTCCCTGGTGGTGCAGTGGTTAAGAATCCACCTGCCAATGCAGGGGACATGGGTTCGAGCCCTGGTCCAGGAAGATCCCACATGCTGCAGAGCAACAAATCCTGTGCTCCACAACTGCTGAGCCTATGCTCTAGAGCCCACAAGCCACAACTACTGAGCCCGTGTGCCACAACTACTGAAGCCGCATGCCTAGAGCCCGTGCTCTGCAGCAAGAGAAGCCACCACAATGAGAAGCCCGCACACCACAACGAAGAGTAGCCCCCCATCGCCACAACTAAAGAAAGCCCACATGCAGCAGCAAAGACCCAATGCAGCCAAAAATAAATAAATAAATTTATAAAATTAAAAAAAAAAAAAGAAAAGAAAAAGAAAAGAGTTTGGCAAAAGAAGAAGAAGAAGAAGAAGAAGAAGAAGAAGAAGAAGAAGAAGAAGAAGAAGAAGAAGAAGAAGAATTCATTATCCAGTTGTTCATGTCTACAATGCAAGGACAAGTTTGAACAGAATATTCTGTCCAGTTTTTTTTTTTTAAGTGCTTTGTTAAAACAGCTTGGGGTATCACCGTTTGAAAGTTAACCCCTGGTATGTGTTTGGCTGTTGTGTGTTTTTGTTTTGTTTTGTTTGTTTAATTTGCACATCTTGGTCATTTGAATGATCTAGGTGATCTGAAGCTGTTTGCAATAGAACACCCAAACCTTCATCCCCAAAGTACGTGGAACTAGACCTATCAGGATAAGGCAGGTGAGGAAGGAGCCTCCCTAACCCTGCTGCCAGCAGCTTTCTGTAGTTTGCTCCCAGAGGCCTCATTAGGAAGAGTTGCCAGGTTACATGCTCAATGAGGAGATAGATCCTTGAGTCCTTTCTTACACCCAGAGTGTCTGGGTGAGAACCAAAGACCTCTGAGAGTGTGACCTATGACCAGTGATGCTTAAGAGAAGCACATGCTAAAAGGAAGTGAAATGTACTTGATCTTTTGGTGACCTCATCACGTATAGGAGATAGAAAGCGAATAGTCTTGTTCTTGGAATACTTATTCTACTAAGATTTAGCAAAACAGCTTGACAAGTAGGTTACTAGGTTTCCTGCTAGGACTCGAGCCATAAGACTGCAAACAAACCCCCCAAAGGAAGAATAGATTGAGGTATTCATGCTATAATCAAAAGGGTAACTATTTATATGCACAGACAGAGCCCAAATCACATCTAAAATTTTCCATCTTGCACATCAGATTTGACGTAGAAAAAAGTAAATTTATAAAAGTTATAAAAGAAAAATTGAAAAATTTTGAAGTATGAAAAAGTATTGTATCTGGAATTTCAAATCGAATTCCAAACTGTGACTAATGGATGTACTGCATGTTTCTGGCTTCAAACCATATGTCACTGGAAGTGCAGAAAGGAGATTTTGAAAAGCATCTTCCCTTATCGTAAATATGTGCATTTTGACAGATTTCCAGGTTTTTTTTTTCCGCCCATGTAATGGACCCAACATTCTCTTCCTCTTTCTTTATTTATCAAACTCCAATGTTCTCAGACTTCAGTCTGCAACTGGAATGAAGGTGCATTAATATCTGCATACAAAGTTACAGGTTTCTCTCTGCTATCTGCTTATAGTCTTAGGCCCGGAAGAGTTTTCCTACCACGCAAGAAATTCTGGCACATTCCAGTGTCTTGAGTATTGAAAAATCAGCTGATTGTGCTCGTTCAGACTCTCCTGGTTTTTTGCCAGGTCCATGGGGCATCAGGGTGCCTGTCTATCTGAGGTCACTGACCCTTAAGGAGAATATGACTTCATCCAGTACAGCTGCTGGTGTTCCCAATATTACACAGCCCTGGGGTGCCATCCTGGCACTATCTTTCCTTCTTAGAAAAGATTTCCAATTCCTTTAGGAATTAGAAATATTCACAGAGCTATCCATTGCCCCCACCCCATCAAGGAAAGAGATGCCATATTATCCTCTACATTTTCTTCATTTTCATCTCCCAAAGCCCTCTCAGGTCTTCAGACACAAAACTTCCTCCTCTCTCCTCCTTTCTCCAAATGCAAATCAGACATACAAATATATGCCTGGGAGGGTTGCTGAATCCAAAAAGCTGTTCTCAGTTTAGGCTTAGAAAAGACCACAATCTACATCTACATTTGCCCCTTTGGAACACCAGACTGCAATAGTTAATAAAGATGAGATGCAGAGTCACCTTTATACCTTAGTCTTTTGTATTTTCAGTAAGATGAGCACCATGGTTCCTTCCAGCTTGCCAAAATAATTGAATGGAAATGTGCTGAACTAGGGGTAAAACTTTGTGCTGGCAGGTAAAATGACATGTGCTATTGTTCACAGGAACTAATGGCAAACAGAAAGATTTTACGTCTTGTCAAACAGATGGAAGAGGCATGGATAGAAAAAAGAGAGAAAAACGGTAGAATAAACACCAGCGGTGAACTCCACTGAGAGAATTAATAGGTGGTATACATTAAAGAGATGGCCCGAAGTGGTTTATAACTGCGACAAAATGTAATCTGTTTTACCAGTGTGATTTTATGTCATCTGGAATTATGCATGGGATATACAGTACAAGGAACTTGGAAGTGGAAAAAAATGAGCTTTCAACAGAAGTGTTGAGTTGGCCCACTGATTTCAGGTGTGCTACCAAATAGTGAGATGACTCAGGAGTGACCCAGGACAAAAGGGGCACCCAACTGAAGACTTGCCAAGTGAGAGCTAAAACAGAGAAAAAAAGGGAAGTAGATACCTGAATGAAGGACAGTTATAATAGCCTACGAGGAAAAACATAAAAGGAAGAGTATGTACTGGAAAATGATAACTCCCTAATTAAGAAAAACTAAATTTAGAATATAGTATGTACGCTTTATAAATCCTCAATTATCACAGCAAAGAAGAAAACAGTTTTTAAATTGGGTTCTTGAAAAATATTTAGATTATTATTTTCAAAATAGAGACAAATCTCTAAATATAAAATCTTCTGAGTCCATCCTATTTTTCATCATGCTAGAGATGTGAGACTTACATATTATTTTCAGATGCAAAGTTCTTCTCAATTAAATAGAGATATGATTGACATCTTAAACACAAACTGGATCATCAGGCTCTGTTACTTTCACAGAGTCTGACTCAGTGCCATCCCCTTTTTCAGAGTCAATACCTATGGATATTTCACAATATTGTGTTGACCTAGTTACAAAGCAGAAAGTGTTGTTTCTAAGTTCCGTGTGTGTGTGTGTATGTATCTATTTGTGTGTGTGTATGTGTGTGTACGAGCATGTGCAAGCATGCTGGCTTGTGGGGTAACAAGCAGCCTTTGATTTATAAACATGCCCAAGAAAGAAATGCACTACTAGGAAAATTATAAGACATAAACTAGCATGATGTAAAAAACCATCAGAATTTACACATCCAAGTATACGTGTTGCTTTTAAAGTATCCATTTGGGAGACTGCACACTTATTCTAATAAGGTCGCCATTGCTCCAAACATTTTTTAGAGTTTCTTTTTGAAGATGGCTTTCATTTTCTGCACCACATTTTTTTGAATGTTCAAATGGTAATGTATGTTCATCTTCTGAGTATAAATTTGATTTAGAAATAACCAAAAAAGTAAGTCAGGAGTAAATCAGGAAAGGCAATTAAATTGGGCAATATCATAAAGAGGTAAGGTGAATACTGGAAAAGTTCTGTGTGGATGTATCCTTTGGGATATACTTAATTTTGTGAGCTATTAATTTTGTTACACATCATACTTTCAAGTTTTTTTTGAGATGATTTTTTTGCCCTCGCTTTCAAAATTAGTAACATCCTGAATTCTGCTCCTGACAAACATACATACACATGTGTATGTATGTTTCATTACAGAATGAAAACAAAAAATCTACAGAATTCAATTATTTACATTTAGCAAGAAAAAAAAGTGTTGCTCCAGATGTAGTTCAATCCACCATTGATAACTAAAGCAAAATACTTGCAACTAACTCAAACATACACTTTTAAAAATATACATCAAAATATGAGATTTCTTGTAGCTAATTCTTTTTTTTTTTTTTTTTTTTTTTTGCGGTACGCAGGCCTCTTACTGTTGTGGCCTCTCCCTTTGCAGAACACAGGCTCAGCAGCCATGGCTCACGGGCCTAGCCGCTCCGCGGCATGTGGGATCTTCCCGGACCGGGGCACGAACCCGTGTTCCCTGCATCGGCAGGTGGACTCTCAACCACTGAGCCACCAGGGAAGGGAAGCCCTCTTATAACTAATTCTTTCCATCTATGTAAGGACTCACTCTGCAAGATGCTTTAACGGGAATTTTACTAACGTTTATGGTATCATATTATTTTATTAAGGATTTTCTCCGTTTGAAAATATTATTCTTAACCACTCCCATGTTATTCAGTTGTAACTATTAATATTTGAGCATTTTTTTCCTATGATCTGTATGGGAAATTTTTGATACGAAATGCAGTAAAATAATGTTTTGGTTTAAATTTTAGAACTTGAATTTGATATAAAACCATTCTACTAACCCTCAAATTATATCAACTCAGCCAAACTTCTTTAGGCAAAATGTTTCTCCCTTCCACTGTGCTCAGTGGCAAAGACTGCTGACTCCGGTGTTTTGCAGCTTCTAAAATAATTATTCAATATGATATTAGGTTATAGAATGTGGGCCACAAATCCTGAAGCCTAGAGAGGCCCTAAGAGATACATTCCACTGTCTTTCAACTCTGTCATGCTCAAGCTTGCGTCTTCTGTCTCTCCTCGCTATTTAACTTGTTTTCTGAACTATAGAATACATGTTTTGAAAGTCAAGCCTTACCAATGTCAAAAGTGGTAAGAGTACTACAATTGTAATACAGCGAAAATTTGCAGTGTGGTTAGGGGTCAAAGGCTAACACAGATATAGACATGGTTGCAATAAGGTGGTGGACTTATGAGCTAAGTTTTCCTTCTTTCATAATTGTATTTAATTTACTTATTTTTCCAAGGGACATCATTTCTCTGAGATGTAGTCTCTCAAGCAGGGTTGCTTTACTTCAAAATTATTGGTGTTTGGGGTTGGATAAGTCATTGCTGGGGGTGCGGTGGGTGCTGTGTTAGGCACTGTAAGATGTTCAACAATATCCCCAGCCTTTGCCCACCAGATGCCGTTAACATCCGCCCCCAACTGTGACAGCCAAAAATGATTCCAGACATGGCTCAGTGCTCTCTGGGGGATGAAATCTTCCCTCCCCACCACTCCTTCTTCTCCTGAGTTGAGAACCATTGCTTTAGAGTAACCATGTGGATATTTAGAGTAAGTTTCTGACAATAAGTTACAGAAGGGGGTTCACATCATGTCACTTATCATTCATGTTAGCTTAGTGTTTTACTACAAGTAGTTTAAGGCCAAGGTAATATATCCTAATCCATGTAATATAAATTCTTATCAACTATGTTCCTACATCCTTATGTTCTTTTTAAACTGTGAACCTATGCTCCCATAGTTACCTAAAATGTTCACAAGAAAAATGTACTGATTATAGACAATCAAAATTTTGATATGAAAGAATATCATCTCAAATATCTGCATTATAAAGGATATCATCTCATATATGTGCAGCATTTCATGGCCACAAAAGTTGCTGTAGAGTATGTGGGTCAGAATTACCTTCGGTGAAGTAATACCTTTAAATTATTATAGGCCACGCCAAAGCAAGCAAAGCTCATTATATTTGAGAGCACTCCTTTGAGGCTTCTAAAGTATCACCAGTCAGATGGCATTTGCGAGAAACATAGGTCTGAGACAACCAAGCGAGCACCTAGCGAGACTTCGAATACTGTGAGAACAAGCCTGATTCTGTATGTTATGCTCACAGAAGTTTTGGGTCTATTCTTGCCTAGCCCTGGGATTTTAGTAGGCAAGCAACAAAAAAGATGAACTTCAAATTTCACTCTGAGAAGTATCAGGCTTTATGGAACATAAAACGAACTCAGGAACAAAGCAAACCTTGAATAATAAACAAACTCTGATGGAAAGTGAATAAAGGAGCCCAGAGTGGCTTTCCAATTTCCTTGGCAACCAGATAAGCAAGCAGAAAGCATCAACCAGCTAAAAAACTCCCATCCATACACACTTCATGCTCGCAAATACCTGAATAATAAAGATGATAATCAGACTGAGTGACAAAGTACAGATAAACTCACTCTGGCTTTGCAAGTACAAAACCAGTTATTCTACTCTTGATGTTTTAATAAGTAGAACTTTCCAAGGATCATCAAGGCCACAGTGAACTATGTGAAAGTTTGCAGAGCCTGGGGAGGGGGAAACTGGCCTAACATCACCAGGGTCATCTAAATTTGTGACCCCTGACAAATTCGAAGTTCCTGAGAAGATGGCAAGAGGAGAATGCTGCTTTACCAAAGGTTAGAAATATGGGAATACAGAATGTGTGTGTGAGTGCAAGCTATGTGGCTTTTGCATTCCAGCAGCTTCCAAAGCTAGCTATGAGAGGTCAGTGGATCACACTGAGCTGGAGAAGCACAGCAACACTTAAGATGTTTTGCTCTCCACACCCCGACTTGCTTAAGGTGTTCACTCTGTGCCATCTGAATCCCAATCGCATCTCATTTGCAAATGAGGCACGGAAATCTCTTCTCAAAGTCTTAATACTTCTTTTCCAAATAATACTTACTTTCATGTGGCATTCCTTTTTTTTTTTTTTTTTTTTTTACTAATTATTCTTGGGTGCAGCATATTTTGTAACCACCTAAGAACACACTGATCCAAAACTGAACATATAAATAGTTATAGTCACACACATCAAAAAGCTGAAAGTTAGAGTGGGCTGAAGAAAAAAGTAGGAGCTAGAGAGAGAGTACGAGATTGGATAAAACAATAAAATAAATGAAGAACAGAAGTCATTTCTATGTATGAAGTAGGAGAGAGAAACTATTTCCTGAGGCTTTGGGGGAGGTAGATTTCCCACACAAAAGATGGCAGTAGATTGAAAAACTCACACGAATTGCTTTTCACTCCTCAGAGATTCTAAAATTGTAGGCATCAAATACAGTGTTAAAACTACATACGGGTTCTTTTCCTCATAAGTAAATTACATTGTCTTAGTATTACAGTGTGTGGTTCAAAAGGCAAGTAATTATTTTTAGTGGCTGAGAAGAGATTAGCTCCACAAATAAGGGGCAATTTGTCAAAAAGAAAAAATAACATAGCCAATAGAATTATGTTTTGGGGGGCTTGCACTTAGAATTAAATTCTAAAACTTGCCCAAACCCCCAGAACCAGTCTGCAAATATTGTACTCCACCTTCTGACCTTCTGTCCATCTTTACCAATATCATTCTTCACACACAAGACTTTTCACCCTCTTCCTCCAGGCACTTCAAATATCTCCAGGACAAGACACTATAAACAGATGCTTGTGGCCAAAAGCACAGAGCTTTCGATAAATTCTTCTGAAATCCCACAAATGGAACCCAAAGGAGGCAAGAAGGCACATTTCATATTTAGCAGCTATAGCCTGAAATCTCAGGTTCTACATAAATTATTTCGTGATTGAATCCTAATCTGGTCAGTTTAAACAACCAAAGACCCAGCTCAATAACCCGTCACAGTCCCACCTTAAAAATGTAATTTTCTTATTTGAGTGTCTTCTTTAAGTACTAATCTGTTTCTTTTTTTTTTTTTTTTTCTGAAAAGTCTGCCCCATGTTGCTATTTCTCTGACACTCAATACATTTTATTAAGAATTCCTATCATGTGTAAATGATATCTTTGAATAATCTGTGCAGGAGTTCTTAATCAGTTTTCACAACTATCCATAAAAAGCATGGATATTCATTTTAAGACACAGTTTGAAAGTTTTAGTGATAATTTGATAAGTAACAGCTATTGGATAACTGAAGAGAATAAACGTTCACGTATATAAGTCTTCCTTTTGTGTTAGATTTTTAAAATTACCATTTCATTCATGGTGACTTCTTATATTAAATTTCTCGGGGTCACCATACCTCAGATGCTAAAAGGGCAGAAGAAAGAGATAGATGAGAACAGCTCCGAAACGACAGTGAAAACATATGGTGTCCATCTTGCAAGCATGAGGCTCACGGGTATTATTGCCGCTCTCCCTGTGTTCAGAAAAGCTGGAATAAGCCAGCAGGCAGCCTGGTGTCTAGTCAGAAGAGTGCCAGAAACAGGTGGTGCCGACCTAACCTTTTCTTTCCACCACAGATACTCTGAGCAAATCCTACGTTCTTCATAGTATTGGCTTGAAAACAGACTTATTAGAGGAAAACCAAGTGTTTAAAAAAGACAGTTCATAAGGAGTCATGATGCCTGAAATTGTTGTTGTTTTTCTTTTACTTTGTGAAAATTATGTAATTTTAAAATTAAAGTATAATATGCACATTTTGTGTTCACTCATGTGAGTTTTGAGAAGTGGTGTATACTCCAATGGAACACCACCCAAACCATAGAAAAAACATTTCAATCACCCCAGACATTTTCCTCATACTCCTTTCCAGTCAAACCCCACTGGACTAAATTCTATTGCCATCCATTATTTTTGCCTATCCTTGAAGCAACTTACCATATGCATCTTATATCTGGCTTCTTTTGCTCAATATTATGTTTTTGAGATTCATTCATGTTGTTGCATATATCATTTGTTCATTCCTCTTTCTTGCTGACTAATATTTCACTGTATGAATATAACAGAATTTGCTCATCCATTTTCCTGAGATACTTAGATTGCTTCTGGGTTTTCTCTGATCATTCTTATACAAGCCTTTTTGTAGACATATGTTTTCACATCACTTGGTTAAACATCTAGGAGTGGAACTTGGGTTACACAGAACATTTAACTTTTAAGAAACTGGCAAACAATTCTCCAAAATTGTTGTGACATTTTACACTACCAACAACAATCTGTGAGTATTTCAGTTACTCCTCATTCTCACCACTATTTGGTAGTGTCAGTTTTTAGCCATTCCAGTGGGTGTGAAATGCTATCTCATTGTACTGAAATTGCATCTGCCAGAAGACTTATGATGTTGAGTATTGTGTGTTCATCACCCTCATTCACATGTGGGATGATGGCTCATTCCTACATTTCCTTTTGCCAAGTGTCTGTTCAAGTCTTTTTTCCCATTTTTTAATTGCATTGTTTAACTTTTTATTGCTGACTTTTAAAAGTTCTTTATGTATTCTGGGTATGAGTTATTTGTGAAATAAAAATGATAAGAATATTTTCCCAATCTGTTGCTTGTCTATTCATTTTCTTTCCAGAAATTTTTAATTTTAATGAAATTAAAACATTGTTTTCAGTGGTATTTTTAAAATTTTGTCTAATAAATCTTTGCATACCCCAGACTGGCAAAGATATCCTTATTTGTTTTCTTCTGGAAGACTTTTTATTGTAATTTGTATATTTAATTTCATGTAGGGGAGGCAAAACTTTATTGTCTTAGGCTCCCTGGCTAGTTCTGAGAATTAAACTGACATAAGGCAAATTAACAGGAGAAAAAAATACAGTTTTATTTTTACATGTACGTGGGAGCCCCATAAGAAAAATGAAGACCCAGAGAAGCGGCTAGGCCTAAGTGTTTATGTAATAGGTTGAACAAAGAGAGACAATTGTAGAAAAGTAAAGGTATAGAGAGATTAGAGAAAGGTAAGAGTTATTTTAACAAGGTCTGTTTGTACAGATTTCTTTCAGCCTTGACTCCCCATCTCTGGCGATAAGAATATTTCTTTCCTCCTGGTTTAAGAAGGACATCTTTCACATGGAAATGTTACCTCTTCCTATCAGGAAGAAAAGGGAGGTCAGAGTGTTCTTCTTATACCTGCTGTTTTTCAAGTGTCTTTAGCTCAAAATATTCCGTTTGCCAACATGGCATATTTGGGTGGGGTGAGGGGTAGATTCTGCCACCTTTCATTCATGGTCCATCTCCAAATAATTTTTGGTGTATTGAGTGAGGTAAGGTCAAAGTTCAATTTTTTTCTAATGTATAGTCAGTTGCTGCATCATGCTAGAAAGAACTTTCTCTTTCTCACTAATGTGACTTGCCATTTTCGTCAGATATCAGTATATTTGTGTACGTATATATTATATATTTATATATATGTGTGTGCATATAACCTGTATATGTGTGTATACATCATATAATGTGTGTATAAATCACATTCATGTGTATGCACCTATTCCTGGATTTTTAAAATTCTATTCCATCAATCTATTTGTCTATTATTATGCCAATACCACACTGACTTGATTACTGTGACATTGTATTAAGTCCTGAAATCAAGTAGTGTAAACCCATCAGTTTTGTTCTTCTTTATCAATATTGCTTTGACTATCCTAGGTCCTTTGCATTTTTGGACTGATTTGTAATTTCTCTTAAAAAGTCTTCTGATATTTTTATTGAAATTGTATAAAATCTATAAATAATTTTGGGGAAATGGACATCTTAACAATACTGAGCTTTCCAATTCATGAATATGGTATTTACTTAGGTACATTAATATTTCTTTCAGTAATGTTTTATAATTTGCTCATCTTTTGTTAGGTTTATTTCTAAATATTTAAGGAGTTTTGAGGCTATTTAAATGGTATTTTTAAATTTCATTTTACAATTGTTAAAAATTAGAAAATATAGTTGCTTTTTGAATTTTGGACCTATAACTGAGAATTTGCTAAAGTCAGTTATTAGTTCTAGTAGTTATTATTTTGTATGTGTGGATTCCATGGAGTTTTCTACACACACAATTATGCCACTTGTGATTAATGACAGATTCATTTCTTCCTTTTGAATCGTTATGTCTCATTTCTTTTTCTGGTCTTATTGTAGTAAATAAAATTTCTGGTCAATGTGGAATAGAGGTGGTGACAGCCATACAAATATTTACTTATATATTTTCTCTTTCTGGTGCTCTTTGTTTTTTCTTGCAGATCCTGGCTTCCATGTGGTATAATTTCTCTTCAGTTCAAAGAACCTCTTTAAGCATTTTTTGTGGCACAGATATGCTACAGACAAACTCTCAACCTTTTTTCCCTCTGAAACTACCTTCATTTCATCTTCATTTTTTAAGGTTATCTTTACACAATATGAATAATAGGCTGAAAATTTTTTTCTTTTAACATTTTAAAGACGTTGTTCTATTCTCCTCTAGCCTTTACTGTTTGTGATAGAGTTCTTATCATCATTCCCTTCTTTGCCATTGTCTTCTTTATTTGTCTGTTTTTGTTGTTGTTGTTGTTGTTGTTTTTTGCGGTACGTGGGCCTCTCACTGCTGTGGCCTCTCCCATTGTGGAGCACAGGCTCCGGACGCGCAGGCTCAGCGGCCATGGCTCCGGGCCCAGCTGCTCCATGGCATGTGGGATCTTCCCGGACCGGGGCATGAACCCGTGTTCCCTGCATCGGCAGGCAGACTCTCAAACACTGCACCACCACGGAAGCCCTATTTGTCTGTTTTTAATGTATTCTTTTATATTTGGTTTATGGTACTTTGTCTATAATGTACTAAATGGGAGACTTCTTTGTATATACTCCACTTAAGATTTGTTGGGCTTCTTTGATGTTTTTCATTAATTTTGGAAAATTTTTGTTCATTTTCTTTCGTACATTTCTTCTGCCCCGTTCTTTCTCTCCTCTCCTTAGACACCAATTACACATATGTTATATCACTTGATTTTGTCCCATTGATCTCAAGATATTCTACTCCATTATTTTCACTGTTTTTTTTTTTTTCCTCTGTGTGTTTCATTATGGATAATTTCTACTGACCTATCTGTAAATTCACTAATTCTTTTTTGTGCTCAGTCCAATTGTCAATAAACCCATTAAATGAATTCTTCACTTCTTGTAACATATATTTCATTTCTTGCATTTCCATTAGACTTTATAAAAATGTCCATGTCTCTAATAAAATTCCTCATCTATTCACACATGTAATTCATCCTTTCCACATATTGATCATAACTAAAGTCTTTTTGATAATCCCAACATGTGGAACATCTTAGTATTTGCTTCTATAGACTATTTTCTCTCTTTAACATGGATTAGGTTTTCTTCTTTCATCACCTGCCTCATAATTTTTTATTGTATTTTGGACATAGTATGTAGAAAAACAGTAATGACTAAAGTAAAACATTATTTTTCCACAGAAAAATCATGCCCTTTCTTCTGCCAGAGGGCAAATTTGGTGAGCTGGGTCAATCTAATCCAGTATCAAGCTATGTTTAGACATTTTTGCAGGTTTATATTCAGTTCACCACTAACTTCAAATTGTTTGATAATGGGATCAGGAATTTCCCTTCAGTTGTACTTGGGAATCTTAGCACCAGTGATACTCTGGAGATTTCTTTGTAATTTTCATCCAGCCTCCAGTTTTCTGAACCATGGGCCATCTCTTTTTTGACTGATAGCCTTGTGACTAGATCCTTAGTCACTGGGGAGTTCTCTTTGCATTTCTGCCAGAATTCCTAAATTTTAACCTTGTACCTACCAATGACTGATTGTCTGACTTGGGTGAACTTATTAAACTTTTTCTTCTCATTGCTAAAATAGAATAAGGATCTCCACTTCCATGTTGATTAAGCAGTGACCTAGCATTATAGAGCTAACATGCAGTTAGGAGAAGCACAATATGTTCCGGTTGAACTGAATGTGAAAGTCAAAGTCAGATTTGTTGTAGAAAATCAAATATTCTTTTTGGATTGATCTGTTTTCATCAATAATAATCTTGAATCCAATAGTGTTGAATCAATTGTTAAACTAGTTTTTCTACTATAGGTCCATCCCCTTAGAAATAAGAAAGTATTAAATCAGGCTGAGTTATTAAAAGAAACAATGGGAGTACCAAATCAAATTTTAAAAACTGTACAGACTCCAGAGATAATTTTATTTTTTGCAATTTTCTAAAGACCTCTAGAACTTTAGAAGTTATGATATTTTCATGCAAAAACATGAAAGACACACAACATAGATATTTACAACCTGCTGCAAGAAAGAGGTAGATAGCAAGAGAGGGAAGGAGATTAATATAGAGTTAATATTCAGCATTACTTCATCAACCATCTGCAATGGCTTCTCATTTATTACTCTAGGATAATAGCCACATAGAGTAGCACAGGGAGTTTCTGTGCTCTCTGTCTGTAACTGCAGTTTAAAAAAAGAAGTTTGCATTGTTGAAATTAACCCATATCCACTGCCAAAAGTACATGATACAGTGGCTACCATGTAATGAAGCTATTTCTGAAAACTGTGTTGTAATTAAATGTCACAGTCTTGCATATATTTCAGACAACTCAGCATTGAAGTCAAGTCAGGTCACCGATAGAAAGTTATTGGTCAATGATCCCATTAAGCAAGTTAAGGGATGCTCTATATTCAAAATGACTTCATCTTCTCTAAGGATAAAACTACCACATGATCCCAAAGGGTGTCTCCTTGTCCTCATGAGAACTCCATTAAAAATTAATATATCAACCAATTACAATAAACTGTAAGGAGATTTCACATTTATTGTGGGAAAATTTTATTATAATGAGAACATTGCTAGGAAAAATATCCCCAAATAGCAAGGTATAAGGTCAAAAAAAGAATTGAAAGAACCTTCTCTTCACCTTATTATCTCATGATAAGACCTAAGAAAATATTTGCAATGCAAGATAGCTTGTGATATACAATTTACCATGCCTGTATTTGTAAAGCCCTGTGCTCAAGGCCAAATACACTCTTGAAGTGTTTTCTCTGAACTGGGGGGACATAAATTCACTTTTGTAAGCTCTTCTTGTAAAGATGATTTCTGGTGTAGGATAGACTGAGCACACATTTATATTCTCCCTCTCACTCCAAATCACACAAGATAATGACAACCAAAAAAAGAAGTATTTTAAAAAGTAATTTTAAAAGTATAAAAAGTAAAATCAATGAACCACAAAGTTTTGGAGTTTCTGAGCTATAGGAGCATATACAATCAGATCTTTAGCAAAACAAAATTGGAAGAAACTACTAGTTATAACATATGTAGGAGGCAAGAGGTTATAACGTATGCTGTGGAGGTAAGAGGTTTGAAGATCTCTAAGCCTAGTATCAGTAATTCCAAGAATTAAAGGAAAACTCTGGAACATTTAGAAAGAATCTTAATTGGAGACCTGCATTTGGAGCAGTGGGCTAGTCAATTTCTTCCTTTCGCCTTCTTTTGTGCTATGTGGGCTTTAACAACTGGTTAAAGAAGAGTACTGGGGTTGGAGAGGTCTTATAGTGATCAGGTAGCTACCGATTTTGGAGAATGGTGGGTACTCTGACACTTGGAAGACAAGCTTCCATTCCACATGCTTCCGCTATACACTGGAGGTAGATTACAGAAATACAAAAGGCACAGGAATGGTGATTCTCAAAATCAAGGCTAAAGACAGCCAAGAAGCGCTAATCATTTTAAGAAAGTCTACAATATAAAAGCCAAGCTATAGCAAAATGAATGAACCCCCCCTAGAAAAACAGTTAATAAAGCTAACAAAAAGATTTAGAATAAGTATATATTTAGATCTGAAAGAACATTGCATCTATGAAAATATATTCCCGAGAGCTCTTAGAATAAAAACAAAACAGAAATGAAAAATTCATTAGGTAGGCAATAATAGCAGTAATACATACTATGTAGTGTATTAATGGGTTAAAAAATTGAGCTGAGACATTCTTACATGAAGCAAAACATATGGACCAAGGAGGAAAAATGTAAGTGTAGAGTTAACGGATATGAAGAGTATATCCAGAAATTCCAAAACCCAGAATATAGAAATTACAGAACGAGATAAAAGAGAAAATGCAGAGAAATATATCATCAAATAAATAGCGACTGAAAATTTCTCAGGCCTGAAGAAAGCATGAATCTTCAAATTAAAAGTGCTAAGCTAGACTTCAAATGAGCCAAAACCCCTGAAAAATCAGCCTGCCATCAGCACAACTTCTCATAAGCATAATTCAATACTAGAAGGTAGAGATTACTATCTTCTAAATTAAAGGAGGGAAATTATTTCAAACCTATAATTCACTCAGCCAAACTGGTATTTAAAGTAAAAGATAATATAAACAAAATTCAGAAAATCAAAGCCTGAGAGTGTTTACCAAGTTAAGCAATCCCTGAAAGAATTAGTTGAGAATATACATCAGCAAATAAACAATGAATCCCCCCCAAAAAGGCATTATGTATTCCAAATATACAAAAGAATAGCAGCAGATTCATAGTAACGCCTACATATTTGTCGATGGGCAGTGGAAAACCGAAAGCATAATAAACTCCAGTTAAACTCAATATGAAAGGCGGTAACATTAATGAAGAAGAAGAAAATGAAAATGAGGTAAGATTCTTGCCCTGTTGGGGGAACAGATACAGACTTTTTTATTCCTAAATGTCAATAGAAAAATACAAATTTAAAAAAATTTGTTTAAATTTTAAAAGTACGTATTAGAAGAATAGGATCTTTAGCTTCTCAATCACAATGTAAGAATAAATGGATCTCAGAGAAAATACTGATTTGAAATTATCATGGTTTCAGTCTTCCTCTTGTACGTTTGAGGTTGATGCCAAATGCAATCATTTTCTGCCAAGGATGTACTACCTTTGCTGAAATGTCGTCTAGCTATTTGTCTATTCATATATTATGTTACCACATATGCTACACTGTGTCACAATGCCAAGAATTTTCTGACAACTTATAACTCTCTGAAGCTAAAGGAGATTACTAGATCTGCTATACAGTACAGGCTGCCATGTGTCTTCAACTTTCTTCAAGCTAGGTTTATTCAGGGGCTCCACTGCAATGCACTTGAAAAGGCCCTAAAAAACTCCCAGGCCAGCCATTACTGGAGTATTGGACTCTAGCAGAGTCATCTGGATTTTGCAAATGTCTGATTCATGCATTCTGGTATAAACTCTAATCTGAAAAACATTCCATGCTTGTTTAGATGAGGAATGTGCCCTGATGTGCAGAAATTTGTCGTCCCTTAAATCCATTTAGACACAATAAAAAGAAATTCAGAAAAGGACGATCACAGGTAATTTTATTAGCATCCCATCATACAATGCAGCCATTTACAAAACTAGCTTGTCTCTCCTTAGTTGGTCCAATGAAGGGTCCTGTGGAGGGTGAGGCAAGGATAGACTTGAAAGAAAAACAAGATCCCTGGGGTACCCAGAGATAATATTTATTTAAGTACATTGTACCTGGAGTCTTTTTGACACTATGACACACTTTAAGGTAATTTGTTTATGTTTTGAGAGATGGTTGCTCTTTTACAGATGTGTGCTTTATAAGTTATCATCAGACAATTATTGATATTTTAGTAAATTTAACTGTTAATTAGCTGAATGGGCACAGATATCATTCATACATACAATGTGAATGGCAAAACTATTTGTTCCAATTTCTCTATAACCTGCATTATATTTTATGAAACCCATGTGAAATAAAAAATGAAAGCTCCCCAGTAGATTTAATCTAATACATCTGTATAATCAGTTATGACTTGGTAGACATGTGTTGAAATCTACCTAACATTCAGTTCTAGCTATTCTTCTCCTATAAGGGCTTGAAATTATTTAAATAAAATGGAAAATACTGAGTTTTCAAGAATGAGTAAATACTCAGCTTTGTCAAACAGCACATAGAAAACCCCTGTAGTAGATTCCTCATGTATTGAATACAGTCCTTGAAAAAGAAGAGGCAAGATTAGAAATAGAGTTATTGATATATCCAGCAAGACCCCCGGCCCCTGCATATGCCCAGACACTTATTCTACCAACAACAGCAAATGATTTCATCAGAAAACAAGAACATATAGAGTCAGTGCCTAACTGAATGGGATGACATGGGTTCTTTGTTTAAGAACTGTAGGGACTGGATGATCCAGCAATATATCTCATGCAACACCAAACTTTGAGATCTGCTATGTAGAGAAGGGAAGCAGAAACTCTAGATTTAATAGCATCACACAAAATGCTTGAAAGACCTTGGTACTTTGGTTTTTAGGATTTGTTTGTTGGATTGTTTTTGGTTTTGATTTTTTTATGTATATATAAAGCAGAAAAACTATTTAAGGTCTACTAATCTGTGGGAGTAATCCAATTGTACACAGTAAACATTTACTTTTTAAGAGCTGATGGAAAGGTAATTGAGAAAAAAAATTACTTCGAGAGTCTCTACTTCATAGGACTTTTGTCTGAAACGCTGGGTCTGTCATGTATGCACAGACTCACACATACACACACACACACACACACACAACACAATATTGCCTCGAAGATATCTATTTGTAGCCCCAATCCATACTGCACAAATGCCGGTGTTTACTCTAAAAATAGCAAATATTTAGATCTTACTATGCTCCAGGCACTATTCTAAGTGATTTACATATATTAATCATCACAAGAACTATATTATGATCCCCATCTTTTATGCAATCAAACTAAGGAGCAGAGGTGTTAAGTCATTCATTCAAGTTCACACAACCAGTAAATGGAAAGCCAAGCTTTCAACTCAGAGGGTGGCCTACAGGGTCCACAATCTTCCCACTACATTCTACTATCCATCACTTGCTAAACTACTTCTCAGCATGATTGGGAAAGGACAAAATACATATTCCATAATTGTGTCCTCTGAGTAGTGGGCAAGAATGAAGACTGGGATTTTCCCGTAATGGGAACCACTTCAGAGCCACAATAGCAGCCATAATGGGGATTTTTACTTTGCTTCTTAGAAAGGGTGGTGACAGAGCAGCAGCTCTGCAATACTGGGACATGTCTGGACAGGATTCACATTATTTATGCTAGGTTGCATCACTAAAACAGGTTCTCAAAATAAGGTAGGTCTGTTCCAAGATCCATTTATATTCTTATGTATTCATTTGATTTAATCTTTAAAATTGTATCTGTCTTGCTGGAAATTTGGCTAATTAACTTAAGAGATCCCCCCACGCTCCCCCCTTATCTTCTTCTCCCAACCAACTGTAACTCTACAGTTGAGTGAGGAACATAGAAGTTTGAAAAACCTGCATTCTCTCCCTGACTCTGCTACTGCATAACCTAGGTCAAGTCGTTTAACAGTTTTGTGCCTTGGTTTCATCATCTGTAAGTTGTAAGGATTTCTTCCAGATTTAAAACTCTGATATTCTAGCTCACTGCATCCTCTGTGGACATTTCCATAAATTCCATGAACATCTGAATAAAATAAGAAAAAACTTAATGAGAAGAGGGGTCATGTCCATCTTAGTCACCAGTGCATATGCAGAACTTAGTACTTAGTTTGAAGTCTTTAAGTATTTGTTGAATTTTTGGAAATGTAAGAATATTCCATATATGTAATAAGCAAAAATAAAAGTAAAAACCAAGTATCTCAGAAAAAAGCCCTACATTTGGATCAGTAAATGGGGAATGGCCAGAAGTATTTAATTCACAATTTGACGCATTTTCTAAGAAAGATCTGATGAGGTTCAGGCCACGCTATCCCAGAATATGGTACCTTGGTATGTTGAATATTTTAAGCTGAAGGAGTTTGAGAAAATGGCAGAAGCAGAAAGGTCAACTCTGACCTGCCCTCCTTGCCCTTCTTCCCTGAAACAGGTCATAAAACTCCCACGTGAAATGTACCCTCCCTGTACCAAGAGAAAGGAAGACATTCTAATCACCAGAAACAGGGAATTGGGGGGCAGAGAAGTCTACACAAACAAACCTTGTTAAACTAACCCTTATCTTCCTAGTTACTTCTTCGTCATTTACTACTCCTAACCCAAATTCCTGCCTTGCCAATTCTTCACAAATTTATTGTTTCTGTGTCTAAAAGATCCTGCTCTGGTCACTTCTTTGAGTCTTCATTGTCTTGTAAAGACTCTCATATACAAGTAAAAATTCAATAAAATGTGGATGCTTTCTCCTCTTAATCTGTCTTTATCAGTTTAATTTTCCCAGACCCAGTCAGGGACCCTAAGAGGGGCAAGAAAAACTTTTTCCTCCCCTGCAGGTCTAATAAGAGTGATTTTTCTCAGAGATTTAACTTTTAAAAGCTTGCAAATACCTTTGCTTTCCTTGCAGTGTTTATTGAATTCATTATAGCCTGGGGGTTGCCAATAAATACATCTCATACACAAAGGAAAAGTGCTACATACATCACTGTCCTTACTCTTATAGTCCAATCTCACAAAATACAATGGAAAACTAAAATGCTACATAGACTTACACACTCCTTTTTCAACAATCACCCTTGTCTCACGAGTACCTACACTTCATAACACCTCACCTAGTTTGATTTGCCAACGTTAAACTTGGGCACACACACCACACACGTACACTTAATGTAATTATTATCTTGGGAACCCCCAAATGACCAATGATGGAATGCTATGAAATCTTCTAAGCTGTTCTGCAAAGTTTCTAGGTCAAACCTAAGCAACTATTACTGATTTTTGGCAGATATTTTGAACCTGAAATTATTAACTCGAATTCTTCCTCTTTTATCCATATTTTGCCCCTCAAAATGTTATTATCACTAAAAGTTTCACTTAGGTTCAGTCAAATTAGTTTTAGAAAAACAGCAAGAGAGAACTGTGTGTTAGTTTTACACTGTTCTGAGCACTTATGAATTGCTCCTAAATAAATCAAGTCTTACGGCTGTCAAATTCTCCCACCTACACTTGTGCTGATGGGATTAAAAGGGAATAATAGTATAACTTCTTAAAAATAAATATACATTTGTTTGACTTGCCTGCTGTGTTTCCATTCCATGTCAGATGAAATATTTTTCAGTAACCGAATGTTAAATTTCCACGCAATTGACTTAGATTACAAATGAGAATTTTATATCTAGTGATATTTACTTTTGCTGTTAATGTGTATTTATTATCCTAAAGTTGATAGGGTTTAACAACTTTCACTCAAATCCGTTAGAAAATCTTGTCTCCACCTTAAAATATACTCAGAAGAAGAAGAAAACTTCTCCGACTTGCACTTCTGTTGCTACCATCCTAATACAAGCAAGAATCATTTTTCTACTGGATTACAATAAGGGCCTCCTAACCTGTCTCCCTGTTTCCATCCTTGCTTTCCTCTACATCTCCTTTTAACAGAGCATATCAGGTAATCTTGTTAAATGAAGGTCAGACCATGTTATAATTCTGCACAAAATCTTCAAATGGCTACTCATTCCACCCAGAAAAAAGGTGAAGTCCTTACAATGACCACAAGATTGTGCATGATCCACCATTCTCTCCCACTGCTCACTTCACTCAGCTACACGTGGTGCCCTTGTGGTTCTTGGGGTGGACTGGGTATGCTCCTGCCTTAGAATCATTGCCCTGGTCAGAGCCAGTGTCTGAACTGCTCTTCCCGGAGATAACCACGAGACTAATCTCTCCCTCCTTCAAGTAGCTGCTCAAATGTCACTCTCTAAAACTCCTGCTATCCTGTTTGCAACCACATCTGACCCCTAAATCTGGGCTTCTGTTACTGAACCAAACTTGGGTCCACTTGCCTGTGGACAATAAAGCCAATCTATTGACACTGCCTTGCGGTGAAGGAAATGGCAGCGATTATTGTAAAGCACCATAAAAGTAGTGAGTGCGGGGGCTCCCCTGGTGGCGCAGTGGTTGAGAGTCCGCCTGCCGATGCAGGGGACATGGGTTCGTGCCCTGGTCTGGGAAGATCCCACATGCCGCGGAGCGGCTGGGCCCGTGAGCCATGGCCGCTGAGCCTGCGTGTCCGGAGCCTGTACTCTGCAACGGGAGAGGCCACAACAGTGAGAGGCCTGCATACCGCAATAAAAAAAATTAAAAAAAAATAGTGAGTGCGGAAAAAAGTGGAACTCCCAGGTGGGTTTCAGGAAAGCACTTTCAAAGGCCAGGTGAGAGAGGGGAGTCTCAGGATATGTGATCAGCTTGTGCACAGTTCTCTGCTTCGTTGATGGTGAGGTAACAGGGTGATGTCACAGGGGTTAATGTTAGTAATCCTCACGCTCCAGTAGGCCTGGGGGCTATGTACTCATGGTCATCAAGTAGTTATGTCTTCCATCTGTGGAACAACTAAGGAAATGTGCATCAGATACTGTTATCTAGATACATCAGAGAGGAGCTAAAGCAGAGAATATGGGGGGGAGGGGGGGGAGGGGAGGGGGAGGGGAGGGAGGGGAGGGAGGGGAGGGGGAGGGGGAGGGGAGGGGAGGGGGAGGGGGAGAGCGGGTCTGTCCCAGGAAGGCCCATAGGGTCTTGCTCTGTTATACTTCCAAGTCCACATATACCGCTCTTTCTTTTTACCATAACACTTAGCATTTTCTAATATTGTATATAATTTTCTTATTTATTATGGGTATTGCTAATTTTCTGTCACTTTTCCCCTACTACAATGTAAATTCTTGTGAGGATGAGAACTTTTTATGCTTTGTGTATTAATATACTTCATGTACTGTGTTTGGGATATTATAGGTACATCATAAATATTTGTCAAATGAATAAATGAATTTGAAATTCTAATCAATAATTCAAATTTTCTTACAAGAAGAACTCCAGGGATAAGTTGATGTATTTCGTTTTGTCATTTTACAAGATCAGGGCCCTATTTCTCTGAGATTTCCTTGATCTTTCCCTTGTCTTCGTTGCCTTGTAGTTGCAGAATAGTTGCTGCAGTTGTAGTTACTGCTGCTATTCCAGGCATCTTATCTGTGGTCAAGGCAGAAAGAAAGACAAAGGAAAAAGGACAGCTCTCCCCAAGAGAATAAAAGCTTTCTTTCCTGTAATCTCACCTATAGACTTCCACTGACTTAAATCTCGCTGGCCAGAACTGGGTCATAGGGTCAGGTTCAGCTGTAGGGAACCTGAGAAAGGGTTACAGGATTTCCATAACTGATTTAGACCAATCATGAATCACCAGCTTTAGATAAGAACATAGCCAGTGGATCCATTAAGTTGTGCCCAGGGGGAAAGGATACTGGGGAGGCCATGAAGAGGCTGCCACAGTCGTGCTCTCATGAAACTTGCAGTTGACTTTCTGAGCCTAGCTACACACAGAGAGAAAATAAACTATGTAAAAGAAGACACAAAGTGTTTATTTCACTGAAGTTCAGAGAAAAGAAACAATTTACATGAGTTGGTGAATTAATAAAAGTAACATAGAAGAGAGTTCTTGAGTTTGTCTTTGGATAGGAGAAAACAAATCAGGAAAACATGGGTTGAGAGTGGAGAGGGTTTGGGGAGTGAAAGTCAGAATATCAACTCTAGCATAAATATAACCTATCAGTTATACAGTAAAGTAAAATTATGGCAAAGTTTTACACCAGCCCTTAAGGAAACTTATACAGCAGAAAAAATACAGAGTAAACAAACCATATGTCACTTAATATCTCCTGAGAGGATTTGGGGCTGTTAGGGACACAGCTGAACACTAGTGATCTAATCCAATGTTTTCATTATAACCATGAAGAAACTGAGGCCCAGAGATGTTAATTGATTTTTCTAAGATCACATGGTAGCTTTAATGGCCAAGACAGGACTGGTACTGAGATCTTTCTATTCCATCACTATATTTCCCAAATTTCACTTTAGCATGAGTATCCTCCCTTGAAAAAATATCACCAAACAGCAATTTGTTATCACCAAATAACAAGATCCTTATTATTCTCATCCTGGCCTTCCTGTGTCCAACTGTAGCTGTGTTGCTAGTAAGTAACAAAAATTTGTTCAAAATTTGTTTCAAGTAAAGGAGAGTGCAGAGACATGTATCAACAAAATCAGGAGGAAAATCGGGTAAGAAAAGGTCAGTGTTTACACAACTGAGTATAGCTTTGACTGTTGACTGGACAGCTGTTAAATCCAGAGCTTTGTATCCCAGAAAAATACTCAATTATCAAAAAGGCCTTCATTCATTCACCAGCTGCACATTAAGATTTTCTAATATTTAAAAGTCATAGAGGTCACCACGCTTAAAGAGACATTATTGAACATTACTGTTCTTTCATAGAAATTGATTCTTTTACTATTTATTCAACTGTTCATTCAGCTGAACTCACTGAGGAGAACTGTACTGCAAATATTGAAACGGGGTCCCGCTGGAGGCTGAGTGAATCAGCGTAAGTAGGCGGGGAGCTCTGCAGGCACAAGGCTGAAAACAAACACCCTGAATACAGAGCCCAATTTCACATCCAGGACACCAGCCTCAAGCAGTTTCATTATCAACAAGTCTTTCCAAGTTCATTGTTTGTGCTCAAGACATGTAAATGTCCCATTTTAAACTTCACAACAGTAACAAAATGTACTAAGAAACTAGTGAAGGGAGAGGGAAGAAAACTAGTCTGAAGCACTAGGAAATGAAGTCACCACCCAGTTTTCCTTCCTGACCTCGGGCAAATGATTGACTTTGGAACTGACAATGGCCGGCTTAGAGCTATTCAGAGTGTCAAGTGCTGCCTGGTTTCATGTCACTGAACATGTAACAAAGAACAGGAAAAGAGAGACTGGGGTAATGGGGGAAAGGTACCTATCAAATTACATCTTGAAATCTCAATCTTTCCCAAACAAATGTAAACACTTAGGTACATCTGAATCATTCATTCTGAAAACCCAACAGAGCCTTTCCTGGGCAAGTAGGACAGATTAAAGCAACAATAACTCCCACTTTGCTCAACTGATTTTTCTAGACTGAGCTAACAAAACTGGTCTTGCAGAAACCTGCCCTTGCTTCCTTTCACCTACAGAATTAAAATGTCCTTCTTGGTTATAATGCTGCAGAACCACAACAGAATAGCCTGAGAAATCCTAGTAGGGAAGAGGCATCCAGAGCTGAAAGGTCTGAGTTAGGACTACATATTGACTGGCTTTATTTATAGCATTATGACAGTTTTCATACTGAGCTAATCATCTGCCAAAGGGCCTCATCACTGTGTCTGTGCCTCATCATCACATTGTTACCAAGCCACTCAGTCATCACGTAATTACAGAACTAAAGGTCTCAGGTTTCCTTCAGTTGTATTCACTTACCTATTCATTCACTGGTTCGATTGCTTACTCACTCTTCTTCCCCCAGTTAGCTACCCAACCAGCTTTTATGAGTGGGACAGGCAGGCATGATCTAACTGCTGGAGATGTGAAAGACAAGACACGTTGCACAACCAGGCAGTACCTGCCCTTCCAGGTATGGAACTGGAGATGTTGGGGCAGAATGGACTGACTGAAGCTTTGCCTGGGAGAGTTGAGAAGCCTCCACTGGATCACTGTCTTTGAGAAGTGATGGAGGGAAAGATAAGAATTAACCAGGAAGAAAGGGCATTGGAACGATAGGTATAAAGGCAAATCAACATGGATAGTCTTGGTATGCTTGGGGAAGGGTGGAAAAGTTCAATATGCTTGGAAAGAAAGCATAGGTAGGGATGAAAGGGAAGGGATAAAGAGCCTCCAGGGAGTTGGAGGAAATAAGACTAGAAAAACAGGTCACTGTCCAAACTGCTTTTCCACTTACTGGTTTCTCAGTCCAGTGTGATATGGCCTCAACCCCACCACTCCTCTGAAAGTACAGTTGTCAAGGTCACCAATGACCTTCTTATAACTGAATACTCAGGTCATTCTCAGGCCTCATTTTACTCATCATTCTTGCCGGTAGCATACCAAAGGCTGGAGAGTAAGAGTGGTCAGCTCTGAGTACAGGCAGTAAGGGGGTGTCTTTTCTATAAAGAATTTAAAAACAATAATAAAAACTGATAAGTTTGGTCATTTTTTATTATCACAAGGTACCAGCAGTTGATCAACAAAATACTCCTCCCCCTACTTTAAAGCACAGGGAACTATATTCAATATCTTGTAATATTCTAATGGAAAATAATAGATATTTATATACACATATAACTAAATCACTTTGCTGTACACCAGAAACTAATACAACATTGTGAATCAGCTATGCTTCAAGTAAAATTTTTTTAAAAATTTTAAAATAAATAAATAATTTTTTAAAAAAAGGATTAAAAAATACTCCTCCCCAAAACTCTTTTATTGATCTAAGTTCTAGGAAATTGCTATTATTTTTGCATTTTTAATAATATATATTATTATTATATATGTATATTATAGTATGCTATATTATATGTATATACATATGCACAATTCAAATAAGCACCTTTTTATTACTTATCCTTTAACAAATATCATATTCTATCTGAAAGTTAATTTTAAGAGTCCACAGTTAAACAGTTCACCCCAGACACAGGTGGACTCATTTCAAGAGTAAATCCAGGGACTTTCCTGGTGGTGCAGTGGTTAAGAATCTGCCTGCCAATGCAGGGGACACAGGTTCGAGCTCTGGTCCAAGAAGATCCCACATGCTGCAGGGCAACTAAGCCCAAGTGCCATAACTACTGAGCCTGGGCTCTAGAGACCGCGAGCCACAACTACTGAGCTCATATGCCACAACTACTGAAGCCTGTGCGATTAGAGCCCATGCTTCACAACGAGAGAAGCCACCACAATGAGAAGCCCACGTACTGCAACGAAGAATAGCCCCGGCTCGCCGCAGCTAGAGAAAGCCCGCGTGCAGCAACAAAGACCCAACGTAGTCAAAAATAAAATAAAAACATTTTTAAAAAAGAGAGTAAATCCATAATGATTCAGAATCATTCAGGATTGCGTTGGTCATTGTGTCTCCAACCCTACAGTACATGTATTCCTATGTTTAATCAGTAGATTCAAAATACACCATGTCAACGGAGAGACTGTAAAGACAAAGAAATAGAAACTGAGTTCATTCTGTCATTTTTATGTTACCACATGTTAGGAGTTTTTATTTGTATTTAAAATCGAAAACAGAAAAAACAGAGTATGAACTTTAAGGTATTTTTTATTTGCTTGGCAAGTACAAATTTTAATTCATGCATGAACTAGTTTACTGAGTTTGAATAATATCTTTAAAACTGAAATTCATTATTTATTTATTTATTTATTTATTTTTATTTTTTTTGCAGTATGCGGGCCTCTCACTGTTGTGGCCTCTCCCGTTGTGGAGCACAGGCTCCAGACGCGCAGGCTCAGCGGCCATGGCTCATGGGCCCAGCCGCTCCGTGGCATGTGGGATCTTCCCGGACCGGGGCACGAACCTGTATCCCCTGTAGTGGCAGGCGGACTCTCAACCACTGCGCCACCAGGGAAGACCTGAAATTCATTTTTTAAATGGCACTCATTTTTAAATTAAAGACCAAATCAAGAAGATGTTTATTGATTCTTACATGATGATGACTGAAATTTCACCATATGGGGGAGGGACTCTGCCCTGAGTATTAAATGCACTCGTTACTGATCAAGGCAACACTTACCACTCTATCTTTCGGTAAATACTCTTTTGTTTTCCATGATACACAGTCTCCCAGTTTTTTCTCACCTAGCTATCTCCTTTGCAGGATTTTCTTCTTCTCATCCCTTAAAGCACTATATTCTCAGGGTTCTGCCCCAGGAGGTCATCTCTTATTAAACATACAAAGTGCCTTGGGCAATCTCTTCACCTTCAAAGGCTTCAGTTATCAACTGCATGCTAACAACCACCCTCAAACCTATACCTTTGACCTAAATCTCTCCTGAAATAACTTGTTTACCCAAACTCTATGCTTAATATCTTTCCTTGAACAGAGCTTAGACATCTCCAATTCATTTGTCCGAAATTGAGCTTCATTAACTTCACCAGCAATTTGGTGAAGTCCGGAAAACCTTAATTTATCCTTCTCCTTTTTCACCCATGCCTACTCAATTACCAAGGCTGACAAAACTCTCTCCTAAATACCTCTTGTATCATCCAGTTATCTGCTTCCTCACCATCACTACCATTCCCTGCGCCGCGGTCACCTCTTGCCACAATAGCTCCAACAGCTGTCTTGTGCATTGCAGACCAAGATCTCTCCCTAAAGGGAAAGTCGGATCACATCACTAAACTACTCAACATCATCTAACAAATTTCGTTTTTTTACTTTCAAGATCCATATAAAGAGGTCTCTTTCTACCTTCAGAACCTCATCTCTCAGCCATTCTGATTCGATTTCAGTTTTTTTGTTTGTTTGTTTTTTGTTTTTTTACGGTACGTGGGCCTCTCACTGTTGTGGTCTCTCCCGTTGCGGAGCACAGGCTCTGGATGCGCAGGCTCAACGGCCATGGCTCATGGGCCCAGCCGCTCCGCAGCATGTGGGATCTTCCCGGACCGGGGCACAAACCCGTGTCCCCTGCATCGGCAGGCGGACTCTCAACCACTGCGCCACCAGGGAAGCCCCCGATTTCAGTTATTTTAATGCTTTAAGTTCTCTCCTACCTCCAAACCACTGTTTATGCTACTTCCATCCTCTAAATTTCAAAGAAAATATCGTTTCCTCTATAAAGCCTGACTGCTATTCAAGTTTGGGTTAGATGCTTTCCTGCTGCACCCTAGCACAGCACCAAGTCTGTCTCTCCTAGTTTTTAAGCTACTTAGACGTCAATTTTTTTAAGAGCAGACACAGATCTGTCTTACTCCTCACTGTATTTCTAGGACCTTACACAGAGCTGTTATAGAGTGGGCACTAATAAATATTTTGTTAAATGAATGAATATATGCATGAGTCACTTTTCCCCTCACAAGAATTTCTCTACACCATAGATCATGGCTGCTTTGTCTAAGGCTTATGGAATCAATTGCTCTATTTTGACTTATTTAAAATCCACCACGTGGGGGTGGAATGCAGGACCTTCAACCAACGTTAGAATTGCCCTTTCAATTTTAAATCTACTTATCAACAGAGATGGTCATTTTAAGTCTCTCTTGGTTCTGAGCTTCAGGGGAGAGTATACAGAGGGGATCTTTTCTGATTCCAGATGAAGAGATATACAGAGAAACTACCAAAGTCAAGGCACTTCTTAAAGAAAAGGATGAAGCTTTCATCACTGGAGAAGCCCAACTAAAGTCTAATGCCAAGAAAGAGAAGAAGAGGCTGAGTGAGATTTTGCAGCCAGCACGAACTTCCCTCCCTTCGTGTTTGTCTCAACAGCAGCAGCTGCCTACTGCTCCGGTGTTTACATGAAGATGAGAGGCAACTGCACGGATTCTCTGTCTCCATCCTGCCCCAGGCGGAGCTGAGAGCAGCAGGTAACAGGCACCTGGACAGGGGCTCCCCACGGGCCGTCAGGGCTTCTAATCAGCTTCTCTCAGCCGGCAGATTTTGAACAGTGGGTATGTTCCAAATGTGTCAGGGCCTATTTTTCAAACATCACTGCAGATTCATTTGTTATGTCTTGCCTTTTTTTAGACCTTGACAATAAAGGGACATTTTTAAGCAAGGAAGGGAAAGAGAGAAGCTAGTGTACACTGATGTCTTATGACATGTTAGGATCCACAGTGAGATTAACCTATTTCTTTGAGATCTTTGGGGCCCTATTATCTATGACTCCTTGTTATTTTCCATTCCAGGACTGCAATTATATCTGCAAAGGGGGAAGATTCAAACTATGCTTTCATGTTTATGTGCTCTGAATTCTGACATATTTCAAAGTGTCTACCTTAAGGTGGACTTTGAGGAAATACAGGGATCTCTACTCTGGTCCAGGTGTTTATGTGTGTGTGTGTGTCCAACTTAGAATATAAATAACACAATCCTGAGAATCTTTGTTTTATTACTCTCCAAAGGACAGTGAGTGCTTAATACTTAAATTTTCACACACTCATAAATAAAACTCCCAAAGCTCTCTAATGTATTTTGTGCATGTTTACTGGAGCCTGCACCTACCCTAGGAAGATACTTGAGGAAGAGAATTTGGAGCATTAAGATGAACTCCTTTGTATTTCCTTTATTTCCTATGCAGCAACAGAATGATGCATAATTTTCCCAGAGCTGCTGTAACAAATCACCACAAACTTGGTGGCTTAAGGCAACAGTGATTTATTCTCTCACTGTTCTGGAGACCAGAAGTCCAAAATCGGTTTCACCGGGCCAAAATTAGGTGTTAGCGGGGCCACAGTCCTTTCAGAGACTCTAGAGGAGACTCTTCCTTGCTCCTTCTGGTTCCTGGTAGCTGCTGGTATGCCTTGGCCTGTGGCTGCATCACTACTGCCTCCATGGCCACATTGCCTTCTCTTCTTCTGTGTCCAATGTCCCCTTAGCCTCTCACTTGTAAGAACTCTTGTGATTGCATTTCATACCTGTCTGGATAATCTGTGATAATCTTTCCTTAAAAGCCTAAACTTAACCATATCTGCAAACCCATTTTACCGTGTGAAGGAACATTCACAGGTTTCAGGGATTAAAATATGGCTATCCATATGGGGATCATATTCAGCCTATCACAGGTGGTTCAGGCATCACCTTACTAAAAATGAATTTCTTGTGGGGTACTAGCCATTCAGGGGAAATCAAAGGTGAGAGGCACAAGCTGTGACAGCAAGAACCATTCTCAAAAAAAAAAAATTTATTCTGACTCCGTGATTCAGAAGTCAATGAGGAAATGGGTTCTTGACTTTGGAAAAGGATTGTGTGCCAAAATTTTGTGAGGCAGTTCTGTAAAGCTCAGATCTTAGAACACTTTTCTACAGAAACAATGAAGCTTAAGACAGTTTTGATTCTTGTGAGCCACAAAGAGCTAATTCAACGTAACCGAGGTACATCGAAGTTTACTTTTGTCTTCTTAAAATCTGCCCTATGGAAATCATAAGAAAAGCAAAACTCAAAATGTGTGTGCAAAGATGTTTTTGGCAACACTATGTATCATAGCATAAAAGAAGATTTGGAGAGAGAACCTTAAATAAGCAACCATATAGAAGGGTTTTAATAAATTATAGAATATCCACATAATGGAATGTCATTTAGCCATATTAAGTTGACGTAAAAATTGTTAGACATAAGAAAATGTGCATATGAAATTTAAGTGAACTGTCATGACAACATGTGTTTTGCTTGTGAATCTGTAATTTGGGCAGGGCTCATTGGGGACAGCTTCTCTCTACTCCACTTGGCATTGGCTGTAGCAGCTCAGAGGCTGCAATCATCTGAGGGTTCACTTACTCATACGTCCAGCCATTGATGCTGTTGGTCAGAATACCTACACATAGGCTCTCCGTGTGACCTAGGCTTCCCCTCCTGGTTTCCAAGGGCCACTGTCCTAAAAATGAGAGCCAGGCAGAAGCTGTATCACCTTTTATGACCTAGCCCTAGAAGCCATGCAACATCCCTTTCACCACATTCTATTGATTGAGGCAGTTGCAAGCCCCAGCCAGTTATATGTGGAGGGAAAATAAGACTCTGTGTGTTGATGGAGAGGCCAGGTTCTGGCACCAGAAAATATCTGGTGGCCACTTTTGGAAAATACAGTCTGCCACACAAGGACAGAGCATAATCCTGACAATGTTAAACACAAATACATAATTACTGGCAGATTGGAAGAAAGTAGTAATAGCATTTCATATTAATAGAGATAACTAATAGTACTTATGTCTTGGGGGTAGAATTATAGGTTATTTTTGTGTTCTTCTTTGTGTACTTTTCTGAATTCCCCATAAATTTTCTGAGTAAATATAATTGTTATGACTGAAAATATCGACATCCTTTTTAGAAAAGAGAATATGTGAATAGCACTTTACATAATATTTTCATGTGTAATACATCATGTGATCCTAGCAATAGTCCAGTGGGCAAGAGGTACTGAACAAATTTTCAGGCCCCAAATCTGAGACTAAGACAAATTCATGCTAGTTTTTGGGGGAGCTGAACTTCAAATTCCAGCCTTTTGATTCCAAAATCTTGTTTTCCACTGTACATAGTTTCCATGGTTTCTCCCTTAAAGTGGGTTGGAAATTGCAGTTAATATACTTACAATCTAGGGGAGAATCTCTTCTGCTATTTTCTTGCCCCTCATTGCCACAGTGACAGAAGGATGATTCTTCCTCCCTCTTTATACCATCTCTTTTGCTTTAGAGGTAAGTGTTGGGAAGAGGTAAGATTAGAAACCCTTGAGAAGCTTCTGAAAACATGCAGGGAAAAAAGAATGGGGAATGCAGGAGTTTGGGACGGGGCCTTGGGAGACTTCTCTTGCAGTGGGATACATCAAGCAGGCATACAGGGATGACTTTGGATCCTGTTGCCTATAGGCTCAAATAGCTCAGGTAGGGACTGGCTGTGTCTTGATCTTTACCCCGGTGATTCTGAGACAAGATGCGTGAGAAAAAATGAAGCAGGGTTGACTTTCTAAGGACATTAGTTTCCATAAGAAAGAGGAGAAGTTTCTGGGGATGGACTAGTAAAGGAGTGAGCACATAGTTCTAAGAGCTGATCATAAATAACTAAAGGATTGTCATAAAGTGGGTGCTGGCAACCCAAATTCCCAGCAAATCTGGGAAAAGAAGAGTGTCTAGTTAGCTAAAGGATTCAAGAGCAATTAAATGAATTTGAAATGACCTCAACCAAAATTGTCTTCTCAGTTGAAATTTGTTTCAAGATGTGTTTAGGTTCAAATAGAATATCCAATTTTGGAAAGAGAAGAAAAGCTTTAATCATATAAACAAACTAAAATAATAAAACCAATAAATGTATATGGATATAGTTATGGTGTCGTCTGGTTCTGACACCATGACAGAACATCTCTCTATTGTTATACTGAGCTTACGTGAAAAGCACTCATCCTCATTGGTTTTGAATCCTTCGGTGTCAGCGGTGCCAACTCTCCAGCATGTACTAGACTTCACGCTCAACTCCATCATCTTCCTTAGAGTAAGCCTGGTGAGCTTGTGGCAAGCCTAAGCTTTTTCCTTAGGATTAGTAAATATCATTTGAATCCTTTAGTTTTGTTAGTTTTAGCTTCTAGTCCATAGTGTGAAGAGGAAAGGCAAACATTAAAATATAATCAAATTAAATTTAGTGATCAAAAGAACATTGTTCTATGCTCAGGCAAATCCTATATTAAAAGTAGATATGACTGAATGTTCACCAATGCTTTTGGTTCTTCTTTTTCCAGGTATACCACGTACATAGTTAAACTTCCTACCATCTTGAAGCTAAGCAGACCAGGGTTTTGGTTGGTGTAATGTGAGGAGGTGCTAAGTCTTTTAAATTTGGTGCTCAATTAACCATGTTCTTTCCCCTCTGCCAAGGCAACCAGTGACACTCCCAGATAGTGGAGGCACCACCACCCTGGATGAGCATGACCATGAGCAGAGCCCGCTGCCAACCCAAGTTGCACATGTAGCAAGAATATGAAATAAACCTTTGTGGTTTTCAGTCACTGAGAGTTTAGGGTTGTTTGATACTGCAACATAACGTAGCTTAACCTGGTTGGTACATCCAGTGAAACTGATGGGCTTGGAATTGATGATTAAGCATTTCTTAAGCACAGGAGTTGTGGGAAATTTGAATTATTGGGAAGGTCAGCTCTGCCCTCTTAAAACACACATCAAAAAAGAAAAAGGAAGAAAGAAAAATGAAAAAAATTATATAAAAACATATCAGAAATAATAAAAATCCCCCCAATTTTTAAAAATTTTAATTAAAAATTTGAAAAAACATCCACATAAAAGCCCTCACAGCAGCTCTATTCATAACTGTCGAAACCTGAAAGCCACCAAGATGTCCTTCAATAGGTAAATGGATAAACAAAATGTGATATATATACATACAATAGAATATCATTCAGTGATTAAATGAACTTAAGCTACAAAGGGACATAAACCTTAAAATTGTATTGCTAATTGAAAGAAGCCAATCTGAAAAGACTCCATACTATATGGTTCCAGTTATATGACATTTTGGAAAGGGAAAAACTATGGAGACAAAGTGATCAGTGGTTGCCAGGCCCCGGAAAGAGGTGGGAGTGAGCCCAGGAGTGCATGGGAGGGATGAATAGGTAGAATTTAGGGAATTTTTAGGGCAGTGAAACTGTGATGATACTCAAATTGTGGGTGCTTGTAATTATACATTTGTCAAAACCCATAGAGTATATAATACAAAGAATGAACTTTGTATGAAAAATACAAAGTCTACAAAGAATGAACTTTGTATTAAAAATACAAAGTCCAATACAAAGTCCAATATAAACCAAGGACTCTAGTTAAAATAATGTATCAATATTTGTTCATCAGCTGTAACAAATCTACGGTACTAATACAAGATGTTAATAATAAGGGAAACAGAGCGGGTAGTAGTGTGGAGGTATATGGGGGAGCTCTGCTCTTTCTGCTCAATTTTTCTATAAACCTGAAACTGCTCAAAAAATTAATTTAAAAAACAGCATAAGAAAAAACCCAAAGAATAATTTTCCTGAGTTAAATACCAAAGAGCATTTAAATGATTACAAGTTGAACATGTAAGTGGTGGCCATTTGTTGCATTGAGTTTGGTCTGTTGGGTTCAATTGTGGAGCATTTGATGGCAGAAAGAGTTATGAATCAGAATATTATCCAAGGGAGGACGTGAAAAAAAATGAAATGAAATTCTCGGAAAAAAGAAAATAGATTTAAGTAAATTATGTTTAATAGGAGGTAAGAAAAGAGTCTTTCAAAATCGCACGCGATTTAGTCCTCAGGGCCAGAAATGTGTCATCCTATGGGTAGAAATAATGCTGCAGCACAACACTGCTTAAGTAGGTTACCCTGGAGGAATGTGGCTTTGAGTCCATTTATTTGTTGATGAGAAATAAGGTAAGTAGGAGGGACCCACTTTGGGAATGGCAGCCTGAGGGGCTCTGCAAACCCGTTCTCCAGCAAAACAACATAACTGGTAAAATTATTTTAAAAAAATACTCTGGGGCCTCCCTGGTGGCGCAGTGGTTGAGAGTCCGCCTGCCGATGCAGGGGATACGGGTTCGTGCCCCGGTCTGGGAGGATCCCATATGCCGCGGAGCGGCTGGGCCCGTGAGCCATGGCCGCTGGGCCTGCGCATCCGGAGCCTGTGCTCTGCAACGGGAGAGGCCACAACAGTGAGAGGCCCGCATACCGCAAAAAGAAAAAAAAAAAAAAAAAAAAAAATACTCTGAAAATTTTCCTAAAGGAACACATCAAATGAGGAACATTACGTAAGAAAATCTCTTAAATCTTGCTAAGAACATTTGATCCATGACCTACTCCTTCTCCCTCACCGCAGCTTAGTGTGATGGAAGATCCACTCAAGCTGGGTGTGGCTGAGAAAACGAGGGTCCCTCTCCCCAGCTCCAGTTAAGGGTGTCAATATCTCCTTGAAAGGGCCAGGTGACCAACATTTCTCATCCTCTGCAAAACTCTGGGTTACAGAGGCTACTGTCGACTGAAAAAAAATGCATAACCTAAACATTGAAAATTATGTTTTATTCAGTGGACTTCCTGGGGACTCAAGCCCAGGAAGCAGCCTCTCAGCTCTGAGGAACAGCTCCGAAGAGGTAAGGGATGAGCCAGGATATATAGGAGTTTTTGCAAGAAAAAAACCAGGGAGTCAGAACATCAAAAGATTACTTACTATTAATTAAAGAAAACCCAGACATCTCAAGTTAATGCATTCAGTGTTTCTCTATGTACGCAAAGATGCAAGAATCTGGGGTCATTGAAATCATTCCTTTGATATGCACCTGACTATCTAGGCCTAGCATCCTGTTTTTTTCCATCCTGAATCCCCTCAGGGTACACAGTCAGCTGCAGTGGCTGCTGGTTTGACGGCTGTAACATCCTTTTTTTACTGATATGGCAGGTGACATTTTTTGTCAACACTACCTTCCAGGTGAGTGCCACTGAAAGTCAAGGGCTTTCTTCCTCTACTGAGCTTCTTCTCTAAGGGCAGACAATCTATCTTAAATGTGGCAGGGAAGAATAAGGGGCTGTAATTGCCCTAGGCCCAGCTCATTCATAGGGTAGAGCTTCCCCACTGGGAGTGGTGAACTGAGAAGACCCAAAGCTATCATGCTCACCCAGCACCCAATTCGTAAAAACAGGGATGTTACTCAGAGAGAAACAGGCCACTATCTCTGTCTTTAGCAGTGGCGCAGTGGCTCAGAAATTTTGACCAGGGGTTGAGACAAGCCATAAAAACGGAGAGCTCTGAAGCTCTCCCTTCATTTGGAACAGAGTGTGAGAAACTTCAAGCCTAAAATATTCTTGAAAACAACAAAGATTTTGGTGGTAAGCAATTGAGAGGAGGCTGTTAGCTCTATGAGAATAGTAAGCTAAACCACAGGTCAGCTAGTTTATCAGAGGGAATCAGGAAAATAGACAGCTAAGAAGAGCCCTCTGGGAACAGAACAAATCTCAAAGACCTGCCTCAAAAACCACACTTGCAAAAGGGCCCAAATGTAATTGGGTCAGACAGTGGAGATATTTATGGCCAGGGCATTGTCAAAAAAAAAAAAAATACACACACACACACACACACACACACACACATACATACAGAGAGAGAGAGAGAGTAATGAGAGGACAATTAGTGGAGCCTAACAGCTAGGTGTGACACCAAAAGAGGCAGACAGCAGAGAGATCAGGGAAAGAGCCAACTAAACAGGACCCTGCTAAAACCAACGTCATCCTAGGGTGACTCTATTGGAAAACATCAAAGAAGACCTAAATATGTGGGAAGACACTCTATGTTCACAGATTGGAAGATTTAATTTTGTTAAAATGGCAATACCCCGCAAATGATCTGCACAAATTCAACACAATCCCTATCAAAATCTCAGCTATCATTTTTGCAGAAATTGACAGTTTTATCCTAAAAGTCATATGTAAATTTAAGAAACCAACAACAGCCAAAATAATCTTGAAAAAGAAAAACAAATTTAGAAGACTCACACTCCCTGATTTCAACAATGCCTACAAAACTCTAGTGATCAAGATGGTGTGGTATTGGCATAGGATAATCACATAAATCAATGGAAGAGGACTGCGAGTCCAGAAATGAACCCCTACATTTACAGTCAATTGACTTCATACCCTCATACTTCATGTGTGGCAATATCCAAACCAAATGTTGATCGGTTGTCCATCCTGTTTTTGATGAGTGACTACAACAACAAAGTTCACAGCAAAAATATTCGTAATAGCTAAAAAAGAAAACAACCCAAATGTCCATCAACTGATAAAATGACATACACATACAATGGGAAATTATTCAGCAATAAAAGAGGAAAGTACTGACCCATGCTATAACATGGATGAACCCGGAAAACACTAAGCTAAGGTGAATAAAGCCATTCACAAAAGGTCACATATTGTACGATACCACTTATATGAAACGTCCAGAACGTCTAACTCTATAGACAGACATGATATTAGTTATCTAGTGACACCATGAATATACTAAAAATCATTTAATTGTACACTTTAAATGGGTAAATTGTACAGTGTATCAATTACATTGCCTTAAATCTATTCCATTAAAAAGAAAAAGAGAGAACGAGAGAGAGAAAGAGAGGAAAGAGAAAAAGGAAGGAAGCGAAGAAGGAAATAAGGAAGCAAGCAAGCAATCTGCTAAGTTGGATGATGTGTTTGAGCTCTGGCCTTTATTCCTGCTTCAGTAAGATTTCACTTGGTGATGATCAGAAACAGCCTCTAAGTACTATATGGTCCCATTAATCTAGTGGCATCAATGTCACTGTTATTTTAAAAAGTTGCACTTTGACTATTCACTTTGAACGTTGCACTTCGGCTTCTGGGAATCTTTCTTGCATTACTATCAGTTAACAATTCGGAGCAAAAGCAAGTCCTGGAATACAGCTTTAGCATGATCACCCTCACCCTTAATACTGTTTTGCTTATTAAGGCCAGTTGGGTAAATAAGCATGATGCTTTGATGGTTGTTAGGTTGCTGTCTGGTTTGGTTCTAGGGGAAATGTTAAGTTCATACACTTCTTATCACTCTTTTCCCTGGTCTCATATCTCAGTCCTGCAAGTCTACAACCTTACCCAAGTATGAAGAGATGCTGGGGGAAAAAAATAAAACCAAAAACAATGCAAAAAATCCCCACCTGATTTTAAATATCCAGACTCACAAGAAACTCCTTACCTTTGATGAGAGTATGATTATTTTCTATTAATATGGTTAAGATTAGAAGCCTTCTTGATTCGCTTAAGCTAGAAAGGAGCTCATAGGAAGAGATCAGCTTAGGGAGGGTCCCCTCTTCCTTAGAAAACTAGGGACACTGTGCTTCAAACTTCTCTGTCCTCTAAGTATGTCTGGCTCTTTCCACTATCTCTCTAATTACATAAAACATCCACTTAAAAATGTCCCCTTTATTTGAGACAGAGGTTTCCATCTGTTTCTTCCCCATGGCCTTATATCAGGTAGAAATCATGAGTCATCAGTCCTTGGCTAGGGAAAGGGGACTACTTCATCTCCACTGAAAGCCAATCTCCTCCTCCTGAATATGCTCTATATTTGGATTTTCCACTGCCATTTGGACATATGATAAGAGCGATTTCATCTAAGACTTTATTCTTTCTCTTGGGGATTGGGAACACGAAATGTGGTTTCTCTGGACAAATAAAATGCAACAGTTAAAAAAAGTTTATTAATTTTATGTTATCAGAATGAAAGGAAATTAACATCTCTCAGTCCACCTCCACATATGAAAGAGATGAGCTTCTGCTGTCACAGTGATTTAGCACACCTTTATTAAGCACCTGCTGAATCACTGAACATTTGTATTACTTTTCTGATACTCTTAGAACCTGTTGACGTGGCTTTCTAGGTAAGTTGCCACTGTCAAAGCCCTCTGATGAATGTGAATACGTGTGCCAGTGGACTAGTTCGTATGTGGCACTGGTCTCTTCCATTTCCACAACTGTAGGGACTCAGATTTCCTTGAGGATCTGAAATAGCCTAATGCTAAATCCAGGTCCTACCCTGGTGAGGGTTTTATCATCAAGGAGTTAGTTGTACCACACCCACCAAGAGAGCATGTTCTGCCTGGGTTTGATTCTGGATAGTTCAGGAGAGTGTAGCCCTCTGCATCATGAACTTATTCATGATTGGCAGGAGAGGCCATGGATTCTTGCCTCAGGCCTATCTCAGTGTGATGTTTGGAAGGGTTGGTAGTTTCCCTGATAAAGGCAAAAATTCTAAGATGCTCACTGCTGTTTGTAAGAAGAAATGGTACAACAGGTAATTAGACCTACATGGGCAAAAATCCCAAAGTTTCCTTCCCATTCTCAAGAACCAGCTCCTCTTGTTAGGAATTTCTCAGCTGATAGCATCTCTGCAGATTACAGAGGACAGTAGAAAGAATGCCTGGCTTGGCCTACAGAGCTCATGAGCCCTAGGGCTAGAGGTAGCCTGGGAGACTGGGCATTGCTTCAGGGAAATGGATGCATCCCAACCTTGTAAATTACTTTGTTTCCCAGCCCAGGGAAGGGGAGGCAGCCTTTCAGTTTTTGTGTGGGGAGAAATCAACCTTCTCTCATTCTTTGACTGGTCGTACATTTACTGAGTTAACAGTTACATATCAGGATTTGGACACACTTCACACTTCTTGCCTTTAGAAGGAATACAAAGTATGTTGTCAGCCCCTCTAATGGGTGAAACTAAGAGAGGTCTACACAAAGCATTATGGGACTGCAGAGGGCTGAGGAACACACTGCCTGAAGGAACTACAGAGGGTTCTTTGAGGGGGCAATATTTGTTAGGTTTTGAAGATAAATACAAATGTACATGGCTACAGATGGGGAGGAGAGGGCAAAGGAAGGAGGTATTTTAGGCAGAGAATGTCACATGGTTGAAGGTGTTGCCAAGAAGGCATCTTCTTGATGCCAGGAAGGCAGATGTGCTCAGGAAACTGAATTCCAACTGGGAAAGTTTTGAACACTAGAATGATTGGTGGTGATGGGCAGAAAGGTGTTAGATGGTGGGAGAATGAGTTGAAAATGTGAAAATGCAGGCATGGCCAGAAGTCAAAGGGCACTCTACCAGATGCAGCAAGGCCAGCTCACACATCCAACTGGGTGCTGCGAGTCTTATAAGGATTTGCAGCTCATGGAAAGATTAGCTACAATGGCTGCTGGGGGCAACCTGGGAGAAATCTATAGTTTTCTAATTATAGTGAAGTCATCTCACTGTTCTATCCTTAAATTACCATTTCAAATCAATTAGCTAAGGGAAAATACTATCTCAGAGAACATACCAACACCGAAGCTCTACTCTGGGGTCCCGCTGGTGCAGCTTTCAAAAACTACGGGCTATGAAACCCATACAATGTTAGGCCATTTCCTTTTCCAGATGTGCTCGGAGGTGAATGCGTATCAGCAAAAAAGAGCAAAATGAAGAGTCCAAAAGGATTGTAAACTTTACTTAAAGCTCAGAGCACCTACCCAATGAAGTCTGGTAAAAGCAAAGGCTGGACGGTAGAAGGCTGTCTAGGTAGGTCTTTGTCGGTAAAAAGGCTGTAAAAGGACTGTTTGGAATGGCTGAAAAATCCTCTTCTGACTACAGAAGTATACTATTGACATTTTAAAATTTGGCTATTGCTGGAAGGGTTTATGTATTTACCTTTAGACACTCAAATGAGGGCATCATACGTGCAGCAGCACTTCCCCAGGACTGAAGTTTATGGGATTTGAATTTTATTTCCAAGTATTCTGCTACCAACTAAAGAGTACATTAACTCTGTTTTTTTAGAGCAAGGGTCTTTAACTTACCTACGAAGACGGCATCTTTAAAATGTTTTAAGTATTATCGTGCCAACCATTTAGAGAAATGTAGCAGTAAACTAACACTAAATGGTGCCAACAGATTCCTCCACCAACCCTTACAAGGTGCTAGCATCATATACTTAAGTTTGATGGAATAAATGAAAAATGTCATGCTTAACATTTAAAATCTATTTTCTGTAAACAAACAGGTCACAGTTTAGTGATAGTAGTGGTAGGAGAAAACTTGTTCAAAATTATTTCTTTGTAAAGGAGATTTCCACATTAACAAGCTTGAAATAGAACTTGGCACAGAGTGGGTGATCATAATCTGATTAGATTATGAAAGATTTTCCATATTAAAGTCACTGGCGCTAATTTATAGTCAAGAAGAGTTACTAACTGGGGTGGTTTTCTTCTTAAAAATCCCTCAATTTATTACACGATGAGCTCGTTATGCCTTTTTACCGTATAAATCAATAAACAAAACAAAACATGGCTGTGCATCTCCGGTTCCAATGACAGTGTCTGTACAGATGGCAAAGCATAACTTTTCAACATTTTAATCATGTAGAACAGCTGTATATATTTCTATTACCTGGATATTTTTTTAGACAGTGTTTATAAACTTGTTAGGGAGAAGGTGCAAAATTTTCAGATTTTAATTTGAGATTTTAATAGGCCTATTTTAGTGTCAGAAAACAGAAACTGATCTTTGGGAAAATGCCTTCCTCTTAAATTATTATTAATATATTTGTAAAAATAATGCCCTCCCCCCCCCGCCCCAGACCATCAGTTCACAAGTATAGCTCTTTTTCCTTTTTCTAAATAAATTGGTCTCTATTACTTATTACATATGGACATTGCTTATCATTCTCAACTACTCATTACCTATACACATATAGTATACATACACGTGTGCAAGCACACACATTCATTTTTGCAAAACGTTTGGAGACTTAAAAAAAAATAAATTTAGGGCTTCCATTGTGGCGCAGTGGTTGAGAGTCCGCCTGCCGATGCAGGGGACACGGGTTCGTGTCCCGGTCCGGGAAGATCCCACATGCCGCAAAGCGGCTAGGCCCGTGAGCCATGGCCGCTGAGCCTGAGCCTCCGGAGCCTGTGCTCCGCAACGGGAGAGGCCGCAACAGTGAGAGGCCCGCGTGCCGCAAAACAACAACAAAAAACCAAAAATTAACACCCGTTGAAACTTGGATAAAAACCTAATAAAATCCTATCTTAAAACAAGTTTATATCAAATCAACTTTATTTTTGAACACTGTACAAACTTTTTCCCACTTCAAAAATCCATGATGACCATACAGTTACACACCAAGCAATAGAATCAAGGCTGGGTAGAACAGGCTATATAGGCTGATTGTCTTTCTGAGCTATGCTTCAATTGCCCTGTCTCTAGATATACTACTCGCAGGCCACCTTCTTTTTTTTCCCTTTATTTTTCTGAGAAGGGCAAAGCATTCTTGAAGACTTGTTATTTTCATGACCAGAGACTTTTATGTTTATGGAAAACCTGAAAATCGGAGACAGCCCAGAAAATAACAATCATTTCAAACCAGAGACAATGCATTTTTTTCCTCATTTATTCAAATTCACTGCAGGAAGTAAACACTAAAAGATTAAAAAACAAAACAAAAAATTCACACTGCAGTATGTACAGTTTCATGACATCACATGAAGAAATTAAATTTCTAATAAAAATGACAAATTATATTACTGAGCATATCGCATCAAAATTGGTTGTGTAAACCCCAGAATTCATACCATGAATGGTAATGTGCCTGTATTCCAGTATACTGGAATACTCCTGGTATATTATTATGTTTCCAATGGGATTAAAAAATTCATGAAAGTAGTTGTGTGAATTCTTTATGTTGAAAAGTGGTTGACTTGATTTAAAAAGTTTTAAGACCCTTGGATTCAAAGCACATTCTTTCACAAAGCTTAAACCACGGAAGTCATGTCCAGAAATGGAATACTGTTATGTTGGGATGAATATCTGATCTGACTGCTTAAGACATTTTGCCAAATGCACAGATGCACAGGGTCCCCCATGCACTTTTCATGCAGCAGGTAATCACAACTTAAATAAAAGGCTTACTCTATACATTTGTCCAGACTTGCAACTGTATACACACATGCACAATTTTTAAACCTGTCCGATTATATTTACACTTATACATGGAATATACAGAAACCAAAGAGATTAAAAGGCTTTTCTGTTGTATTAGAACAATACAAAATATGTATTTTTCATTAAGGAAATCACTATTTACATCACCTTTAAAAACCAATTTTAACATCTTCATGTAACAAGTCAATATATATATATATACATATTATATATATATATATATATATATATATATAATATATACTCTCACCAGTTTACTCTTCTGTAAGATGCAGCAGAGAATAAACAGGTAATGCTACCTTACTGATGTCAATGAGAGCTGTAGTACCCTTTCACAAATGACTTTATTAGGAAGAAATTGTCTAGATATCTAAAATAGTCCTTGAAAATGTGTATATGTGCATCCTTGTATCTACATATGCATAAATGAAGTGCATTTATGGATGTAGGCCCTTTCTCACCGCTCTTCTTTAAAATCATACTAAACTCAAATTGGGGACACTCTAGTAAATCAGAACAGGTTTCTTTGTGGTCATGTTTATTTATATATGACATACCCTCATTTCTTTGACTGTTGACAACAGTAACAACAACAACAAAACAAATGACCAACCAAAGAAACAAAAAAAAAGCAACGTTGGCCCTTGATGCTCTTTTTCCTGACCTAAATTTCACCCCCTTGTAAAAGCCCATTTTCCCCTAACCAAGGGGGAATATCAATATTTTTTTCTAGCATACTTCTAAGGCTCCAGACCTTTCACAATGGCAGAAAAAAATGACTTGTTTAAAAGCTTATTTATACAGTGTAGACAATAAGATTGTCACAGAATAAAGATGGGATGGAGTTGAAAATCTTCACTGGCCAGTGGAATTTTCATGATGTAGCATAATATTCGCTCCTATTATTTTATAATATATCCAGTAACTATTTACAAATTATTTTGAGAAAAAAATAATCATTTAGGGTTTTAGATCATATTAGGAAATAACGCCCATTTTTAATATAAAAATCTTAGAAACAACCTCAAGTAGAACAATTTCAAATAGATTTCCTTCTAATTAACAGTCGATTATATAACAATTTTTTGATAGGTCAGTTGCTAACTCAGTTCACAATTAAACCCAAAAATACCTGGTGAAAGAACTGTGGATTGTAAAAACTGAACTGAAAAGCATGGACTTGTTTCAAGATAGAAACCCCATGCGGCTCAGTAACACATTAAGTTCTTCCAAGAAAACATCAATGTTTACTTTTAATCACTATTTTAAAATAACAGATCCGATGGAGTGACTGTGTACAAATTTGTCATGTATATGTGCCCTTTGTACTTTTTTGTTTAGTCTATCTGAGTTTAGTGCCTTTCTTGGGTTTGAAATAAATGTTTTCATCTTTGTCAGCACTGTTCTTAGGACAATGGTTTTAAGAGAAGTTAAGGATGTATTCAGGAGGAGTTGCCAAACCATCCTGGAATCACCTGAGTTTGGTAAGTGGCCCTGTTATTCCATCCCTAAGGCTAATTAAGTAGATGTTACTCATTAGAACACACAGATAATCACAGATTTTCCTGAGATGTTGAGCCAAATATGAAAGTTGTCCCCTCCACCCGATTTTTTTTTGTCATAAAAAGTATTCTGAACCCGATTTCCAACGACATAGCAGTAATATATGAAGTACAATATTGCAAATTTTGAGTTGATGTGTGACTGTACTGGGGAAAATATAGGCATCAAATAGTTTGTTCACAATCCTGTGTTGAGAGAAGTCATAGGCAATGGTTTCAATTTTCAAAATTCAAATTTCAGTGTGCAGAAGAAACACCTAGGGAGTATATTAAGATGCAGAAGGGAGATTCCCAGGTCCACTTAGCAGAGATTCTTGTTCTGTAGATCTGAGATGCTGCCTAGGAATCTGCATTTTAAAACAAGTGCTCCAGATGATTCTAATGCAGGTGGTCTGAGTCCAACTTTAAGAAACCCTGGTCATAAGACTCACAGGTACCACAGAAACGGTGAGAAGTAGCTTTTACAAGAGATGGTGAAAATTGTCCAAAGAAAAGCCATTTTGCTTGTTAAAAACAACTTATTTCAACTATTCAGGAAACCACCTGAAGATACATGTTAACTTTCCTAATTCTGTAAAAGGAGGAATATTAATTTAGTAAAGTAGTTAAAATACAAAAATGGAAATCTGCCTTTTTTTAAAGATCTATCAAACTTCCATCAATTGTAATCAATGTTTACTAAGTAGTACAAGGTTTAAAGAAATATAGTATATTGAAAAGGATTGGGGTGGGGCAGACACATTGAGGAACCACAAAACCCCTTCCAAGAATTAAAAATAAATGTTTTTTTTTTCTTTTTTTTTTTTAGCAAAAGTGAAAAATGTAAGCATATTTTTTTCTAATTTGTTTTTGAACTGAAAAAATGAATCAGTATTAGGTTTTTTGATTCAATCATTATCCTTTAAGGAGTTATTATTTAACAATTTGGACTTTTAAAAAATGTGTTAGGTACGCTGACTTCTGAAAAGCAAAATAAAGTACCCTAATAAAGGCAGCAATGCATTAATCCACTGTGGGTGGAGATTCACATTTTAATTTACGCCTATTATTTATGATTAAAAAAGAATATCATTCATGGGCTACTCACAGTTGTTGTCTGATGCATAAGAAGGTGTTAAACAACCAATTGCTAGTTCAGCAGCTTCCTCATGACATCTAATGTAAAGCAAGAAGTAGTATGCATATTTAAACATCACAGTAACCAATTCTTTTCAAAATGAAAAAGTTTCAATTATACCATGCTTTTCTCAAATCATGCGCTTATTTATACAGATCTCAAGTTCATACTAGTTAGTTTTAAAAAGATCCAAAGACGGATGGCAGGTACATTTTATTCTGATTCCTTTTTTATTGTTAGCACGTTTCCCAGAAGTCCATAAACTTCTCCATTTGCACTGTGTGAGCGAGAGGCATTATTTCCCATATGGCTATTGTAAGTGCTTCTTAAATTAAAGAAAGAAGCTTTAGTTTCTGCAGCGGGAAGTAGCTCTTCTTTGACTGTAACCTGTGAGATACTTTCAGCAGATGAAGGCTCTCTCCAAATGTCCTTGTCCTGTGTTTCTCGACTGGTAACAGAATTGCCTCCTTTCTGGAGCATGTAATACAGTATTGGGTTAGTTTTGGTCAGTCTCGGAGAGTCTTTCTCATACTCATTCTTATCCACATCTGTGATAACCCACTTGATGGGTCCCTTCTCACTGGGCACGGAACACCCATTCACAAGCCCAGATTCTGGTCTAGACCCTGTGCAGCCCAAGTGCTCGGGGAAAGGAGGGCTCACAGGAGGTTTTCCTACACCCGGGTATGGAAATGTCCTGTGGCCCATGCAGCTGTTGGGCTGAGCAGCACTGTACATGAGTCCGTTTAGAGAAGATATGCTGAATTCAGGCTTGCTATTGGTCACATGGTTTCTGTGTCCTTTTTTTTTACTGTCAACGACAGAATTACTCCTGTGCTGAGACAAATCCCTCACACAGTTTTCGGAGAGAAGCAGCTGTTTCAGAACGTTGAAGCTTTTGCTCTCTCTGGCCCAATTCCTGTGTTCACTGTCACTGGCTGAACCATGACTGGCAGGATATTTAAACTCAAGATCATTTCTGCTAAGCTTCAGCTCTTGCTGGTTAAGCAAGGACCCATGCAGCACCTTCGGAGCACTGTGACTGTCTGCAGCATCGACTATGTTATTTTTCATCTTTTTAAATGGATTTTCTAACGGCTCAGTATGAAGCTTCCTTTTTTTAGGGACCATGCAAAGATTCTTTGATTCTAGAAGTGTCAGTTCACTATTTCTGTGACTGCTGTCCAGGTCATCAGCCAGGTGACTCTCTTGGTTTTGTCTCAGCAGCCGACTTAGCAGACCGTTCTTAGAGAAAGAAAAATCCTGAGGTGAGACCGGCTCCGATTTGAAGTCCTCGGATGCTGGTAAGACAGCTGTGCTTCCCTGCAAGGCAGGAGCCACGCCTAAGAAGGGGGCGCCCTGAGCGTCGTGGCTCAAGGGCACATTTGTGGTATGCGTATGCAAGTCATCGCAAGGCTCAGATTTTATTTTCACCATCAGTATTTGTTCACTTAAAGCTCTATCTGTATGTTCCTGAGTACTTTCATCTCTTAAGGGCATCTTCTCTTTCTTTTCGGGCTTCCCTTTGTTGGGGTTTCCCAGCAGCAACTGGAGGACAGTGCGCCTTTCAAGCAGATTTTCTATTTCGGAACCAGAAAGTCCTGGTTCAGGACCTGTTGTGTGACTGCCGAACGCTTTCTTTTCTTCAACTGCATTTGCTTTATTTGAGAGCAGAGGGCTATTTAGTCTATCAGTCATACCTGTAGGTTTCTCCGTGCTTACACTCAGCAGCTGTTTACTGGGTCTCTGCTCTTCCCCTGACACGGAAGACTGCATTCCACATTGCGCTAAATTTTGTAACAGTTTACTGGCACTGAAAGTGGCAGAGTTTTGTGTGCCTTCATTTTGGACTGGTTTCTCCCCTTGCGACTCTTTGCTTTTTGTAAGGTCCATCAGGTGGTTCGACGCGGTATTCGTTGGCTTTTCAGACTGAGGGCCACAGGCATACGGTGGGGAATTCCACTTGATGACCAGAGAGTGTTGGGAAAGGTTGATGGGAGACTCGGCTTTGGTGGATGCAAGTAATGGTGGAGTGCTCACTGGAGTAGTCCTGCTGGTACTAGGGCTTTCTATGACAGAAGTCCGCGTGTAATTATGTGTGCTGAACTTTGTCCCATCACTGTGTGGTTCCTGAGGGCTGCTGTTTCTTTCTACATTTTCTTCATTCTTATGGCCAAGTAGCAACTGAAGAAGGGTTACTTTCTGGTGTGAATTTAGCTTAGAATTCTTTGAGGTATCTTGATCTTCTTTGATATCTACTTCGGGGACTTTTGGATCCCAAGTGTTTAGCAAGGACTGAGTTAAGTTATCCAGAGAAACAGGCTGGTCAGGTTCTGCTTTTTCGATTCGGTGTTTGCAAGACAAGTCTATGGGAACACAGTTGGAATATGAACTTTCGTCACCACTGCTATCATCTGTAAAACTAGGATTGTTATCTGAGTATTCATCGATAGTTGTGGGTGTACTGCTCTCCTCAAAAAGGCTTCCTTTCTCACTATGACTGTGTCCGTTCATTGGCTTAGGTATGGTCTGGCTTTTAAGAAGATGTAAAAGCAAACTGTTGTTAGCAGCTTGTTTGGCATTGCTTCTTTCCAGTGAGTTCTTATAGCCTGCATTTTTGGGGGAAGAAGGAACAATACCCATCGGATTCTGAAATGCTGTACTTTTGCTAGCCATTAGTTTGTTTGATGACGTCCTCGCCTGACCATTCAGATGGCTTGACATTCCTTTTGAGAACTGGAAACTGCCCACATCCTTTTGGCCATTTTCTTGTAATCTGGCCATAGCAGCAAGTCTTTCACTTGCCGCCTGATTTGCATTTTGTGTTTTTAAAGCGTGTTCTCGAGAATACTGCTGTAAATGGGCTTCGCTTGAAAGGAGTAATGCTAATTGGCTACAAGCAACGCTCGGCTTGGGTGACGTGGCAGGACTAGCCCTTTTTTCCACCATGCTTGCGACAGCCTGTAACCTCGCAGCACATGACAAGGGTTCACTCATGACCTTTGTGCCACTCTGTCCAACATGATGAGGTGACTCTACGAACCTATCTCTGATGAGGTTTTTAGTTACGTCAGGGAGACTGGTATCAGGCTTTTGATCTTTAGCTTTACTTTTCTTCAGCAACGTTTTTAAGTGACTTGACGCGACACCGTAGCACCTTAAATCTTTCTCCACTTTTAAAGAATTATGACTGAGGGCGTATCCTTGCTCCTTGAGGCTCTGCCTAATCTGTTGTGACAGAGCAACAGTCTGCAGCCTAGAGCTGAACGACTGAAGCAAAGAGGCCAGTACCGTGTTATCCTGTTTGCCTTTAGGCACACTGTCAGCCATGCCAGCCAGCAAAGCTTCCTTCTTTACGTTTAAATTTACGATGGAATCAGACAGCCTCTTCCGCTTCGCTGCATTCCAGTCCTCCGAAGACTGCAAGAGTCTGGCTTTTTTGAGATGCAGCATGCCAGATCCCTGATATGTATGTGTGTTGAGAACTGGACCATTACTTTGACAGGTGGGAAATGCATTACCAGAAATGTTAAAGTTCTGATCTTCCTCATCACAGCCAGCAGACTTTTTGTCGATGGCAGTACCTGATCCCTCTGCTGCCTGATGCATTAGTAATCCTTCTAGGTAAGTTAAAACAATAGAATCCTGGTGCACATCAGAGCCAAGCTCTTCTCCATGAGTCATGTTCAATAGAAGTGTTCACAAAGGCTTGGTTTCTATTCACTTTGAAGAATGGTTTTTCTGTGGGTGAGTGAGATGTAACTTCAATTAGTGAATGTCGGTTTCTCACCTTCCATAGTAATTAGACAGAGGTGTACTGTTCCGTTCCGACTGGGATTGGCCTGCTGGTTGGCAATGACGAGACAAAAGGCAGGGGACTCCCAACACAGCCTGACTGCAGACTTGATAACTCCCAAGCAAGAAGCAGCGGCAGAATTCCTCAACACACAGGTCTGCAGCAGCAAGCAGATAGAATCCTTAGTGAATATACTGCTTCTCCTTCTTCACCTTTTGTTCCACAATAAATGCAAATATCAGTATTCTATAAAATAAATAAATAAAAAATAGTTAAGGAGGTGAAGCATTAGAGTTATGCTGTGATACCTGTAAGCAGAAAAATACAGCACTTGTCAGTTTCTAAGTGTATATACACAATATCCATATATATGCATTGTAGTCACTTCTTTAGTAATTTATGTTATTGTTATTCCTATTAAATTGGAAATCTCTACTGGAAATCCTACGGATTAATCCATATAGTTAAAATGATCCAATCAGAGAAGAGAAAATACTTTAATGTTACATAACTGTCTTCAAAAGTCCACCAAGCTTCTGAATTTTCATAAACACCTTTCTGCAAAGTGATGTGAATGCTGAGTCTTTTCTATAGCACCACAGCTCTATGAGGGGCTAGAACGAGCTTCCTTACATTATGAGGAGCTTAGGAAGGAACAAGAGAAGTATCGAAAAAGGAAAAGAGATCCACGTGACATGGACTCATCTAATGGGTTTGATGTGAGGCTGAGGCTGACACAATGGATTCACTTCTGATATCATCCCCCAAACATCAGACATCCCATAAGTAATCTGGAGAATTTCTGTTTTCAAAGAATTGGAAGCCCTAACAAGTATAAGATTCTTTTGTAGGCCTGTGCAAATTGTGATAGACTTAGTCATACAAACGTTTACGTATCATCACAAGCTTATTCACTCCTAGTTCTTACCATGACTTATTAAAAACAGAAGAGTGATCCTTCAGATGCTCATTCAGGTCTATCAAAGGCTTAACGTATCTGTTTTAAAATCCCCACACATGTGCTCCATGTAGAATTTTTTTTTTTTTTTTTTTTTTTTTTTGCGGTACACGGGCCTCTCACTGCTGTGGCCTCTCCCATTGCGGAGCACAGGCTCCGGAGGCGCAGGCTCAGCGGCCATGGCTCATGGGCCCAGCCGCTCCACAGCATGTGGGATCTTCCCGGACCGGGGCACGAACCCGTGTCCCCTGCATCGGCAGGCGGACTCTCAACCACTGTGCCACCAGGGAAGCCCTAGAATTTTTTAAATGAGGTCCATTCCTAGCAGATGCAGAATATAGGTTACAGGTGAATCTACAGCCCTAAGTTTCTAGAATGTTCCTAATATATAATAAAATACTTACTTCTCCTCCCTACCCATGCTATTTCTTTGTGTGTGACACTGTTATCAATAAGGATAGATAAAATGTTACATGTAATTAAAAAAATTTTTTTAGAAGATTTAAAAATTAAAGTCATTATTTAAAAAAATGTATTAGGGTACTTGCACCAATTTTTAGTTTAGAAAATGTGGTTACTGTAACACATGAAAGTATAACTATGTGTTAACACTAAGCTATCACATCATCCTGTAGAAGAGTGGGCAAGAAACAAATTTAGAATAGATCTGAAGGAAAGAGGAATAATCGTTCTCAGAAAATTCTAAGTTAAAGTGGTTATTTTTCATTAATTTCTTTGAAAAGAAAATTCTATAAACAGCACCAATTACATGAACAAGAAGAAAAAGAGCTTTTCATAGAAACCTGTATTTTTTTAAACTTTTTGAGGTTAAAATCGTTTGATTTAAAGCTAGTATTATTAACCTGACTCATTTTCTTTCAGTGGAAAGGCAACCAACCACATTATTTTTGAATCAGCGACATATAGTTGGCTTACTTGATTTTACATACATATTACTTAAGAATGTTGCCAAGTGTTGAACACTACCTGAGTAGAGTCAGTTACAAATACCTAAATGTCAACACACATTTAAAAATTAGGCTTTTTTGGAGATTTGCAAGCAATATATTTAACAACTGGAATATTTTACAAAATACTGTGATTCATTAGCTTGTCAGTGGATCTACTGGTTTATTTTTAACTTCAACAATGATTTTAAATATTAGAGCTTGTATACATGTCTATTTAAAAATATTCCATACTCTCTTCATAAACAAAATAAGGAAGAGACTTGACTTGTACAGCAAACACTTGTTAAGTGATTTCTGCAGAAAGGGAAAAAGAATTATCCAAAATATTTGGTTTATGGAAGGTAAGAAGGACCAAAGGGGGAGTAAAAGTACTGAGGGGGCAGAAAAAAATAGGAAAAAGAATTCAAATGAAGGTCTCACAAATTTTGCAACTCTCATGAGGTTTAGAACGAAAAATTCAGTTTAGAAACTAAAATACATTAATAGCCTGTCTTTAAACATTAGGTTGGTAGGCATGACAGGCAAAATGAAGAAAGATTTCTTTAATGAACACTAAAAATACATACATATATATATGTGAATGGGAAAAAAATAAAACCTACCCAGTGACAAATTAAAAGCTGACTGAACAATGTCTATTTCAACTTAGTTGTCATTTTTATAGGGTGATTCCATAAAATTTTTAGAAAAAGATTTTGTTTTTTACAAAAAATTTAGTGTAATATTTATTATACCAAGAAGTGACTTAATTTTGATTTTAGAATTATCAGTCTAAATCAAAATCAGCTCTTTACAATTTTAATGAATTCATTTAACCCTCAGTATACCAAGAAAAACAGTCATCACCATTTACCATCTGGGTCCAATGAACATTTCATCACTACTTAGGTCAACTTATGAATAATTTACAGAAGAATAAAGAGATAATGTAAAACAACTTCGTTAGAATTTTTAATAAGAATTTACACATGGCAAACCCAGTTCTTAATTCTATATTTTCCTGGTTTTGAAGGATAACATATCTGAAATGGGCAAGGCACTTTGGAACTGATAGCTCAACTACTGTCATGCATGAACCTGGAAATACCCTGTAAATACCAATTCCAGATTTGAAATACATGTCTAAAAGGTGCTAGCTTAATCATCACTTCTGAGTCTTCTTCTTGTACTTGTGTAATTCAAAATGTGTTACTTTGGAAAACTTGGACAGCTCAAAATTATACTGAGGAAAGAAGGACAGAAATCTTCCTTGTTACATAATTGTAAAATATTTTTTATTTTTAGATTTGTTAATACCAATTACAGTGATCAATCCAAAGAATTACGTCATTTTCATGTCATCTACTGCCTTCCAATCTCTTGTTACACACCAGCCGTGTGTATTTGTACACTTCTGTTTCAAAAAATGTGGGTGTGTCAACATCATAAAAGAACCAAGATAGGGCAGGCGAGGTTCTTGTCACAAAATACTGAATGAAGTCCTTCCTAATAAGCAACTAACTGGAGGAAAATACTGTATTTCCTTTTTGTCTTTAGGGCTATATTGTTATGGTAACTATGTGAAGTGATGGATATGTCAACTAACCTCACTTCGGTAATCATGTGCATATCAAATCATCACATTACACACCTTATAAAATATGATATGTCAATTATATCTCAATTAAGCTGGGGGGAAAAAGAACTATATTGTTCACTCATTGATCCTTGAGTTTGAGAAAATTCATCTTGGATACTGTCATCTGAAGACAATAGTCCGAGATGTTGCTTATATACTCAATGTCACCATCATCAATCATGTATAGAATGCTACTATCAGTCTCTTTGCACTCATCCAGTGACTCATCTAATTGAAGCATCTTCCTATGCCAACTTTCTTCTCTTCTCTTTAACATTAGGGATGGAAAATAAAAAATACTGAATTCTCAAAAAAAAAATACTGAATTCTCAACTATACTTACTACAAATTTAAAACAAAATAGAAAGACTACAAAGATAATCTCCAAACATTTTTTTACACTCTTGAAGGATAATACAGTATTAACAGGCAATGCTATTAGAAAACTGAAGATGATACAATAATGATGACATATTTCACTACTGCATCATCTTTCTAGGCACTTTCATTAACTTCCTTTGGCTTATAATCTTAGTCTTTATATCATACAGTTGGAAGTAAATGATGAATTAATTTCCAAAATGATAAAAGAGCAAAATGACTAAAGATACAGGAAAAATAAGATCACTAAGATTCCATTATGTATGTTTGAGTTATAAAAAGTTCCAATGGATACACATGGTAATAACAAGATATAATGTTTTTTTGTATTGAAAACATATTCATTGAAACATTAAAAAAGAATAACAGTCATATAATACAATCCTTCCTACCAAACAAACAAACAACTTCAAACTAAAACTGGGTTCAAAGAACCCTGATTGTACACCAAGGGTTAATGCATTTCAAGATAATTTAATAAAATTAATGTGTAACCATTTTACAGTGTTAAAATTATAAATGAAATCTTCCTTTTATTAATATAAAATTGTTTATAAGCATAAAAATATCTTTAAATTTAATAAAATTGAGATTTTATTGGTCCACTAGCATGCAGCGAAAAGAATTATTGTTGTGGCAGGACAGAATTATTAAAAATAATAATAAAATCAAACTAAACCATAAATGAATTTCAAGCAGTCTTGGTCATATGCATGGATAGATTTTGGCAAAGATCCAAGTTTCAATACACAGACTAGTTTAATGAAATATCTAGTAAAAAATGCTTGAATTTAAAGTATGTTTTTCTAAAAAGCTACATTTAAAAAAAGAACTTGAAAAATAAGACTCAACATAAATATCGTAACTTTTTCCTTAGCGCTTTAATTGATAAAAGACAGTTGTAAATAATTTGCATATTAACAATTCCTAACTAGGTTTTATATTGATTCTCTAAAGCAAAATATTTCCATTGCACTGTTCTACATTTTCTATTTGGAAATGGTTTATTAACCAAGGGAAAATTCGCTGAATATTTAAACACTTTTATAAATGGTAAAGTCCAAGTAAAAAGATTTTACTTGGATAAATGAAGGATGCATCTAATAGGATTCTTATACGTGGGACTACTTCTGGTTGAAAATACATGAGAAAGGTCTTTCTCTAGCTGTATTTAAGGAAAGGATTGATTCAGTATCTCACTAGTAATCAAATTCTCCATTAAAAACACATTTCAATGATTAAACATCTATGAAGTCACTTTGTATGCTGTTTAAATGATGTCTAATGAATACCTCACAACTTCCAATTGTTTCCATGAAATCTCCAATTTCTTCTGCATTATCAAGTAACACCTGTTTGAGTATTGAATTTAAAGGTATTTCTGCAATGCCGCTTTAATGAGCATTTGGATTCTTGGCCCTGGTTCTTCAAAATGCAGAAGGAACTGAGAGGCTACTCCTATTGGACAATATTACCTAAGTTTTACTGTAGAGTATTTTGGGGATGCAATTTTATGCAAAAGGAAAGACAAACATTAAGATGTTTCAGTAAGCATTAGAAGAAAAATATTTAAGTACTAAGAAGATTCAAAAGTCCTAATTATTGAAACTTTTACTTAAGCAATACAAATCCAGGTAAATGATTCAGAGAACTCTTGGTGTTCTCCAAGGTGAGACTTTGAAAGAAAGTTTTAGGAGCTGAACAGGAAAAAAAAAAAAAAAAAAAAAAAAACCCAAGAAAAATTTATCAAGAAGATGTAACACCAAACACTTTATGCAAATAGATGAGATTAGCTTTCTAAACCAAGGGCCGATGAAAAGTTAGAATGAAGTTAGAACCCAACACTTAATGTCATAGAACAATAAAGGAAAGTAAAATTTCAGATAATGGTCCTGGACTTCACTGAAAAGTGAAGAATACAGTGAATCCTCTATTATAAATTAAAAGTTAGTTTTTGAAAAAAGTTAAGAAAAATAATAAAAGAAATGTTCAATTGTTGCCATTTTACAGCTGGAAATAGTAATGGGCATAGTAAAGGAGGAGGCCTGGTATTTCATTTATTAGAATATACTTCTAATTTTTTGAAAAATAAATCAGAATTAGTATATGTCCTTTCATATAATTTAAATTCCAAGACAATTTTTGTTGTAGCATTATCTATCAAAAGATGTTCAACCTGATGGGTGCCAAGAAAATACTTACCTGAAAACACTTTGCTCAACTGAGGGCCTTAACATTTAAAATTAGACCACAGGAGCTTCTGGCCCTGTCCCAGGGGTTCTCATTTTAGGTGTAAATACTCTTCAGAGATTGGTAACAGAAGATACTGACACTGTAGTGAGTAAAACAGCTGCCCAGATTGGTCTCCACTGCAACCTAAGGGACTTACATATTTTTGCCCAAGGGCAAATTTGCTCCTACCTTCCAGGCCCATCAGCTTTAACTTGCTGTCAGCTGCTTCCACAGGAGTAAAATAGTGTCACTCACTTTCTCTATTAAGAGACTCACTAGGAGACGTTAGTGCTTGACTCACTTGAGTGTTCAACAGAAGGACGTATGTATCTGAGGACCTCTTCAACTCTAAAATTTTATTTCTATGATTCCAAGTAATGTATCAAACTGTAGTTGATAAAAATGACAAGCATTTTAACCAGAGAGATGACAGGCTGTCATAAAAGTTGTGGAAATAGCCCTGACCAGTATGTTCTATCGTCTTTTTAGTGAATTCTAGGGGAAGGAAATGATTTTGAAATAGCCATACACCCTACCCATTCAATCCCCCAGTTGTTTATCTTCACTACTTTCTTTACTGGGGCACAGAATTTCAAACAGATGTTTATTTAAAAGCTAAATATGAGCTTATATTCAAACTGGAGCTTTTGCTTATATCTCAATGACTATATACTGAATAAAATGTAATAGTAAAGATTTAAGACCCTTGATGACATAGACAAACGCATGAGAGAGGTAAAAAACATTATCCTGGAGACAGAAACAAGTATCCCCTATAAATGATACAGTGAAATAAAGAAGAGCTTCTTTGTTCTGAATTATTCTCAAAAGGCTTATGTCTACGAATCAGATTCAGTAAGTCCACTATCCATTTTATTCTCCCTGTGTAGTTTACATAAAAATTTAATTTATAATCAAAGTTAAGAGTATGAAGTTAGAGATTTTAAATTAAAAAGGCTCACAGAATCAAAGGAGCTAGAGACAGAGCTTAACTGCCAAACAATTTCTACTCCAAAATGGAACACCTTCATGGATGCTGTGCTGCATTATCTTGAAAACACAGAAACTAGAATATTTTTAAATAAAATTAAATTCTAAGTGTAATTTTTAAAAATCCAGGAAGAGAATTATTATATGATAAAGAATACCTGTGATACTCAGCATTAACATTAATGTCTGTTCACTGCCTTCAGTTAAACAATAGTTTCTCTGAAGAAACACAAAATAATTATTAACAAATGATTTGGTGGCACATAAGTGTGGAAAAAAGGGTTTAAATATAAAACTAATAGGGTAGAGCTTCTCCTAACCTTTTCCAATAGCCCTTCAAAGTAACTGCTGCTTTCTATCAGATTTGAAAAGCATAATAATTTCCAATCTCTATCAAAATATGAAATATAAAGGAAAATGATGCTTTCTTCTCCTGGAATTGTTTGGGTGTTTATAGTATGTGTGTATATATACAAATATATACATATCTCTATATCTATATACACGTTACATATATATGTGTATATGTGTGTGTGTGTGTGTGTGTGTACATATATATATATATATATATATATATATATATATATATATATATATGAACATCCTTTGAGACTGGAGCATAAATCCTATTAAACTCAACTATAGTTCACCTAGCCCTAAAATAGATTTGACATACAGACATAAACACAGGGTCAAGGTCATAGATCAGTAAGAAAGATTACCAACAGAACTGATGTAACAGCTGGCATTGATCCTGGGGCTTTTAGTACACCTACCAGACACTCTGCATTTACTCACAGGGTACACTCTGTTTTAAAAATGTTCCCCATCTTTGAAGACAAGATCTTTATGCGCTTTTTGTTATAAAGTATGTTCTACTAAAAATGTTGTACTGGATCACAGAGTAAGAAAGGAGAGTAGTGTATATATGTTTCAGAATCATGAGTTTTTACGTGTGTGTATGTATATGTGTATGTATTCTTGGGTATTTATTTATTCATTTGTTATAACTGATCCTTGCCACGTGACAACTTTGAAACTGATTTAACTTGCAGGTTCCTGAATCGACCACGCTCCCCGACACCTCTAAGCCTTTGTACCAGCTAAAATGCAAACTGTCTATTTCTCAACGTCTTGGGTCACTTCTTCCCTAATACACAGATCTAACTGCTAAAAATTGGTTCAGCCAGAAAAACTTTACAATGTGTCCATAGTCTTCCATGATAATTTCCAAATTATACGTATACGAAGAAACTTTGGTTATCAACAGCAGCAATGAAAGTGACTCTTAATGGAGTATATTATTGAACAGTATAATTACCTAACAAAACCATGCCTTTTGTTTCAGCTGCTCAAACAAGATACTTAATTTACCTTAAATTACATTTATGAAACCAAGAGTTATGTGATGAATGTTCTTACTGAAGCATTCTGACCAAGAAATTATTTTTAAGAATGCATAATGCTGTTGGGGTAAATTTATAATATAAAAGCCTTCCTTGTTAATTAAGCAACACCTGCTGTAACTCGATATAACTTGCAAATTATGATACATGAACATGTAAATGTTCTCAATTATCAGTTTTTTATTTTGCAAAATTATTTTTGATGAATTAAGTAGGTTGGAATGAAAATACCAGAATTATCCTATCCTAGAAGGCCTGCTAGTTTCTCAATAACAAAGGAAAAAGGAAAAAAAAATTTATCAAATTAAATACCACTGAAAATGGAACTTCCTTTACCAGGCAGAAGCAGACCAAGGGTATATCAAAATTACCAGTAATGGGCACCCATTTGTACATCAAACTTTGATCACAAAATCTATTGACATATTTTCTAGCTTAAAACAAACAGAATTCCTTGTAAAATATACTATATTAAAGTCTATTTAGAGGAATCACTTACCAATGAATAAATATGTTCTGGGTGAAATATTATGTCCTGGGTGAAAGTGCCGCCTTGCTGTGTGAACTCTGACTTGACTTTCCAGAAATAATAAAAACATTATGACACCACGCTTGCCCACAATGGCCCAGAACACAAAGCTTTCTAGATTGAGGGTTTTAGTCAGTCTGTGGCAGAGAAGTATCGCTACAGACACAATCCACGGACAGAGCGACACAGTGGTGATATGTGTAAAGGGAAGAAAGAGGTCAATGAACTTAACAGGCTCCCACCCCAGGGGATTAGTGAGCAAAACAACAAGAATACACACAATGTACCTGGAGAATTTCTATGCCTTTAAATATTGACAGGTAACATTAATAGTAACAGGTAACGTGTTAAAATACGTTCTTCAACTAGGGAGATAAAGCTACTGGCACACCGTCAGTAGGCTATTTACTTTAAGTGGTTTCATTTTGACTGTGAAACTACCACCCATACCTTTCCACAACGTCTCTCTTGCTCATCAGTACACAGAAGCAACGTCTGAAGTAATAATCTTAGGAGCTATGGCCAGTGGCTGCCAACCTGAGACCTGCTATCCAGGTGTCAGGCACATTCAGTCCATGAGCAGGGACAGTCTGCATGGCCCTGGCCATGGCACCTGACACTCAGCTATAGACTGGAGTGTGGGTAGTGAGGTGGCTTTAGAAGAGGCTCCTACGAGCTGGAGAAGAAGCAGGAAGACCAGTCTAGGCCACATAGGTCTGTGCCTTCCTGACTTCACTTACTGGACCCAAAATATTTCAGAACAACCTTTACTTTAGCAATTAAGATCATCAGAAACAATTACTACTATCTACTATGAGCATTATTTAATAAAATTATTTTAACGGCAAAAAATGAAATACTTTAGCTTTGTGAGAGTCTCTATTATATACATCATTTTTCTTGTTTTCTTTCTTTTTAGTCTGGTGGAGATAGAATGATGACACATGGGCTGGCACGTATATACCATACTGACACTTCTCTGTTCAGTACTTTGTTCAACTCCAGTATCAATTACTTAAATTCTTATGTCAGTATTTCCTCTATTTATATTTTGCTTTATTGTTTTGGTAGTTATTACGCTTTCAATTGTAGCACTTATATAAAATGAATAATTTGTTTCATATTTCAATTCTTGTCATTACACATGAGTATATTAACAGTGGGAAAAATAATTGTGATGCAGAATAAAAAGAAAAGAATCTTCTGCTCAGTGTCCTTCCCTACCTTTTCACCCACACAATCCCTACCATCATCATCATTTGATAAAATATATCAGAATTAAAAGATGCTCCACTTACCCACAATCAAGCTAAAGGAATAAGATATCTTTTCTACTCTGTAAGTCTCAGCTGAGGGCTATGCCCCCCTCCCTCCTCCTTGGGCAGCCTTCCCTGAGCTATACAGGCTGAGGACAGTTTCTCATCTCTGGGACTCCACAACACTCAGTAGATCTTTCAATCATCTCATCGCAAAACTGTATTTTGCATTGTTTATGCACGGCCCTCAACTAGAATGTAAACTCCTGGGCAAGGATTATGTCTCTGTCACCGTACATCCCAGCACCTGGCAGAGACAGCATTTCCAGTAGAACATGCAACAAGTCAAACTCCTAGAGCCTCAGACTATAAAACACGGGGTGTACCATAATTCTAAGGTACCTTAAGATTTGAAATGATGTAATAATGGTAGTTATAATGTTTGGTTTCAAATTCAAGGCACCATCCCCCTCTCTGAATATAAATTAACCAAAAAAATTAAAGAGCAATAAAGTATTTTATTCTATGCAGGAAGTTCTGTGGGTTTGGAAAACATATGTGACTAGTATTCTGCTAGAAAAATACAAAATTTAAATATTTATGAGGGTCTTTAACATCTGTTCATAAAAAAATGATCATATTCATTCAGTTTCCTTTAACCAGTGTCTTCCTGGCTAAGGTTTGTAAGGCATAACATGCCCACAGACTACAGACAAGAATGAGCAAATGTTTCAAAATTCTAGTATCATAAAGCTTTTCACCATTTTCCTCTCCCAAACTACTCACTCCACAGGAAGTTGAATAAAATATATTTACACTAAAATATTTCATTGTTAAATTTTCTAACAATGGAGATGTATTTAAGAAATGAAGTATCACATTGAAAGATTTAATCCCTAAAATCAGACCAATCAAACTCTTCCTAAAAAAGAGTTATAATGAAATGGGGAAAGAAAGCCTTTATGAATTAACTTTGTATCATATATTAACCACAAATGAGAAATTATTTCTCTTTGTCCATTTGAAAAATCAATCACTGAAGTATATAATAATTATATACCAAACAACTTGAACCCTTTAAATTGTGCAATAAAGATTAAATCAAATTGGTCAAAGCTATTCTTAGGACAGTCTTTTTCATTTGAACCTGTATTTGCTGAAGAGCTTCAAGCATGAGCTTTTACTGTGGCTGGCTAAATAAAAACAATATCCTGCCATAAAGTGATTCAATTAGAATATGTGAAAGTGATCAAATTACTTTTAAAAGACTATACCTGAAAATCTAAAAACCAATTCAACAAAAACAAACATTATCCAAGCAGGTCTGGAATACTGATGCAAGAAGAGTCAACATGTCATTGCCCTGCCTTTCCTACTTCTTCCACATCTTCATGCTGCTGTTAGCAGCAATGTAAAATCAAGGAAATTCACTCCTTTGACCTGTACTGAAGGGGTAAGCTTCAGGTCCCCACTTGCTTCATGGTAGGGTATCAAACCTAAGTGATGTTTCTCAGGTCTGAGGAGGCTAAGAAGTCATGGAGGTCCAGAAAAACATCTAACTTTGATGTAGATGGATACAAGTTTGAAAACACATTTTTCTAAAATGTACAATAAGACACTCTTTAATATATATTAAAAACAAAATATACTCCAAAAGCTATTTAGGCATTTGTTTTAAAGTAATTACACTATCAATTCAAACTTCCTTGTCTATCATAAAATATTGTGGGGTTTTGGGGCAGACACTTTATTCACTTGGACTAATGACTTGTTTTTAAAGCTAAACTGACAAAAATATCCTAGCCTCCATAATACTGGGAATACAAATTTATGGAAGTTGTATAACAATGGCAGAACAGCTAATTTTTATGAAGAGAAACCTATTTTCCTATGATGACTCTACCACTAGCTATTATTTTCCTAACAGCAAATAGATTCTACAAACATAATGAATGAGACCAATTTAAAAGTTAGGAGAGAGGTGAAAGGTCATCTGCCTAATCAATCATCCCATCCAATGCTTAAACACCTTTAATTATCTATTTGCTAACACTGGTCGTCTAGTTTATTTCTGAAAACCTCTAGTGACCATGGACTGTATTCCAAGGTGGTATCTTTTGGAATCAGATGGTTCTGGGTTCAATTTCTGGCTCTTCCATTTGCCAGCTGTTTGACCTTGGGCAAGTTAACTACTCTTGAAAGTTTTATTTTTAAGTGTGAAAAAACCAATACCTATTTCACAGAGCCACTGTGAGGAATAAATCTGACAATGCTCATATAGTGCTCAGCACAGTGCCTGGGCACAAAGCAGGTACTCAGCAAGGATTATCCATTATTCAGAGAACTCTTTCCATATTTGCACAACTGCAGTAGTATGATATTCTTCCCTGCCCTGGGCTATAATCTGTCTCCTTTACTCTGATCATTAGTCCTTTGCGGGGCCACAGAAAACAAGGCTAATCCTTCAATTATCCTTCAAACATTAGAAACATTATTCCACTGACTAAGCCCATCACCTTGTTAAGGTCTATATAAGATAGTTAAATTTCACTGTTGAAGGAGTCTAGAAAAGGACAAACAAAGGAAGACACATGCACCTGGGTGCCAGTCTGCAAAGATGCAATTCTTTATAAATTCTTGACTGGCCAAAGTAGTGTATAAATGTTCCTGGGAGTTTTCCACCACAGGCTGTTGACTCCTACTGAGTTTACTATACATTAAAAAAGCCCCGCTTTTCCCCAAGTGCTTTAAGCCATACCTCCTCCTCAAATGAAATGCCAAGATATGTTTTCTTTGATTTTTCTCCTGGGGTTGGTTAATATTATATTACCTTCATTCATATTTTAACAAACAAGCAATCGAATGATCGGTTAATTGGCCAATAAGTGGCTCATCCAAAATTAATTTAGGGAGACTTCCCTGGAGGCACAGTGGTTAAGAATCTGCCTGCCAATGCAGGGGACATGGGTTCCAGCCCTGGTCCGGGAAGATCCCACATGCCGCGGAGCAACTAAGCCCGTGCGCCACAACTACTGAGCCCACACGCCACAACTACTGAAGCCCGCACGCCTAGAGCCCATGCTCGGCAACAAGAGAAGCCACTGCAATGAGAAGCCTGCATGCCACAATGAAGACTAGCCCCCGCAGACAAAAATAAGTAAAAAAATAAATTTATTAAAAAAAATTAATTTAGGGTCTTCTGAGTTCCAGCTGTCCCTATTAGTTTAAATTGCCACAGACTATAACAATGGTGAATTTGAAAGCATTTGGTAAAGCAAATGATTTTGTAGCACCTGGAGAACTTTGGATTATTCTTCCTACTCTAAAATCTGTATCTGTTGTTGTCTCGTTTTTATGAAAAAGGCCACAAAGCACAGTGATTAAGAGAACAGTCTTTGGATTCCCCACTCTGCCATTTGTCAGTGGGTGACTCTAGTCAAGTTACCTATCCATTCTGGGGCTCAGTTTCTTTAGCTGTAAAATTAGAATCATAATAGTACCTACCTCATCAAGATGTTCTATTACATGAAATATGCCTGGTATTTTCTTTTCTTTTTTTTTTTTTTTGCGGTATGCGGTCTTCTCACTGTCGTGGCCTCTCCCGTTGCGGAGCACAGGCTCTGGACGCGCAGGCTCAGCGGCCATGGCTCACGGGCCCAGCAGCTCCGCGACATGTGGGATCCTTCCAGACTGGGGCACGAACCTGTGTCCCCTGCATTGGCAGGCGGACTCTCAACCACTGCGCCACCAGGGAAGCACCCTGGCATTTTCTAAGCATTAGATTAACGTTACATTATTCTATGGATGGAGCTCCAGACTAGAGGTCTTTCTCAAAAAAACTTTCTTCACTTTCACCCCACATAAAGCTCCTTGAGAGTTGGGATTGTCTTTGGCATTTGTATCTCCATGACTGGTATTTTCTGTTAAATGCTTGAATATATTCTATATATACCCTGTAAAACTAAAAAAATACTTTGGATCTGTAATTTAATAACCTAGCTAATTAATTCCTTAATTTTGTAAGACATGTTTACTTAAATCAAAGAGTCATTCATTTCACGTACAAAGGATACCTATCATTTTTCCTTCCCTAGACTTTTCTTCATGAAGAACCAGGGGAATGGACCATGTGGGGAATGTGACTAAACTGGATCAATTCATTTCCTTTCTTGGGATATGTAATTCAAAGTGACTGAAAACCTGCATTTTGGGGTTGCTTTAATAGGCCACATTTCACAGATTAGTATACAGAAGAGTCAGGATGCTGAGAGAAAAGAACGAAGTAGGTGCAGAGAGAGACGCCGAGATGAGGAAGGCAAAAAGGAAGAGAGAGAGAGAAGAGACAGCAAGGAGTTGATGAATGGTTTTCCAGTTTCAAGAAAGTGCAGTGCACTTCTATCACTGGGTTCCTGAAGAGCCTGCTACGTGCCTCTAATAAATCTCCGTGTACTTGAGCTTTGTTGAGTAGGCTTCTGTTCTATGCAATTGCAGCATCCCAAAGATACGGCAGTAGTACTATGTAAGAAAAACTACACCTTTAAATCCGTGGTTTAAAGACCTCTGCACATATCAACGCTCTTTTCCCTCACTTTTCCTTCAGTACCTCTACCTCATGTATGGTCTACCTCCAACACAGATCTCTGATTTTCAATGGGGACAGCCAATGACACAAAGAGGTAAATAAGATGTTCAAGGTCACACTGAGAGTTTGTAGGGACAGAGCTGATTAAAGAATTTCAGATTTCTTATTCCCAGGGGTCTGAACTAACCAACAAACCAGCTGCCTCCCTTGATGGAACTACAGTATGCCAATTATCCAAACTGTGTAGGAAACACTGACCAAAACAGGGGTTAATTGGACATTGGTTGTTTTAATTCCATAAGCAGCTCTTTCCCTGAGCTACCCTGGGAGTGAATAACATACCTTTTGCAGGGATGGGAAGGAGGCCAGCACAGGCCATCTGGCTGAACATGTCCTTTCGTCAAGTTATCCCTGCAGCGGTGTGAAACTTACTGATGTTGAAGAACTTTACAGTTTAACTTGTTTTATCATTTTCCCTACTCTATTGAATTTAAAAGTAGATAAGTCTTTATTTTCATATGAGCCAAGCAGTTTAACTGACTCTGAAGTTACTGAATCTACATGAATGTATATATTCATGAACAATTCACTTAGACCGTGGCCACTAGTAAAGAAATGAAGACTCATTTTTCTTTTCACATGAAAAGTAAAACAAAATATTGATCTTCCTCTCAATCAAGGAAAAAAATGAACCATGAAAGAACACAGGTAGCCCATTTCCTTGTCCATTTTCCTGACTTCTTCCCCTTTGTAATTTTGCTAAGATGACAACAAATCTGGACTATTAAATTCAAGAGCACATCCTAAGACCTCAGAGTCAGAACCCATCAATTGGTTTCAACTCATGACTCTAGTACCACTAGCCAAAGGCATAGTCAAGAGCTGTTCCAGCCCTGAAACATGTATTTTTTTCCTCCATCCCTTCTTTCTTCCTGCCTTCCTCTACCCCTCCCAACCTCTCAAATGGTCTACTTTCTCTAATTCTCCTTTCCATCTTTTAATTCCCAAGTCTGAAATTAATTCTACCTGACTTACTCATGATGCTGCTGGCGTTCAGAACTACAAAGGCTCCCGATACTGACGTGAAGACCATATTCCCTATGTTGGGAAATGTGTATGAGGTGGGTTATTAATACTTAATAATGCAAGTATTAATGTCCAACTGTGGGTCAGACTAGGGTTGTCCAAGCCCTAAATGATGAGCCCTGAGCAACCTGCAAGGCCTTGAGAATGAATGGATGAAAAACAGGCAAGCTTAGGGGGAATGCCTTAATCTAATACACAACCTAGGTACTATGCCTATTAGCTAGAAGAACAGTAAGAGTCCATGCCAGGGAGCTATAGCAGGAACCAGATAAGAAAGAGGTAATAAAATCTTAAGGGAGATGCTGGTATTCAAGCTGTATGTATGAGCAGACTGGAAAGTGAATTCTTAAAGTGGAACCTAGCACAAAGGCAGGTGGATGGGTTACAGTGAAGTTGGCAAGGAAATAAAGACCAGATGGTTCTTGCTCAGAGGGCCAAATAGCAAAATATCACATAAGGGGGATCTTGATTCAGCTACCTCTACCATCTCTAGCAAAATATGCCCATAAACAGTCATGGCATCTAACAGCAAGCAGCATCACACTCTTATAGTGCCTGCAGTCAAAGTTCATTAATGAAGCTGGGTGGGTGGAAAGCAGGATTACCCTGGGTCAGGCAAGGCCAGGTTATACCTAGGGATTCCAGGTACTTCTTTTTTTTTTTTCTTAAATAGGATTTACTCTTTTTCTTTTCTTAATTAATTTATTTATTTAGAGCTGTGTTGGGTTTTCGTTTCTGTGCGAGGGCTTTCTCTAGTTGTGGCAAGTGGGGGGCACTCTTCATCGCGGTGCGCAGGCCTCTCACTATTGTGGCCTCTCTCGCTGCGGAGCACAGGCTCCAGACGCGCAGGCTCAGTAGTTGTGGCTCACGGGCCTAATTGCTCTGCGGCATGGGGGATCTTCCCAGACCAGGGCTTGAACCCCTGTCCCCTGCATGAGCAGGCAGACTCTCAACCACTGCACCACCAGGGAAGGCCTCCAGGTACTTCTTGAATTTCATTTGCTGCTGTAAACTACTGGGTTTCCACCTGTCTCCAATTCTTAAATAAACTTTGGTGGGGCCCTAGATAACAGCCTTGGCCCCAAATGTTTCGACAATTGCCCAAAGGAAGGAGTCAGAAATAACAATTACCCCATGGTGGAATAAACAAGAAAAAGAGACAGAAGGTTCCACTGCTACAGTTCTCCAGCTATGTCTCACTCAATTTCTTCCTGTATATCAGGTAAAATGCTTCTTCCTTTCAACAGGACCTGTGCGGGATCAACATAGGGAAGACACTGAATCCAGCCAGATGGACCAACTCCTGGAACTCTGGGGCTATGAGAGACAGTGAAGAAAGAAAAAAGTGACCAAGTGTTGTCATCTTTTTGTGCCTCACTTTACTCATTTGAAAGCACTAGGCTCAACAAGATCCTCTTTAAGACTCTACTGCATCTCCCTGGCTCTAGTTATTTGAGCTCCATATTTTGAAGTCCTTCTTGAGAATGTTCTCAGTACAGCTAAGAATAATCACTTTGCCTTTCTTTTTCTTCTGCATCATTTAGGACTGATGCTCCTTTCGGGGTAAGTATGTGTTCCCACTCTAGATAGAATAAAATGCTTTCTTTCATCCTCCCTCTTACCCACAGAAGGGAGACGTTTATAAGTGTTACTCCAATTTTTTTGCAGTCGAGCTTTAGAGACAATTTCATGGATATCAGAAGGAAATAAAAAGACTTGCATAAATGATACCAATTTTCAAAAAGTAAACAGAATAAAGAAATTAATATGCTCTTTTATGAGAAGAAAGAAATCAGAAGAAACATGGCCTTGTTCCATTTACTTTTCCTCCACAGCAATCTTAGAGCCCAGGCATATGACAAGAATTTGCCCGTATACTCCCAGCATTAAAGTAGAAGATGACTACAAATGTCGTCCATTTGTATCTGAGATGGTCAGAAATTTCATCCAGAATTAAAAGGCGGTTTTTCCTTTAAGACGTTCTGCCATTTCTCTGACCACTGTTTTCGCCTCTATTCTGAATACGTTACAAACCTAAAGGAACTCAGCCTATTTTTAAATAAATTATAGAGGCAAGGATATCACTTAAACAATTTAACTTACAAATTAAGTTTGATTGAGTTTTGTGGTTTTTATATAGTAATAGAAATGTTTTATAAGTTTCTGTATTATACTTACATAAGAGAATACCATTCAAACTTTTCAAACCAAAAACTTAGTATTTTCCCCCCAAAAATCTAATTGTAAACACAGGTTTGTTACAAAATTATTACTGAAGTTGATTTACCAAGTAAGGTGTCTCCTCCACCTACCCCCTCACAAGTACATACACTGCAGGAATACTCAGAAGAGTGACACAAAGGGGAGAGAAAAAAACTCTTTCAATCTACTAAAAACATCTACAGTGTACTAAAAAAAAAAGTCCCCAAATTTGTCAATATTTTTGTTCTAAATATATTATTCAGTAGCATAAACACTGTGCAGTAGAAACGGTTGGAACACGTGTTCAAAATAAAAGGGTTAGGTCGAGTTCTGTATAACCAGCAAAATGGAAGAAAAAAATTATACATTGAAAACTGCATACTGGAACAAAACTAAGTAAGGACATGCCTTGAACCTCTACTATATAATCAAGAAAAATGGTCATCAGATAGTTGATACTAGTCAAATCTTATTTGTAAAAATTATGTCTGAGAAGGGATAGAAATGGTTAAACCTTCTTAAAATCTCTGTTCAATAATCACTTTTTACTTATTTAGAAACAATGCCAATAGGAAGAGCACTTCTACGATTAGAGAGGGTAAGCTTTGTGTTTTGTAGTGTTAAGTATTTAGACCTGTGTGTTATCAGTGATAGGCCCGGGGACAAAAGACGACTGGAAAAAAACAACTAAAATCGAGAACAGTAACAACAAAAAAAATCAGGACTGAGAAACTCAACTTCATAATAAACTATTTTACAGTCCTATATTGGCTACTGACAGGACTAGACACCACTCCAATCTACCAGCTGTCAATCTTAACAATTGAAGATGAAGCAACTCTTAAGAGTCAAATTTTCCACAGCTGACTTCTGAAAGACCTTCTTTTACACATTCCAACAATCTGTATAATAAAAAATTCCTTCTAGTTTTCATTTCTAAAAGATACCATGAGCTTTAAAAATAAAAACACTGGGGCTCATCCACTAGCTCTGTAACTAGGTAAATCTGTTTGAGCCTCAGTTTAATGTGTATGATACCAACTTATCTAATAGGACAGTTGTGAAAATTAGATAACATAAATAAAACATCCAACATACCAAGTCCTCAAGAAATGCTACCTTTTCCCTCATTATGCTTATATCTCTAATAGATATTGCTAATAATTTACATAAATGCTTTTTAAAATGATAGCTTACTCTTTTATTTTTTTATTTGTTTATTTATTTATTTTTGGCTGCATTGGGTCTTCAATCCATTGTATGAATCTAATGACACTAACTTGTCCATTTCACTATTACTGGACGTTTAAGCAGTTTCTAACAGTTTGTATTATGAATAGCACTGCTGTGAACAACTTGTTCACATTTCTGAAGTTTTTTTTTTTGGGATAAGGAATCACTAGGTCAGAAAGTATAATACTCTTTCTTTTTAATTTAAAAATTTTTTTTGCTGCGTTGGGTCTTCGTTGCTGTGCACGGGTTTTCTCTAGTTGCAGCGAGCGGGGTCTACTCTTCGTTGCGGTGCACGGGCTTCTCATTGAGTGGCTTCTATTGTTGTGGAGCACAGGCTCTAGGCACGCGGGCTTCAGTAGTTGTAGTGCACGGGCTCAGCAGTTGTGGCTCGTGGGCCCTAGAGTGCAGGCTCAGTAGCTGTGGCACATGGCCTTTGTTGCTCCGTGGCATGTGGGATCTTCTGGGACCAGGGCTTGAACCCACGTCCCCTGCATTGGCAGGTGGATCCCTAACCACTGTGCAACCAGGGAAGTCCTACAGAATTGCTTTAATATAATTTTATACTAAATAAGCAAAATCTATCCTTTCCAAAATTAAACAGTATAATGGAAACTAAAGTAGTACCACATTGCAAATGTTTTGGATACACAGGTATATTAAACCATCTTTTTGTAAAACAGTACTACAAACCAAGAATCTGCCATTTCTAATTCCTAGCTAGCAGAATCTGCAACTTAAAGTAGACCCATATATAGGTATTTTACGATGACTTGATACTTTAAAATATGAGACACTGTCAGTGATAACGTACCTATTGATTCCACTATCCCACTGTTTATAAGATCATGCATTAAAAGCAAACTGCCACAAAAACAGAAATATAGATCAATGGAACAGGATAGAAAGCCCAGAGATAAACCCACACACATATGGTCACCTTACTTTTGATAAAGGAGGCAAGAGTATACAATGGAGAAAAGACAGCCTCTTCAATAAGTGGTGCTGGGAAAACTGGACAGCTACATGTAAAAGAATGAAATCAGAACACTCCCTAACACCACATACAAAAATAAACTCAAAATGAATGAAAGACCTAAGTGTAAGGCCAGACACTATAAAACTCTTAGAGGAACACATAGGCAGAACGCTCTACGACATGAATCAGAGCAAGATCTTTTTTGACCCACCTCCTAGGGAAATGGAAATAAAAACAAAAATAAACAAATGGGACCTAATGAAATTTAAAAGCTTTTGCATAGCAAAGGAAACCATAAACAAGATGAAAGACAACCCTCAGAATGGGAGAAAATTTGCAAATGAAACAACTGAAAAAGGATTAATCACCAAAATTTACAAGCAGCTCAACATCCAAAAAATTAACAACCCAATCTAAAAATGGGCAGAGAATAACTGAGGCAGAAGAACGGATAAGTGACCTGGAAGATAAGATAGTGGAAATAACTACTGCAGAGCAGAATAAAGAAAAAAGAATGAAAAGAACTGAGGACAGTCTCAGAGACCTCTGGGACAACATTAAACGCACCAACGTTCGAATTATAGGGGTCCCATTAGAAGAAGAGAAAAAGAAAGGGACTGAGAAAATATTTGAAGAGATTATAGTTGAAAACTTCCCTAATAAGGGAAAGAAAATAGTTAATCAAGTCCAGGAAGTGCAGGGAGTCCCATACAGGATAAAACCAAGGAGAAACACACCAAGACACATATTAATCAAACTACCAAAAATTAAATACAAAGAAAACGTATTAAAAGCAGCAAGGGAAAAACAACAAATAACACACAAGGGAATCCCCATAAGGTTAAAAGCTGATCTTTCAGCAGAAACTCTGCAAGCCAGAAGGGACTGGCAGGACATATTTAAAGTGATGAAGGAGAAAACCTATAACCAGGATTACTCTACCCAGCAAGGATCTCATTCAGATTTGATGGAGAAATTAAAACCTTTACAAACAAGGAAAAGCTGAGAGAGTTCAGCACCACCAAACCAGCTTTAAAACAAATGCTAAAGGAACTTCTCTAGGCAAGAAACACAAGAGAAGGAAAAGACCTCCAATAACAAACCCAAAACAATTAAGAAAATGGGAATAGGAACATACATATTAATAATTACCTTAAATGTAAATGGATTAAATGCTCCCACCAAAAGACACAGACTGGCTGAATGGATACAAAAACAAGACCCATATATATGCTGTCTACAAGAGACCCACTTCAGACCTAGGGAAACATATAGACTGGAACTGAGGGGATGGAAATAGATATTCCATGCAAATGGAAATCAAAAGAAAGCTGGAGTAGCAATTCTCATATTGGACAAAATAGACTTTAAAATAAAGACTATTACAAGAGACAAAGAACACTACATAATGATCAAGTGATCGATCCAAGAAGACGATATAACAGTTGTAAATATTTATGCACCCAACATAGGAGCACCTCAATACATAAGGCAAATACTAACAACCATAAAAGGGGAAATCGACAGTAACACATTCATAGTAGGGGACTTTAACACCCCACTTTCACCAATGGACAGATCATCCAAAATGAAAATAAATAAGGAAACACAAGCTTTAAATGATACATTAAACAAGATGGACTTAATTGATATTTATAGGACATTCCATCCAAAAAACAACAGAATAGACATTTTTCTCAAGTGCTCATGGAACATTCTCCAGGATAGATCATATCTTGGGTCACAAATCAAGCCTTGGTAAATATAAGAAAATTGAAATTGTATCAAGTATCTTTTCTGACCACAACGCTATGAGACTAGATATCAATTACAGGAAGAGATCTGTAAAGAATACAAACACATGGAGGTCAAACAATACATTACTTAATAATGAAGTGATCACTGAAGAAATCAAAGAGGAAATCAAAAAATACCTAGAAACAAATGACACTGGGGACACTACGACCCAAAACCTATGGGATGCAGCAAAAGCAGTTCTAAGAGGGAAGTTTATAGCAATACAATCCCACCTTAAGAAACAGGAAACATCTCGAATAAACAACCTAACCTTGCACCTAAAGCAATTAGAGAAAGAAGAACAAAAAACCCCCAAAGTTAGCAGAATGAAAGAAATCATAAAAATCAGATCAGAAATAAATGAAAAAGAAATGAAGGAAACGATAGCAAAGATCAATAAAACTAAAAGCTGGTTCTGGTTCTTTGAGAAGATAAACAAAATTGATAAACCACTAGCCACACTCATCAAGAAAAAAGGGAGAAAACTCAAATCAATAGAATTAGAAATGAAAAAGAAGTAACAATTGACACAAGAAATACAAAAGATCATGAGAGATTACTACAAGCAAATATGCCAATAAAATGGACAACCTGGAAGAAATGGACAAATTCTTAGAAATGCACAACCTGCAAAGACTGAATCAGGAAGAAACAGAAAATATGAACAGACCAATCACAAGCACTGAAATTGAAACTGTGATTAAAAATCTTCCAACAAACAAAAGCCCAGGACCAGATGGCTTCACAGGCGAATTCTATCAAACATTTAGAGCAGAGCTAACACCTATCCTTCTCAAACTCTTCCAAGATATAGCAGAGGGAGGAACACTCCCAAACTCATTCTACGAGGCCACCATCACCCTGATACCAAAACCAGACAAAGATGTCACAAAGAACGAAAACTACAGGCCAATATCACTGATAAACATAGATACAAAAATCCTCAACAAAATACTAGCAAACAGAATCCAACAGCACATTAAAAGGATCATACACAATGATCAAGTGGGGTTTATTCCAGGAATGCAAGGATTCTTCAATATACACAAATCAATCAACATAAGACACCATATTAACACACAGAAGGAGAAAAACCATATGATCATCTCAATATATGCAGAGAAAGCTTTCAACAAAATTCAACACCCATTTATGATAAAAACCCTGCAGAAAGTAGGCAGAGAGGGAACTTTCCTCAACATAATAAAGGCCACACATGACAAACCCACAGCCAACATCGTCCTCAATGGTGAAAAACTGAAACCATTTCCACTAAGATCAGGAATAAGACAAGGTTGCTCACTCTCACCACTCTTATTCAACATAGTTTTGGAAGTTTTAGCCTCAGCAATCAGAGAAGTAAAGGAAATAAAAGAATCCAAATCGGAAAAGAAGTAAAGCTGTCACTGTTCGCAGATGACAGGATACTTATACATAGAGAATCCTAAAGATGCCACCAGAAAACTACTAGAACTAATCAATGAATTTGGTAAAGTAGCAGGATACAAAATTAATGCACAGAAATCTCTGGCATTCCTATACAATAATGATGAAAAAACTGAAAGTGAAATTAAGAAAACACTCCTATTTACCATTGCAACAAAAAGCATAAAATATCTAGGAATAAACCTACCCAAGGAGACAAAAGACCTGTATACAGAAAATTATAAGACACTGATGAAAGAAACTAAAGATGATACAAATAGATGGAGAGATATACCATGTTCTTGGATTGGAAGAATCAACATTGTGAAAATGACTATAGTACCCAAAGCAATCTACAGATTCAATGCAATCCCTATCAAACTACCACCGGCATTTTTCACAGAAGTAGAACAAAAAATTTCACAATTTGTACGGAAACACAAAAGACCCCAAATAGCCAAAGCAATCTTGAGAACGAAAAACGGAGCTGGAGGAATCAGGCTCCCTGACTTCAGACTATACTGCAAAGCTACAGTAATCAAGACAGTATGGTACTGGCACAAAAACAGAAATATAGATCAATGGAACAGGATAGAAAGCCCAGAGATACACCCACGCACATATGGTCACCTTATCTTTGATAAAGGAGGCAGGAATGTACAGTGGAGAAAGGACAGCCTCTTCAATAAGTGATGCTGGGAAAATTAGACAGGGACATGTAAAAGTATGAGATTAGAACACTCCCTAACACCATACACAAAAATAAGCTCAAAATGGATTAAAAACCTAAATGTAAGGCCAGAAACTATAAAACTCTTAGAGGAAAACATAGGCAGAACACTCTATGACATAAATCACAGCAAGGTCCTTTTTGACCCACCTCCTAGAGAAATGGAAATAAAAACAAAAATAAACAAATGGGACCTAATGAAACTTCAAAGTTTTTGCACAGCAAAGGAAACCATAAACAAGATGAAAAGACAACCCTCAGAATGGGAGAAAATATTTGCAAATGAAGCAACTGACAAAGAATTAAGCTCCAAAATTTATATGCAGCTCATGCAGCTCAATAACAAAAAAACAAAACAAGCCAATCCAAAAATGGGCAGAAGACCTAAACAGACATTTCTCCAAAGAAGATATACAGATTGCCTAGAAACACATGAAAGAATGTTCAACATCATTAATCATTAGAGAAATGCAAATCAAAACTACAATGAGATATCATCTCACACCAGTCAGAATGGCCATCATCAAAAAATCTAGAAACAATAAATGCTGGAGAGGGTGTGGAGAAAAGGGAAAACTCTTGCACTGCTGGTGGGAATGTGAATTGGTACAGCCACTATGGAGAACACTATGGACGTTCCTTAAAAGACTACAAATAGAACTACCATATGACCCAGCAATCCCACTACTGAGAATATACCCTGAGAAAACCGTAATTCAAAAAGAGTCATGTACCAAAATGTTCTCTGCAGCTCTATTTACAATAGCCAGGAGATGGAAGCAACCTAAGTGTCCATCATCGGATGAATGGATAAAGAAGGTGTGGCACATATATACAATGGAATATTACTCAGCCATAAAAAGAAACGAAATTGAGTTATTTGTAGTGAGGTGGATGGACCTAGAGTCTGTCATACAAGTGAAGTAAGTCAGAAAGAGAAAGACAAATACCGTATGCTAACACTATATATGGAATCTAAGAAAAAACAATGTCATGAAGTACCTAGGGGTAAGACGGGAATAAAGACACAGACCTACTAGAGAATAGACTTGAGGATATGGGGAGGGGGAAGGGTAAGCTGTGAGAGAGTGGTATGGACTTATATACACTACTAAACGTAAAATAGATAGCTAGTGGGAAGCAGCCACATAGTACAGGGAGATCATCTCGGTGCTTTGTGACCACCTAGAGGGGTGGGATAGGGAGGGTGGGAGGGAGGGAGACGCAAGAGGGAAGAGATATGGGAACATATGTATAACTGATTCACTTTGTTATAAAGCAGAAACTAACACACCATTGTAAAGCAATTATACTCCAATAAAGATGTTAAAAATAATAATATAAAATAAAATAAAATTAAAATTAAAAAAAATAAAAATGGGCAGAAGACCTAAACAGACATTTCTCCAAAGAAGATATACAGATTGCCAACAAACACATGAAGGGATGCTCAACATCACTATCATTAGAGAAATGCAAATCAAAACTACAATGAGGTATGACCTCACACTAGTCAGAATGGCCACCATCAACAAATCTACAAACAATAAATGCTGGAGAGGGTGTGGAGAAAAGGGAACCCTCTTGCACTGTTGGTGGGAATGTAAATTGATACAGCCACTATGGAGAACAGTATGGAGGTTCTTTAAAAACATAAAAATAGAACTACCATACGACCCAGCAATCCCACTACTGGGCATATACCCTGAGAAAACCATAATTCAAAAGAGTCATGTACCAAAATGTTCACTGCAGCTCTATTTACAATAGCCAGGACATGGAAGCAACCTAAGTGTCCATCGAGAGATGAACGGATAAAGAAGATGTGGCACATATATACAATGGAATATTACTCAGCCATAAAAAGAAATGAAATTGAGTTATTTGTAGTGAGGTGGATGGACCTAGAGTCTGTCATACAGAGTGAAGTAAGTCAGAAAGAGAAAGACAAATACCGTATGCTAACACATATATATGGAATGTAAAAAAAAAAAAGAAAAAAAATGGTTCTGAAGAACCTAGGGGCAGGACAGGAATAAAGACAGACATAGAGAATGGACTGGAGGACATGGGGAGGCAGAAGGGTAAGCTGGGACAAAGTGAGAGAGTGACATGGACTTATATATACTACCAAATGTAAAACAGCTAGCTAGTGGGAAGCAGTCACATAGCACAGGGAGATCAGCTCGGTGCTTTGTGACCACCTAAAGGGGTGGGATTGGGAGGGTGGGAGTGAGACGCAAGAGGGAGGAGATATGGGGATATATGTATATGTATAGCTGATTCAGTTTGTTACAAAGCAGAAACTAACACACCATTGTAAAGCAATTATACGCCAATAAAGATGTTTAAGAACGTAAAATAAAATAAAAAGTAAAATATTATGAAGTTAAAAAAAAAAGGAAACTGCCAGATTTTTATGCTGCACAGCGAGCTTCCTTGAGTGTTACCTAATCTTGCTTTTTTTAATTTTCATTAACTAGAAGAAATAAAACTATTAGTTTATCAAAAAGTATCAGTCTTGTCAGTGATAAGAGACAAATCAATTTCAATTCTGTTAAAGACATATGATTTTTAATAATCTTAAAATTTTTCACTTGAATTTCAAAAGTCTTTTTATTTTTATAGTGAAAAATATTGTTGATAGTGTAAATGGTCATTAACAGGGATACTGTGAATATACTTAACTTCAAAGATGCCTAAAATACATTAGGCTAAGAGTTCAGGTTTTGAATCTTAGTTCACATACTAACTTAATTTTTCTGAGATTCTGGAGATTATGTTACCTAATTAATAGGGCTATAAAAAAGATTTAATGAACTAAGACATGCAAAGCACATAGCATTGTGTATGGTGTCCCCTAAGTATTCCTAAGTGGAAGCAGACTCTATAGCAAATAAATTTCTTTCTGAAGTAAAAAACCAAAAACAGCTCAGAAAAAAAAAAAAAAAAGAAAAAACTGAACTATACTGCTATGTCTTGCATTTTTCAGTACTATGAAAAATAATCCAGAACTTGTATCATCAGAGTAGTATAAATAACAGTAAAAAGCCAAAGATTAAGAATAATTCCAATTTTATACAAATTAAAAAGTGGTACTACAATTACAGCTTCTGAGAGAAATAAAACATGGCAAATCTAATTCACATTCATGCACAAAAATACATACATACACACACACTACATAAGGAGCATTTTGATAAGAGGCTATCACAACATGTACCTGAGAGATCTAAGTTTCAGCCTAGAGCCTGTCACTTACTACCCTATAACCTTGGCCCCTTGCTTAATTACTCTAAGTCTCTCAAGTTTCTTCACTTACAAAAGAGAGACAACAAGCTGTATCACAGAGAACAGTTGGGAGGGTTAAAGGCTATATAGTCCTGCGGGACCTGTGATGTCTATAGCTTCTATCAAATTACCAAACGATTACTCGAACCACAAAATATTAAGAAATGTCACAGGTTTGTCAAAAAGTTTAAAAACCTTTAAGGCTATAAATGATTTTAAAGTATTACTATTTCCATGAATTCCAGTGTTTTAGAAGCCTGGTAGGAATTTAATTTTGTAAGAATTTTAATATTCCATGAACACTGGACAAAAGAGAATTCCTACACATGTAAACCCTAAACCAAATGCCTGCACCCATAGCTTAAGAAACTCCATCAAGGGCTTCCCTGGTGGCGCAGTGGTTACGAATCCATCTGCCAATGCAGGGGACATGGGTTCGAGCCCTGGTCCAGGAAGATCCCACATGCTGTGGAGCAACTAAGCCTGTGTGCCACAACTACTGAGCCTGCGCTCCAGAGCCTGTGAGCCACAACTACTGAAGCCCATGCACCTAAAGCCCATGCTCCGCAACAAGGGAAGCCACTGCAATGAGAAGCCCGTGCACCGCAACGAAGAGTGGCCCCTGCTCGCTGCAACTACAGGAAGCCCTCACACGGAAATGAAGACCCAACACAGCCAAAAACAAATAAATAAAATGGATATATATTTTAAAAAAAAGAAACTCCATCAAATAAGACTGAAAAACTCACTGATGATTAGAGATACTATTTTTTTTTTTTTTTGTGGTACGTGGGCCTCTCACTGTTGTGGCCTCTCCCTTTGCGGAGCACAGGCTCTGGACACGCAGGCTCAGCGGCCATGGCTCATGGGCCCAGCTGCTCCACGGCATGTGAGATCTTCCCGGACCGGGGCACGAACCCGTGTCCCCTGCATCGGCACGCGAACTCTCAACCACTGTGCCACCAGGGAAGCCCCAGATATACTATTTTTTATATAACATTATCTGACAACTGTTGTGTTAACTGGTTTAGCGCTGTGTGTGTGTGTGTGTGTGTGTGTGTGTGTGTACACTACTGCATTAGCTTCCTAACTGAGCCCCCTCCAAAACATTCTCCACACTGTAGCCAATGCTCTTCGTAAAAGATAAATCCCTTTGACTAAAAACTCATTATGGTTTCTTGTCTCACTTCAAATAGTCTAAATTCCTCTCTACAGTCTACAAGGTCCTGCATAATCTGGCTCCAGAGAATCTAAGGAACCTTATCTCATGTCATTTAGCCCCTTGCTCATTACACCCTAGTCAGGCGCTGTCCAGCAAAACGTAATGATAACTACAAATGTAATTTTAAATTATCAAGTAGTCATATTTTTTTAAGTTTAAAAGAAAGGTAAAATTAATTTGAATATATTTTATTTAACCCAATATATCTAAAATATTATGGTTTCAATATGAAACCAATAGAAAATTCTTAAGATGTTTTACATCTTTTTTGTCATACTACGTCTTCTAAATTGCTGGGTATTTTACACTTAGAGCACATCTCAATTCGGACAGGCCACGTGTGGCTCCAGGCTACTAGACTGGAGAGCATAACCCTAACTACACAGACTTCCTTCGATCCCAAAACAGACAGCTCTTCCCGGCCCTCCAGCCGGTGCACGTGTGGGTCCTGATTCCCGGAAGGCTCTTCCTACAGCTGCTGCTTTGCCCCCCTCACACAGTTCACCTGAAATGTTACTTCCCAAGACAAGCCTTTCCCAACGGCCTTCGTAAGTGGGTCTCCCCATGTATTCCCTAGCAGAGCACCCAAGAGATCAATCGTCTTAGGACTTCTCTCATTCTGTAATACTTTTTGCTTGTTTTTCTTTGTTTTTTGTTTTTGTTTTTTTAATACTTGTTTACTGCTTGTCTTCTACTGTTACACTGTACTTACTGCTCCAGGAGGACAAGGATTAGTTTTAGGTACAGCTGAGACACTGAATTTCTGCTGAATAAGTGGATGTGTATACATATTCTTAGTTTCTCTCTGACCGCTTAATTCTATACATAATACTAAAAAGCAACTGGCAGCATAGGAAATATATATACAATTACTTAAATTTATCATGTAAGCCAAGTAAAGATGATTACAAGGTATAACTTCAAGAAATCCTTCTGATTTTCAAGTAATACGCTTTATAAAGATCAAAAGAAATAATCACTTCATTTAAAATTACAAGTACTATATAATGAAAAAGTACAATCTTATTTAAGCTGAGATCAAATCGTAAGAAATTTCTAATATTCCTCTGTTCTGTGCAGTCCAGAGAAAAGTACTGTGTTAATTGTTGTTTACTTGGCTTTTACATTTGTTAAACTCAGGTCACCCCAGTGTCCTAAGGATCTGCAAAAGTCTATAATTGCTAAATAATTTCTATAATTAAAGGAAGAAAAGCCTAGAAACTATGAGTGGCACTTGAAGAAAATGAAAACTTTTTAGCTAAGATTTAAACAAATTAAACTTTACCTTATCTGCTCTGGGTTCTCATTTTCCAAATTATTTTCTATAATTCTAAAGTGAGGTCCATGATTCACTTAGACATTTTATACTGTTAGATGGAAAGGTGGTCACTGAAAATTATGCACAGTTTTTGATATGTATTTTAATAAAGTCAATACTACAAATAAAAATCACATAACTGATCAAAGCAAAGAATATGTAGTTTGTGAGACAGAATCATATTATTAAAGTTACGGACCCTTTTTTTTTTTTTTTAGTTTGAAATATGAGACTAAATTAACAGGTAAAAAATAGGAATAAGAGTTTAAACTCGGCTTCACCACGCTGCATACAGAAGATGAAAAGACTGTATCATTCATTTTGAGATACCCGAACAGCTCTACTACATCATATTATGGTCACCTAGACAAGTCCTCTTATTAACAGTGGTATAAAGCATACATCCACAGAGGGCATGACTATCTTATACTCAGACACGCACACCTACAAATAAATAATTACAGATATATATAATGGTCCAGGCACTACACATTGTCTTCTCATTTAATCTTCATACTAACCTAGAGAGGTTGATATTATAATAATCCCCATTTTGAAGAGAAGAAAAGTGAAGATTAGAGAGGTTAAATAGTTTGCCTGCAAACCTTGCTCTGTCCAATTGTTGAACCAAAACGTTAGGTGTGAATTTTAATCTACTAATAGGAGGGAAAGGCTTGGAAACAGTTTACTGCCATCCGTACGACTTATACGCTTCATGTAAACTTAATTTGGAGCATGAGCCAAGTCCCTAAACCACACCTCCACTGCCCACTGGTCTCCCCACTGCCCCTATGCTTGGTCAAGTTGGTTTCCTGACAGCGTCTCTAGTTCTTTGTTCATTTCTCCACTGGAAATAAAACCAGCCCAGCTGGATGAAGGCAAGTCTAGTCTTGTCAGGCACTGATTTTTGGATGGACCCTCTCAGTCTTTAACTTGGATACCCATCTGACATGTACTGCCAGGACCTACTGTATTTGCAAACCAAACTCTACCCCCCGGAGTCTAATCTTTCCATGAACAATCTGAATTAGAATATTTCTTGAATTTGGCAATTCAACATTTCATTATGTTTGCAGGGGGTCATGCCTGGCTAGTACCCCTCCTTGGAGGTCCCTACCCAGCAAGGGTCTCAGTTGGCTGCCCACTTTCTCTGCTCAGTCTGATTACACTATTAAAGAAAACACTGCTGTAAAATATTAAATATTAATGGGTTATAGTGTAATTATTTGAGACTGTAAGTAAATTCACAAATTTATTCTAATACAGATACTATAATTGTATATATTTTCCTAGTTTTTAATATATTTCTTAAGTGATATGCAATATTTCTGTCATTCTTCTGGAGTAAGAGAAACCGCAACTGGTAGAAAAAGAAAAAAAGAGAAAAGGAAGGGTACACTGGATCCACACTCACAGCGAGCAATCAGGAATTGTGTGTGTGTATAATTCATAACCAAATAGACTGTAAATTAAACTGAAAATATATCATTATAAATATATATAAAGATATACATAAACATATATATAATGATTTAATGTCCATTTGCTTTAACTTACAGTCCATTTGGTTATGAATTAAAATTACTGTGGCTATAGGTATAAGATTTGGCTAGTATCAACATAACAATTATTATTTTAGAAGGATAAAATCAGGCAAAGGGTTGACATCATATGAAAAAAATGATCACTTTTTATAAAACTAGGCAATTTGTATTTTATCCCCAGCTCAGCTACTAAGTAGTTTTATAACAGTGACCAAGTATCAACCTTTCTAAAGGCCAATTTTCTTATGTGTTAAATATACTCTTTATCTTAACTGATCTGTAAGGTTCTACCACTCAAAAACTCTGGTCTAAGCCTAGCTAATGTTGAACACCTAACAATAAAAACATTTGCTCATTAACTGAGCTGAGAGAAGTTATCACCCACATTTTTAAAGTTGTCCTCATGAATGACTTTCATTTCATGGCTTAAAGTAGTAGTAACAGTCATAATAACAAGCCAAACGTTTATTTCCTCCAAAGATTTAAATCTCTCTGACTAAAGTTACAGTGCAGTTTTCCTGGATGTTTAAAATAATTTGTTGATATTGGTTAGTAAGCATAATGTATCGACTCACAGAATGAATCTAAGAAGACACAGATTTCACTGCTTTAAAAATTCAACATCACAGCAGGCCAGCATATGAGGAAAAAGAATGGACGCAGGGCTTCCCTGGTGGCACAGTGGTTGGGGGTCCACCTGCCGATGAAGGGGACACGAGTTCGTGCCCCGGTCCGGGAGGATCCCACATGCCGCGGAGCGGCTGGGCCCGTGAGCCATGGCCGCTGAGCCTGGGCATCTGGAGCCTGTGCTCCGCAACGGGAAAGGCCACAACAGTGAGAGGCCCGCATACCGCAAAAAAAAGAATGGACGCCAAGTGAGGCGAAGGACTCTAAGTGTGTCTTGTCTACACGTGCTTGTCTGTGTTCAGAGGAAGAACAATTTAAGGCACAGTCACTTGAACTACTCTGACTGAAAAACAATTCTGCAAACACAGTTCCTACTCTGGTTCTGAAACACTGAATTCCCATTCCTTCAACACCTAGAATCCTTTCAGAAGGGAAGCAGATGCTAAAAACTACTACCGTGAGAACAGTGGAAATGTAAATAGACAAGAGTAAAAACAAAGTGTGCGGGGGGAGGGGAGACTGGTTGAGTGTCCTTTATTCATTTGACTAACAAATATTTATTGATCAGATACTAGGTGCCAGGTACAGTGTCAAGCATTGTGGCTATTTTGGTAAATAAAGAACACAGCTTTTGTCTGTCAAGCATTGTGGCTATTTTGGTAAATAAAGAACACAGCTTTTGTCTGTAAAAAACAATCTCCCACTCCATCAAAAAGAAGAAGTACAACCACCACCGCAAGAAAAGAAAACATAAATATAAATTTCCTCTACTTGGTAGTTCCTCCATCATCTTCCCATTCTGAGTTGTTTATATATTAAATATACACATTCCATGTACTTCTTTTGTAAGGGTGAAAGAAACAAGATTTTCAAAATTTGTAAGATAATTACAAAATTAAAAACTAAAAATTTAACTAGAAAGAGTTCAGAACATTTTTTATTCTGGAAAATAAAATATTCTGACTCTTAGTTCTATGGTTTATTTTTTCCTCTACATTTTCTCAATCCACATTTTTTCAAAAAAAAACTTCCCACAAAACTAAGTATTAAAGAGTACAATACTAATAATTTTGATGGCTGATATTCAACTGAAAACATTTAATAGTCTTAATTTTGTCACTGAGTTAAAAAGTTCTTAAAAACATCTCTTTTCCTTAATAGACAATAATGACCTCAAATAGTTAATTTTAATCAATGTTTTATGTCAGAATTTGGTACCGTATTTTGTTAACTTCACAAATTCTTATAATCATGCAAGTAGTCTAGATAATCATATTGAAATTTAGCTAATTTCATGTTTTTCATCTTTATAATGAAAATAGTGATATTCATTCCTTATTTCTCAAGATTATTGGTAAAATTAAAGAACTTGTTGAATAAAAAAACAAACAAAAACAGCAACAACAACAAAAACCAAATGCTTAAAAATGTTTCTCCATTCACACATTTTTCTATAAAAGGACCTGGGAATAGTCGAGACCAATGTCCATGGCCTCTGATTACACCAATCTTCCGTATCAGAATGTTTTTACAATGTATAATTAGTATATGCAGAACAATTACTCACACATTTAAATGGGAGTGAAATGTAATCTAAAAAATGTAAAGCTATACACTGATTTTAAGAACAGAAAAGTAAACAATGGAAAACAACTTTAATTCCATCAGTGAACTATTTTGCTTCCTCTCTCTCCTAAATCAAGTGCTCTGATTATAATCGAAGGATCAGGACAGGGAGAGAGGAGGCAAAGGGCACTTGCAGTTCACATAGGGCAGGAGACTTGGACAGGAGGAATTTCTCCTCTCCCCTCACAGTACAGATTTTCACATAACCTGAAGAGTGCAGCTACGACAACATCTCAAGAGTGCCTGAAAATGGCAAGGGGTCAAATCCCAATCATAGGTGTTTCAATCATTTTGTGAAATATTAAAACATTTATTCAATTCATATTAAGAAATCCCAAATTTTACACTGTAAGTCTCTATCTGAAATACATTCACAGAATTAATATATAAAAAAAAAACTGGAAGAAACATTGCAATTTCCTTTCCCACAGCAGAATCAAACAGTACAATATTTATACAACAAAACTAGTAAAAGAATAAACTAAATACATTTCTTAATTTCTTTAATGTAGTTTAAGGTGGTATAGTGGCTACCTTTTTTTTTTCTTTTTTTAATGAAAATCTCTTTCCTATTCTCTGCATCATGTTATGTAGGACCTTTAATAACATAACGTACTGGAAAATAATTAAAAATCATTTCCTAAACTAATTAGGTTCATAACCACCTCCCTGACTTCTCCCATTCATCTTGTGCTTAAAATTTTACATTCCTAGCTTGAATTTCATCTCTGCCTGACACGTTTCAAGCAGTGAAACAGATTAGTGCCTCAGAACACTTCACAGTGTTTTGTTATCAATCAGGTTACGTTCCCAGCGACGCTTTCAGCAAAATGATCTTATTCGAATGAACTCGCATGGTCTGAAGTAAATAAAGCTGTAACCCACTGCTCTTGCATACTTCCCATTCATTTACTTCCTTTTTTTTAAACTTAGACTTATAGCACTGTGCCATAGAAAGAGTGCTTGTTAAATATTCCTGGAGTGTCACAATATGTAATACAATAAAACAGATTACAACCCTACCTTTCTTTCACAGCAGTGGTGCCAAGCACAGGTACACCGGAGCAATCAATTTGTTCTGCAGACAGTAAGGCTTTCACAGAATACTAATGGAAAATCTCTTTTCTTTCTCCTTTGCCTTGACTCCCCAATGCCCAGGTCCCGGCCAATACAAGGAAGAGGGCGGTATGTCTTCTGCTGAGATAACCACAACTACTAATCAAGTCTACGTGTACAAGGGCACAGGATTAAACCTTCACCAAGCCTGAGTCAGAGTTTGAGAGCAGCTAAACACATGCACAGCACAGTCAAAATTAAACACACACACACACTCATACACCATGCACAAACCATGAAAATACAGATGTGTCTACTTCAGTGAACTAATTCATCACACTTTTACCACTGATAGTTTTTTACCTTAGGGGCATAAAATTATCTCCCGCTGAACTGAGGGCTTAGATTCAAGGGTACCCAACAACAATTTTTTTTTTTTCCAGAAAACAAGAATCATGAACAATATTTTTTGCATTAAACTGTCCACTGTTTTTAAAAGAAGGCATTTTTCTAAATTGGACTATCCAATACAGTTTACATGGACTTACTCTTTCAAGTATTAATATAGGGTTAATAGACTCAGCAAGGATTCTTAAGAGTTTGCACTTAAAAAAGGGTATTATAATAGCTCAAATCCACTTATCCAAGAAAAACATGTATATTACCAATAATGAAAAGATATCTAAAAGATCTTCATTTATCTTTTAGTTTTTACATTAAATATAATCCCATGGTATTTAAAAAATATTTTCAGGTCTCAAAAAATTACTTAAAAAACATCTTTAGCATTTTATAATTATGACAGCATGGTGGTATTTATGATCTCATTAATGCAAAGTTTTGAGGTTCCTTTCAATTAAGCATTTTCACTTGGCTTACTTTTCTTTTATTCGAAATATGAAAAGGTATGCCAATCATTGAGTGGGGTGATGACAGAAGTTGTTAAATATTTTTTCACAATATAACTATGTCGCATTTTTATGTGCCTGCCTTAATTTTCAAGTAACTCTTGAAAAGTACCGGTAATCAAAGGACTGCAAACTAAACAATAATTAAGAACAAAACACTCTGGATGACTGGAGAAAATTATGAGGAGGCTCTCTAAACCAGCTCTATTTTCATGTAAACAACTGCTTTAACACTGCTAAAATACATGTGTCTTATTCTGCACTCTTCCTTTTTCTAAAAAAAAAAACAAAAAAAGAATCAGCAGAACAATTAAGAAATACTAAGCCTTCTATGAAGTACTGCAATAATGTTTAACCGAGACTGATGCATTTGTCCTTGACACACTGACCATGTCATCAGGCTACTGTCATGTGATATCATGTCATTTCCCCACCTGGCTAGTGACCTTGTCCTCTAAATGACCTAAAGCTTCCCTCAAGAAGCAGGAGGCCCCTCCCCGCTGCCTCAGCAAGGTCGTATGGGTCAGCGTGTCCTCATCTATAATCCACCACCATTTGTCAGCAGGGAGGCTGGAGAAGGCAGGCTTGCTACAAGGGGAGAATGCCCAATTAGGCAGCTGTCACACAAAGCATAGGCTGCAAAATTATCCCCTGTCAAAAGAAAGAGCAGCTGCGGGTGCCAGTTACAGCAACCTTTCAACCCTTTAGGTACTGGAAACTACACAGAAGTAAATGAAGAACAATTAGCAATAACAAATCGATGAATTAGGACAGTAAATTAGAAACTACCAGCAGGTGAGCTTGGGTCATACATGACATAAGGGCATACCAGACTCCATGCAAGGGTAGGGATGCACAGCAACACACTACCCATTTCCTTGCATATCGATCTCCCCTCCAGCGTTTTCTTCTGGCAAACCTAAAACCCTTTAAAATAGCCATAAGCTAAAAGTGTATATACCTTTTTACTTTTCATGGAGGACCCAAATACACTGCTTCTTGACAGGAGAAAATCTTCCAGAATATTACATCTAGTCAATTCTAAACTGTTCTTCTAATACAATCCATCAGGCTAACCCCTGAAACTTAGTTAGTTATTTGTTGGCCACAAAGTCCAAAATATCAGTTCAAATAATCACACTTAAAATATCATATCCACCTTCCTGAAGTATGTGCCCTGGATCTACTCCGGTCACACTTACAGGGAAACATGTTTTTTAAGAAAGCAACAACCAAATTCTGAGAAAACTTACGTTAATATCATAATGTTGAAGTGAAGTTTCTCTACACGATGTGAGATGTGATTTTGTGTATAAAGGAATAACTGCAAGATGTGCTTCTATGTATGATACACACAAAAAAGTATCAACTATAAAATTACCTTCTCTGAATATTCTGCTCTAATACTATAGAGGTGATATGCATTAAGTCTCAAGCTTAGAAAGCCAATTTACTTGGACTCTATCCAACTAATGTCTGGTACTTAGCACTCACAGGTAACAAAGGAGGAACAAAATGGGGAAACAAGTCCCACAGAGGAGAGGGAGGCCAATATGGCTATTAAGTGTTTATGGACATGGTTTCATTGTGCCTCAAAAAAGTCACATATGTTCACAAACAACTTTCTTAAAGTCCATTTTAAACTAAAACTGCTTTTCTTCCCCCTTAGGAAAAACACGTGTATCTTTTTACACCAGTTCTTTGAAAGTTGAGAAACCTGAACTGTATGTGCTACATTTTCTAAAGACTCAGGGCAAAGTGATTTACTATAATTCCAAATCACAAATGTAAAAGTGAGGAAGAGAAGGTGAGGTGATAAAGAAGCATTTTATTCAACCCTCCCCAACACATTATAAATAAATCACAGTTGCCAGCAGAAAAAGTTTCTGATTGCTACTTCCTAAACCAAACCATTTGATGAAATTTCCAGGAGATAAATATTGTGGGGAGAAAACTTCTCCATTAAAAGCTTATCCAAGAATTGGATTTATAAATTATGTTTCACACCCTGTAAAAAAAATGGCCATTTATAAATTTTCTTAAGTTTAGAATGCAACCTTCTAAAAGTCAGACTAAGGAATTCAAAGTAATGGCAAATAGACAGGAAATGAAGGAGTTAATGCCTTTAGAATTCAGCTTTCATCATACACGGGTGACTATCTCTTTAAATAATTTAAATCCTCTCCATCAACTACAAAGCTGTTTTGAAGCCATTTAGCTTTGTTCTTTACATGTGTTCTAATTAAGAAATGACCTTGTCATCACACACACCAGAAATCCAGGATTATTTCCTACAGCAAAAATTCACAGAGCCCCCAGAAAAAGAAAAAGAGGGGGAAAAAAAGACTTCTTCCTCAGTTCCTCACTAAAGGAAGTTGTTGGCTGGCTGAATGCTGAAGCAGTTTCACCGCATAATTTTTTGTTGTTGTTGAATGTCACAGGGCGGGTTAATGTGACCTTGAGCTGCATCAGCAGCACAGCAAGGGTCGAGATGCCTGCAGGCGCCCTTGTACTGGATTTGCAAGACAAAAACCTTCAAACTGGCTGAAGGACATCTTAAATCTCTTCAAAGGTTTTCCCGAACTAATCTGGGCTGCTCTTAGCAGGATCTGTGCCAGTGTGAGAAGCAAAATTAAAAACAAGGTCTTTGACAGGATGTTGTCTCCTCTTAACCCTTTCCCAAGCAAAACAGAACAAATCACAAGCATTCTGGAGACACAGTTTACCTAGAAGCATTCTTCCATAACAAATTATGTAAGCAAGCAATCACAAAGGATGAGGCAGCTATTAGTCCTTAAAACTAAACCCTCCCATTGAATTCGGGTGGAATTTTTTTCTAGCTCATATTTTTGTGTAGTGAATGGAAGACTTAAAAGATTCTATTTGTTATCTTTTAGATTTGCAGCAAGTGATAGGTTAACATTAAGAGAGTATTTCCATCAACATTAATGTCTTGAATTTTTTTTTAAAGAATAAGCTTTCAGCTGGTTAAGTCATAAACGTCATGCATGTTGCACACAGCTTACTAAAATTAAAACAGGTAAAAAAATTACGTGATATGTTTACTAAATTCCTTATTCCCAACATGATGAATACACTGGTAAGAGGGGGAAAAATCAGAATAGTGAAAGTGAACATAAGTAAAACAAGATAAGGCAATCTCAGTCTTATTGTAAGAAATCAGCAGAACATTTTTTTATTGTAATGTTACAGTATTTCCAATGCAGGCCAAAAGAGAGGGTATTAATACCAGCAGAGGGTGTGAGTCTTCCCTCCAATACCCTTAATATTTAATTTAGTAGCTACAGCTCTCAAGAAATAATGTAGGGGAACAAACAGCTATAATATTTAAAATGCAATAACTTAAAATCAGTGTATCTCCACCTTATGATATGTTAGTTTCTCATCATCAGATATAAGATATGTCATAATTAGTTGTAAAGAGTATTTAGTGTAAGGTGTGCCATGTCCAATAGATTGCAAATTATACCCATTAAAAAAAATAGACTGAGTTCAAGGTTATGCTGAGTGGCAACCAAACTCACTTGAATTCAGGTATGCTTTCCCAAATGGGGTAGGAAGTAACACCCAGTAGGTATATGAGAGTGAACAGTACATGTGAATTTTTCTTTAGTCACTGTGCAAAAGAAGACAGAGTTTATGTTCTAAATGCTATGGCTGAAGTTTGTAAAAAGTGCTTTAGGAACAGAGTGGGCTGTAACTAAGTTTTCAGCTCATCTGTGTCTGTGCCCTAGGTGGTGGTCAGTGATGGTTAAAAAAATGAGTAGGCAGAAGAGAATGGCAGTCACTCTAGGTTACAAAAACAGCACTTAAAGGCAGGGTATTGCTGAGTGTGATACAGGAAGCGGTGGTCCAATGTGACTAGAGATTAGGCTGAAAACACAATCAGGACCAAGGACTTTGAATCAAGGTCATGCCAAGGAGCCGGCCTTTATCTAGTGAGCAGTAGAAGGTTTACGGGCAATGGTATGACTAAATGCATGTTAAAAGACAAAAACAAAAACAGAAGCTGTAGAGTTGTTGATGGCTTAGAGGGGAAAAGTAATTGAAGCAAATTAGTGCAGAGAAGAAAACACAGTCAAAATAAGGCAGGGGAAGGAGAGTTGAAGAAAAAGACAACTCTGAAAAACAATGAAGCCTGGTTTAAATATTTAGTAAGCAATTTATATAACATAAATAGTGTTATAAAATAGGGTATTTTTAATAGCACATTCATTAAATCAAAAAAGGAAGAAAAAAATTATGGTGACTCAAGCCCAGGTTTGTAAAACACTGTGGTAACATGACATGACGAATATTCAAGAAAACTAAGAACTCTTCAGGAGGTATTCAACAAAGAGTCAGAATCAGAATTCTGTTGGAGATTTGAATTTTGTGTATTTCAAATGGCAATCTTCATTAAGTATCGGGTAAGGATTTTGCTGATAAGGCAGCGACATGTACTTTTACAGAACAGTGTGATGGCATAGCTCCCTTGGCTATAAGAGAGAGAGGCCTGGCTTAAACCATAAGGTCGTTGTTGGAGCTCAGAGTTTCAACACTAATGAAAGTAAAATTAACTTAGCAAACATTTACTGACGGCCTACTATGTTTAGGACACAGGATTAAAAATAAAAAGTCCCCAACATTCTATCAGCTTTGTGCTTCTAGTTTATCACTCATAATGATAAATCCCCAAATTACAGCTCACACCATGACACCACACGATAAAAAGATGATGCGTAAACAGAATATTGAACTGTCAGTGAATTAACAAGAGTCTGAATGAGCAGCCATCTTGGTGTTCCCATGCAGCTGACAGGTACACACAATGCATTCCCAAAACTCTCCGGGGAAGACCCAGTAAGTACCCTTTTAATTTGAAAAGAGTCATCAAATAGTGTAAGAGACTAACTGTCCTGCTAAGACCTCAGAAAGAACTTAACGGAGTATCAGCCAAGGTAAGAGGGTAGGGAGTAAAAAAGAACAGGAGTCACTAGGGCCAAGTAACTGTCTACCAGAAAGCAGACAGCACTTTCAGAAAAGAAGAGCCAGCATCAGGGAGCAGGCTGAGGCAAATGGAGGGGAAGGTCAAACAAAGAAGAGCAGAAGAAAAGATTTCCAAGGGAAGACTTCTCACTCCCCTGAAAAAGATACAAACTTTACTTTGTGAAATAATTAAGAAAATGACCAAATCTCTAAACCCTCTGGAGTAAGGAGAATCATCACAGAAGAAGTATTTGGAGGTTCACAGGTCATAAAAAGGGTTAGCACTTAAAAGCCAGGGTACACAATGTTCATTGCAGCTCTATTTACAATAACCAGGACATGGAAGCAACCTAAATGCCCATCGACAGATGAATGGATAAAGAAGATGTGGCACATAGATACAATGGAATATTACTCAGCCATAAAAAGAAACGAAATTGAGTTATCTGCAGTGAGGTGGATGGACCTAGAATCTGTCATACGGAGTGAAGCAAGTCAGAAAGAGAAAAACAAATACTGTATGCTAACACATATATATGGAATCTAAAAGAAAAAAAATGGTTCTCATGAACCTGGGGGCAGGACAGGAATAAAGACACAGATGTAGAGAATGGACTTGAGGACACGGGGAGGGGGAAGGGTAAGCTGGGACAAAGTGAGAGAGTGGCATGGACATATATACACTACCAAATGTGAAATAGATAGCTAGCGGGAAGCAGCCGCATGGCACAGGGAGATCAGCTTGGTGCTTTGTGACCACCTAGAGGGGTGGGAGAGGGAGGGTAGGAGGGAGACGCAAGAGGGAGGGAATACGGGGATATACGTATGCATATAGCTGATTCACTTTGTTATACAGCAGAAACTAACACACCATTGTAAAGCAATTATACTCCAATAAAGATGTTAAAAAAAAAAAAAAAAAAGCCAGGGTACTGACACGGCATAACTAGGAATGATCTTACTGAGTATCCACAAATAAAATGACTTCTCCTTGAGTAAGCATCTCCTTCTTACAGCTGCCAAGCCAACACTGGTAATAGGTTCCAGTACATTCTATGTCTAGACATTAATAGAAGAGTGGGTAACATGATAGACCATGCAGACATAAAAAAAAAAAAGGCAATTTATTAATACTAACCCACAAACACAAAAGCTAGGTTAAAACATTATTGAAATAAAAGTACAGAATATTCTGTTGGCAATTAAAGTGAATTCCTGTAAAGCAGCAGTTCTCAAAGTGTGGTCCAGGGACTCCAAGGGTACCCATGATCCATTCAGGAGGAAGGTGAGGTCAATACTATTTTCATAACACTAAACTGTTATCTGCTTTCTTGTCTCTTTCTCTCATAACTCTACAGTGGAGTTGCCTGGGGTTACAATGTATGGCACTGTGTTGATGGCTACTGGAGTGCATCCTTGTGTACTTCTGTGTTTTAAAATTTTTCTCAGTTTAAATTTCTAATATGGTAAATATCAGCTGATATGACCATCATAAACAAAAACTCTCTGGGGTTCTCAATATTTTAAGAGTATGAAAGAGTCCTGAGCCAAGAAGTTTGAGAACTGCTGCTGGTCCGCAAAAGTAAAGAAGTGCTTCTTGAGAAGTACAATCTTGGTTTTACTCTTCAAATGAAATCTCTACTTCCTGATTCTCAAGAATTTACATTATAACTATGACAGATAAACATTGTTCTCTGTGCAGAAATGCTTCCAAAACTCTGGTGGGAAAAGAAAAGCATGACCTTTTAAAAAGCCTACAGGGGATATGAAATATCTCCCATCTTTCCATAGTCACTGCTATTCTGAATTTACACGAAGTAACGACTCCACAGATATTTATAAAGAAGCTGCTGTGTGTTGAGAGCTAAGGACAGAAGGATAATTAAGCGATAACCTAGCCTTCTGTGGACCCAATCTTGTCAGGAAAAGATATAATCAGTGACATAATGAGATAGTACTATAAGAGAAGGCATGAACAAAGTGGAAAAAAGCACGGAAGGGCAAATTCTTGGGAAGAAGATGGGGTGAGAAGGCAGGCAACACTTTTTTTAGTGAAGGCACTCCACAGAGGTGGCATGTGAACTGGCTCTAACAAAGGTGAGGCTCTGCCAATTTGAAAAGAAGCGAAAAGCATCCTTTAGGCAGTGGGAGGAACATCAGTCCCAGCAGGGAAGCACAGCAGTACACAGTATGTTCTAGAAACTTTAGGTAATCCACTTAAAGAACAAAAATTACAAGTAATTAGAAACTTTTATACAATTTGACAAAGTAATTTGATGTCTTTTGAATTTAATGATGAAAGATTTGGATGTATAATTTGTATGTTTGTTTCTTAATTTCCCATCTGCCATAGATAGAACCTTCTTAGAAACACAATAAAAGTGATTTACTGGGCCTCCCTGGTGGCGCAGTGGTTGAGAGTCCGCCTGCCGATGCAGGGGATACGGGTCTGTGCCCCAGTCTGGGAGGATCCCATATGCCGCGGAGCGGCTGGGCCCGTGAGCCATGGCCGCTGAGCCTGTGCGTCCGGAGCCTGTGCTCCGCAACGGGAGAGGCCACAACAGTGAGAGGCCCGCGTACAGCAAAAAAAAAAAAAAAAGAAAGTGATTTACTAAAATAATGAAGTGAAAACAACAAAACAAAAACTCGCCCATCACCACAAATATTTCGAGAAGCTTAGTGGACAGGTTGCAAGATGGCAGGAATGAGGGAGTAGCAATAGCGGGAGATAAAAGCTTCAAGCTAGAAGCTTGCATAGATTGTACTATCAATAATGTCTCTATTAAGTAAATGCAAAAAAGCAAATAAATAGGGTTTAAAAATTACTAGTAGATCTCTAATCTAGAATGGGGAGATTCTGATTATCTAAATAAAGTGCATAATAAGCTCTACTGTTAGAATCACCAATTTCAGATGTGCAAACCACAGGCCACATGGTTGAAGGGCAAATGTACAAGAGAATCAAGGAAAATTATCAGGTTCAACAAGGTTAATTTAAGTAAAAAAAGACTATGGTCTGTGTAAGAAGAGAAAGTGGATTGACACTTTAATCAACACATTTCAAAATTATTTTAATTACTTCATTTGAAACCTTTCATGGGAGAGGGAAAAAAACCTTAGTTGACCCAGAGGCTTGGTATAGTGGGAATCTTCCTCCCAAAATAATGTTAGTTATGTCGATTAAGGTATTAAGTAAAAGACTTATGGAAAATCAATTCTTCAAAGACATCAAATTCAGAAAAATGTTAATTATATGAATGTTTCCCATTATAATGGTAAATTAGGATTGATTAAAGAAGGTCTGTTACTTTTCTATGGTCATTATGCTACTGGGATCGTTGAATTATTTTGATCAAAGGAGTAACAGCAAATTGGAGTTTTGGGAAGATCCAGCACCTGTGAGAGACTGGAGCAAGGACATCAGTATGGAGGCTTAGCAGCATAAGAGCTCCAGATGAGAAAAGAACTCTGAACCAAGATGCTGGTCATGGGAAAGGAAACTAAAGAGTGGGTGGAAGCTATTGTCAGAAACTAACGATGCTTCATTTGAGCTGAACACCCAAATTTTCTTGCCCAGGTTGTCCACGAAACCAGGGAAACATCAGTGAGATAGCCAAGTTAGTTTACGGCAACTAACCCCAACCCCAGTGACTCACCTAGATTCTGGACTGATCTTGCTTTCACCAGTACCATGTCCTCATTGAAAACTTTGTATAGAAGTTTAAACACCTTTTTTAAAGTATTATTTCTTAAATTAAAAACCTTACTTTGATGAGTGTTATATAAAATTTGGGGAAGACTTTCCATGTTGACAATTAGCCTCACTTCCAACCTGGTAACCCAATCTGTTAGAACTCACCAGCCCACATTTTCATCTCTTCATATAGATACTATATATGACATAAAAGTTTTAACACTTAAGACATCTGTTGAAATAGTCAACAACAATTTAACTGAACTACGGAAAAGATGTACAAAACAGCACTCTTCTCAGTGAGAAATCATGAGCTATATTATAAAAAAAAAAAACCACTTCACTTAGTAAGAAAATGAGTATATTCAAGTATTTTAAACTAAACTGATATATGGTCAATTACCTAATTCTACCCAAGATATTAACTTTTGTATTATCAATATTTATCAAAATTAGCTAATAAATGTTACACACTGAGGTGAACAGAGCAAAGAAAGCACATGGAGTCCTCTAAAGTACAATAAAGGGTGATTTTATTTTGTGACTTATATGGGATGACTATTTCTTTCAAAAGGGGGAGCTATCAAGTGAGTAAGGGAAATCTTGGTCTAAGATACTAAGAAGCTTTATAAACACTTCATGTTTCATATGGTTTGAAATATTCAATTATCAAATCCTTTTCCTTTTTTCCTAATCGTCCTCTTTGGCCTCTCATTCAGGACATTACTATACCTAAAAATATAACACGACTGGTTTCAAAGTGGAGCTGTATGACAAACTATAGTAAAACCTTATGAAATATATTAGTCCAGAGTCTTCAACTGTACTCTGTCGTATACTAGCTATACGACAGAGTACAGGACTCTGTATCTGAAGGACAGTATCTCTGTCCAAAAGGACTAGATACTCCTTTTGGAGACTGACAGTCCACTGGCTAATGTAAGTCCCAGTGAACAGCTATTATAAACTATGATGCAACATCTCCCAAACTTATTTGACCATGGGTTCCTCATTCAAAAGGAAAAACTGTTTAACAAAACGCACTTTAGAAAAAACACACTTAACATATTCACTTTTAAAATCTTGAAATGTTTAAAAATATATGTAAATGATATAGATAATCACTAATAATTCAACTTTAATGGCTTTCAAAGTTGTTCATTGTGTATTCTAAATAATCCATCTTCTATCTGGAAGAAAGATCTAGATTTGATCATTTTTCAAGGACAATTTATTGGCTATGTATATTTACCATCTGGCTATCTACAATTTATTTACCAACTGTCAAAAGTGGTTGGTGCTTACCACAAAACAAGGGTGATGGAAATTAAGAACAACAAACAAGATATAATTATATCTTGCTGGTCACAGGAATATGCATAATTATAATTTTCATTTTAACAGAATTAAAAGTTGACAATTGGGGTTCAATATCAACTATGTTTCAACAAATATAAAAGCAGATTTCAGACTATCAGACATTACCACATAATTATACCTGAATGAAAGAATTTTTAATATTTATAAATAAAAGTTAGGTAGACTTAAAATCTCAATTTAGAGGAAAAAATAATATGTGATAATGTGAAAAATGACTAGCAACAAATAATTACTAATAATTTTATAGCATTTTTATTTAATAAGTATAATGTTTTAAAGATTTCCTTGCTGAAATTACAAGAAAGAATAAGCAGAGTAATTAAAATAAAAGAGAAGTAGAATGATTAAAATAAAAACTTCACCACTAGATTTTCTGAACATAATCAGAACAGTAAAGGAAAAGGAGTTAGTATTATCACTGTGCCAACCATATTATGCTTACAGGTAGAGGACAAATCTGGTTCAAAGTTGCCATCCCCCTTTTGAAACATCATGTCCCATTAAAACACCATGAATTTAGGATAGTCTATCTGCTATCTCTCTTCCAAACAACTAATTATGAGCACAATAATCAATCACTGTGCCTTTTCCCAGTTTACTTGTAGTTCTTCTGCCCACGCATGAGCAGCCTAAGGTCCAAGAGCTTAAGACATGACAAATTCATTTAGGTTGTAACTATACTAGAAAACAAGCAAGTTAATACAAGTAGAATTAGCCACTTACTCATCTCTTTCTGTTGCATTGCCCACCTACTTATGATAATTTAATCAGATTTTTAAATCATTTCTCAGAAATGCTGATATAGTATCATTTGCCTTGTAAGAGGTAACCATTTTATATAATGCAAAAAGTAATCACTGACTTATACTATAATAAGCCCACAATAACCAAATATACTTCTATTTTTCCTCCAAACAATAATTAACTTTTTAATCTGAAATCAGATTGCTATTTTCAGTTTTCTATTAACTATCCATTTTCCCTTGTTTTTGGTAAAAAATTAAGCATCATCAACATAAATACTATTCTTTCAAACATCTCAATCCCTCTCTCCAGAAGTAATCTACACCTGTGAATTCTCAAGAATATTGCTTGTGTTTTTCTTATGGCATTTAACCCCTTTCTGCTGTTTGAGTTTATTTACCTATCTATATTTATTCTTTTCCTGTAAGTTCCTTAGCTATGAGAGTGTATCCTATTCACTTAAAAAACCAACCAACCAAACAAAAAACACTGCCTAATGAAGTAATTTGCATAGATAAAGCACAAAATACAAATCTGGTGATAATAAGCTAACTGATAACTAAGAAAGGACTGTCTGAAATATATTAAAGTCACGATGATTAAGCCTTATGAACTCAGGAAAAATATTCTCACCGTCTGTCTCCAAGGATTGAGTCTCTGCTTTCTGAGAAAGGAAACTGAGAAGGCTGTTGAAAAGTAGCTCTGATGCCATTTGGAGTCTTCAGATTCCCCACTCCTCCTTCAATCTAGTGTGTATCTTAAGAAGAGGAAAAAGATAGTTTGGCATCAATTCCAAACCAGATTCTGGAATATCTTTTGTGAAGTTCTGTAAACTTTTCTCAGTATCTTTTCTTGTTCAAGTTCAATACAGAAAGAGTCATTTGACAGAGAAATATGGACTGTTTATGAAATATAAATAGATCACTAAAGGAAAGCAAAAGGTTTTTGGTTTCTAGATAATACATTTACTTGATAAAAGTAGACGCTTCAAGAAAACAAACTGTGAAAAAGGTTTATAGTTGCTAGGATGCACTTATTAACCTTTGTTAATTTCAAATTTCTATCAAACTAATTCAGTTAAGTTACATGTAAAAATTCTAAATACTCCCAAGGATATATTTCCAAAATTTTTTTTAAAAAGGAAGCAAAAAAATAGCTAGCTTTTTTCATATTAAGCTTTGTCTGTTTCAAAATACTACCTATGTAACCTTCTCAGCACAAAATTTGGTAATAAATACCAAATGTTTTATGTCCATAGAAAGACTTGTACACCAATGTCCACAGCAGTTTTAATAGCCAAAAACTGGAAACAATGCAAATGCCCATCAACAGGTGAATGAATTATGGTATATCCATACAATGGAATATTTACTATTCAGCAACAAAAAAGGATATACTATTGATATAAACAACAACATGGATGAATTTCAAAACAATTATGCTGAGTGCAAGAACCCAGACAAAAAGGAATACATAAGTGTGTGGCTCCATTTGCATAAAAATGTAATAAATGCAAATTAATCTACAGGGAGAGTAAACAGATCATTGGTTGCCTGGGGATAGCACAATGGAAAGGTACAAGAAGAAGGGATTACAAAAGAGTATTATCTTAATTGTGGTGCTGATTTCATGGGCATACACACATGTCAAAAGTTATCAAACTGTATGCCTTAAATATGTGCAGTTTATTATATGTCAATTACATCTCAGTGATGTGAAAAGAAATCATATTTCTTAAAATGTTGTATACCCCTTGATGTAGCAATTCCAAGTATAGGATTTATCCTAATTGGAAAAAAAGAAAAAAATAGAGGATATGTACAAATATCTAGCTATAAGCTTATCATTATGTACTACATAGCCATTAAAATGTTACATAAGGTAATTAAGTTTCATGGAATAATATACTATATTATATATTAAATGATAAAAACAGGAAACAACATTATGTTCAGCATAACTGAATTTTTGTTTTAAAATTATACAAAAATAGATATAGTAATTATTTTTGCAGAACTGACTTTTTCTTTTCCTTTTTCCTGATTTATATTTTCTAGTTTCTTTACAATAAATGTGCATTACTTTTGTAATAAATAAAACAAATTAAAGGATGAAAATAGCAACAGCTTACCACTGTCCACTCCCTAGTATATGTATAAAACAAACACTCCTAGGATGTAGTGCACATTACAGATTTCTGGGTTATCATGTCACCCTCACCAGCAACCTACCAAACAATAGTGAGAAAAGGGCAGGTCTGACAGGATGAACTGGAGTCACTATTAGTAAGCTACATGCTTTACCAGTTACAAAGCACTTTTATGGACATGACCTCACTGAATCTTCATAACTCAGTGAAAAAAGCAGAGAAGGCATTACCCAATTTTACGGAGGAGAAAGAAACAGTGTGCAGGGCTGGTTAAGTGTCATGCCCCAAATTATAGATACTGGACTCAAATTGAGCCTTGACTATAAATCCTGATAGGAATTCTGAGAGAGTAGGGAAAAGTCACTTCTGATAATCTATAACTACAAGGCAGTACTTTACCCGTGAACTTAAAAATAACCATATTTACAATCAATTTAGTATTTCTATTAGAATGTGCCAGGGGCCTTGGAAATGTGCTAAATTCCCAGTCCCCAACCTCAGAAGCTATACCCAAGACAACCCCATCTGGCCCCTTGTCAACATTATAATTGTTCACTTTTTAGTCACATTTCTTTCCTTCTTGAAAAAAACATGTATTACCTTTTGTTTTCAAGTTGGAAAAGAAAGTAACCATAACTATATTTATGGATACTGGGAGGAGTAACTTACAAGTTGATGTCAAAAGGTCTAACTTAAAATACCACCTTTTGGGGCTTCCCTGGTGGCGCAGTGGTTGAGAATCTGCCTGCCAATGCAGGGGACACGGGTTTGAGCCCTGGTCTGGGAAGATCCCACATGCCGTGGAGCAACTAGGCCCGTGAGCCGCAACTACTGAGCCGGTGCGTCTGGAGCCTGTGCTCCGCAACAGGAGAGGCCGCGATAGTGAGAGGCCCGTTCACCGCGATGAAGAGTGGCCCCTGCTTGCCACAACTAGAGAAAGCCCTTGCCAAATAAATAAATAATTTTTTTTAAAAAGTTGCAAAATGTAATTTAAAAAAATAATAATAATAACAAAATAAAATACCACCTTTTGGGCCGTAGCTTTTTTGGCACATGAGCAGACAAGAAATAGTCTCTAAACAGGCATATTCACCAAAGGAAACGACCAATTCCTGACAAGAGTAAAAGTAAATACCTTCGGAGGAGCTGGTTGGTATCTGTTGACAAGGCCTTGAAGCATAAGGAACCCTTCCTGCTACCACTCTTACCAGCACTCCCGGGACAGTGAGAAACTTAAACAAAAGGTAATGACAGCTCTCATATACTGGGCAGTTACTATTAACAGACACTGCACTAAACCCTTTATATACAACCCCATGAGATGATGATTATACAGATGATCATTTTACAGATGAGGAAACTGAGTTTAAGTTACCCCAAATCACAAAACTAGTAAGAACTTAAAATGGAATTCAAACTCAGGTATATTTTACTTGAAAACAAGACAGGGCCTTGGCAGTTCTCTGGAACATAATCCCTGACTTTTTTCTAGTACTACTCACTTACCATAGTCTCAATTTGGGTAGTGCAAAACACCTCGTAATAGTACATAAAGTTCACGAGTCTACATTTCTCCATGTAGAGAGGAAAACATATTCAGTGCCCACAGTTTATGTCTGATACTTTGCCACATTCTAGAATTGTTTTAATGGTTGGTCTCTATTAAAGCATTATTATAACCCTTTTGAGCTAAACATATGACCACAGGAAGGATACATTAGAAGAATACTTAAATAAAAATTAGCAAAAGATAATATAAAATAAACCACTATCATAGATTATTAGTAAATGGAAAAATGAGCCTTAAATCCAAATCAATGAAATATGCCAGATGTGTTGTAAATCATGTAGGAAGGAAGCATGTCTATGAATAATAAAACATTCAAATAACTTTCTTATAATTATACTGTGGAATATTATGTAATCATTAAAAGATATGTTTCCAAAGAATATATAATGACATGATACAATGATCAGAATATGACTGCCAAGAAAGCAAGACACTAAACTATATATTTGATATTAGAACAAATTACAGGGGCAAGGCACTGTGCTAGGTATTGGAATTACAAAGTGAACAGGACAAGTGCAAACCCTAGTGCTGAACTACTTACTCTTCACTTTATTCTTTGTGTGACTTTAAGGCCTCCAGGTTTTTTAGATACCAGCTTTTCGTCATCTCCTCACAGGAGCTTTTCCTCACCATTTTATACAAAGTAGCTTCTTCTCTCTCTCTCTCTCTCTCTCTCTCTCTCTCTTCTCTCTCTCTCTCTCATTTTGTTTAAACTCGTTATTTTGTTTTCTGTTTCCTTCATTTCTTTTTTGTCTGTGTCTATTGAGATAATCATGCAGTTTTGTCCTACATTCTTTTGATAAGGTATATTACATTAGTTGATTGTTTCAAAGTGAAATAACCTTTCCTTTCTGGGACACATGCCTAAAACTGATACCAAACTTACTGGTGAAAGACTGAATGCTTTCCCCCTCTAACACTGGGGAAAAGGCAAGGATGACCGGCTCTAGCCACTACTATTCAACACCGTACCAGAGATTCTACTCAGTGCAATAAGGCAAGAAACATAAAGACATACAGATTGGAAAAGAAAAAGATAAAAAACTCTTTATCTGCAGGCAACATGATCCTGTACGTAGATTATATTAAGGAAGCAAATAAAACAAAACAAACAAAAAAGCTATCAAAATTAAGAAAGCTTTGAAAGATTGTAGGATACAAGATCCATGTGTAAAAATTAATTGCATTTTTATATACTAGCAACAAACAATCCAAAAATGAAAATTTAAAAGTTCCCCTCACTCACAATAGTAGCAAAAAATAAAAGACTTATGAATAAATTTAATTTAAAAATGCAAAAGCCATACACTTAAAATCCAAAACAATGTTAAGAGACATTAAAGGTCTAAATAAACAAAGATCCATTCCACCTTCATGGACTGGAAGACTCAGTATTGTTAAGATGGCAATTCTCTCCAAATTGATCTATCAAAATCCCATCATGCTGTTTTTTGTAGAAATTGATCCTAATATATATATATGATAGTCTAAAGAACGTAAAATATCCAAACAATATTGAAAAGGCAGATTAAAGCTGCAGGACTTTACCTAATTTCAAAACTTACATAAAGCTCTAATAACCAACACAGTGTGATACTGGCATAGAGACAGACATTTGGATAATGAAACAGAATGGATAGCCCAGAATAAATTCTCACATTCATGGTCACTTGATTTTCAATAAATGTGCTATGGCAATTCAATGGGGAAAAAAGTCTTTTTAATAAATGGTGCAGGAACAGCTGGATATTCACATGCAAAAATAAATTGATAAATAAGTATCAACATTTACCTCACAACATACAAAAATAGTAACCCAAAACAGATCATAGCTCAAACTGTAAGAACTAAAACTACAAAACTTCTAGAAGAAAGCATAAGGGAAAAAAAAAAAATCTCGTGACCTTAGGTCAGGGTAAGATTTCTTAAATATGACAAGCTCAATCCATTAAAAAAATGGACTTCATCATATTCTCCAAAAGACACAATTTAGATAAAAGACAAGTCCCATAATGGGAGAAAATATTTGCAAATATTTTCTATATATATTCTTTATCATGTATACATGATAAAGGAATGGTATCCAGCATATTAAAAGCCTTAGCCCTCAAGAATAAGATGATAAGTCAATTTTAAAAAACAGGCTAAAGATTTGAAGACTTCACCAAAGATACATGAATGTTTAGTAACTACACAGAAAGATGCTCATCATCATGACCTATCAGAGAAATGCAAATAAAACTATGAGATTTCATTATACACCCACTAGAATAGATACATATTTTTTTTAAAAGACTGAATAATTCAAAGGTTAGGGAGGATAGGGAGAAACTGAAACCTTCACACATTGCTGATGAGACATAAAATAAAATAGTATAGCCTCTTTGGAAAACAGTTTGGCAGCTCCTTAAAAAGTTAAACATAGAGTTACTATACAACCCAGAATTCTTACTCCTAGGTATAAACGGAAGGGAAAACTTATCCACACAAAAACCTATATATGCATGCTTACAACAACATTATTCATAACAGCCACAAATTAGATGCAACCTATGTGTCTATCAACCAATGAATAACAAAATGTGATAACATCCAATACAACGGAATATTATTCAGCCATCAAAAGGAATGAACTACTGATATATGCTACAATATAGAAGAATCTTGCAAATTATTATGCTTAGTGAAAGAAGCCAGTTACAAAAAAACATGTATTATATGATTCCATCTATGTGAAATGTCCAGAATAGGCAAATTCAGAGACAGGAAGTAGATTAGTAATCACCTAGGGCTGAAGATGGAGGAGGATAAGAGTGACTGCCAATGGGTATGGGGTGCCTTTTAGGTTCATGAAAATGTTCAAAAATTCAATGGTGGTGTTGATTGCACACCCGTGTGGCTATAAAGAACACTTTAAATGGGTACATTTTATGGTATGTAAATTATCTCAATAAAGCTGTAAAAAAAACCCCACAATGATTAGCTAGTAATTATTAAAATATCAAAAGTAATTTCAGAGTAGAAACCTGGACTTCTAATCTGACTTATTTGCTTTTGAGCATGTCTGACATTTAATCTGAACAGGTTTTAGTATTCAATTAATTGTAACTAAATATAAATCATATAAGAAAATCAACTGTGTTTTCACACACCAGTAACAAACAGAAAATAACATTTAAAAAACATCCAACAAGAAAATGTGTCTAAAGAACAAAAGTAACTTGTAAATACTGCAAATTCTATACGGAGAAAATATTGGAAGACATTATTAAATACAACCTAATAAATGGGATGACATACCATGTTCCTGATAGAAAGACTCAATACTATAACATGGTAATTCTCCTCAAACTAAACCAATACATTGAATGCAATGCCAATCGAAATCCAAAGGTTTTATAAGATGATTCTAAAATTTACAATGGGACAGCAAAAGCCCGTAAGAGACAAGCCATCCAACAAGAAAAAGCATACTGTACAGAATGTGCTCTACCTATATGGAGACTTATTTTAAAGCTTTACCCATTAAGTTAGTGTGCTCCTGGAAAAGAGACAAACTGACCACTGGAGAAGAAACAGACCTTCACACATAAGGAAAATGATATTTAATAAAAGTTGCATTGCAGATCACTGAAGTAAGAAGGAAGCATTCAATAGTGGTGAAACAACTGGTTATTCATCTGGGGGGAGAAAAAGAAATTGGATCTCTACTATATAATATATAAAAAATAAATTCCAGAGGAATTCAAGTTTTAAGAAATCAAGTCTCTAACATTTTTAAAACAAAATATAAGAGATATCTTTAGGAACTCAGAGTAGCGAAGGTTTTCTTAGGACATAGAAAGGGTTAACTATAAAGCATATGGTTAATAACTTCAACTGCATCATACTTAAAAACTTCCATTCATCAACAAATACAACAAAGAAAAAAGATAAACTACAATACCACAAAGAACGTTCCCCAAAAAGATTTTGGTATCCAGAATGTATGTGTGTGCGTGTGTGTGTGCGTGTGTGTGTGTGCGTGTGTCTGTGTGTGTGTGGTATAACATTTTAATTAAAAATGTAAAGTGGCATCCCTAATAAGGGGAGTCAGAGCCCAAGCAGGATGAGGCGGGTGTCCGTGGTGGTGGGAGGGGACAGTGTGGCGTGGGAGTCCGCGCCCAAGCTCTGGAAGGGTGGTTTAGGGTGAGCAGAACCCTGCATGGCAGTAGTCCAACGATGGGTGTCAATGTCTGCTGAGGGTGCCCATAAAAAGATGCACGATGCACCGTGCTGTGCAATGTAGGAATCCGAGTGGGGTGAGGAGGGCTTCCACATAAGCGGCTTTGAAGCTCAAATAGAATTATGGGGTGGTGGAGGGTCAATGGAAATGGCAGATCCACCACATACAGGGAGACTGATCAAATAAGTAAGTAAATTTAGGAAAACAATAGGCAATTTTCCCACTGTTAGAGAGGAGGTACAAAAAAAGGGGGAAAATGTGGTTTAACTCTATAATATGGGAATGAAATTGGAGGTAGCAATATGGTCGAGGAATGACATGTCAAAAGGACACAGAAGCCAACTTGAAGGGGATCCCACCGGCTAACTCAGGGTAAGATAAGCATCAAAATAAGTAACAACAGTAATGCATTATAGCTCATTGAATAAAACACAGAATCATGTGCTCACAGTGATACAAAATAACTTAATTAATGAAATGAGAGTTTGACCAGGACGGGGATATTTACAGCTCCAAAGCACCTTCACACAAAATAATTACTAATTACAGAGGAAAAATGAGTAATTTCACAGTAGAGAAACCTGGCCAACATCCTCTGAATCAAGTAATCCAAGTGAACTTCAACAGTAATAGGTCAAAATGAAACCAGGTGCCACCTTACAAGATGAGAAGACACAGTGTAACATCTGTGATATTCCTGACAAATATTCATAACCTACATCTAATCATAAGGTAGCAGCAGACAAACCTAAAGGAAGAGACTTCCTATGAAATAACTGGCCTACATAGTCTTCAAAAGTGCCAAGGTCTTGAAAGTCAAACAAAGGCTGAAGAATGGTTTCAGATTGAAAAAAAGACTAAAGAGATGTGACAAGTAAAATGCAAGCCGTGATTCTAAATTGGAACCTTTTACTATAAAGGACATTATTGGGATGACTTTTGAAAAGTGAATGAGACCTGAGGATTAGATGGTAGCAATGCATCAGTGTTAATTTCTTGATTTAATGGTTTTTATTGTGGTTTTTAGGATAATGTTCTTGTTTGTAGGAAATATACACTCATTTATTTAGGGGCGATGGAGCATCAAATCAAATCTTCAGGGGAAAAAAATGTATCTTTACTGTACCTGCAACTTCTCTGTGTTATTTTAAAATTTTAGAATTTAAAAAATAACTGCATTTAATGCACAATCTTAAGTACATAATGGACAAAAGACATGAACAAGCATTTTGTGTAAGAAAAATACCAATGTTGAGTATCACATGAAAAGATGTTCAACCTCATTAGCAATCACAGAAAAGCAAATTAAGACCATAATAAGATGCTATTTTGCAGCCACTAAATTAGGAGAAGTTAAGAAGCCTGACAATTCTGAGTTTTGGCAATGATTCGGCTCAATAGGGGGTCCTGATACATTGCTAGTGGAAGGTAAAATGGTCCAAAGACTTCAGAAAACAATTTGGCATTATTTCATACAGTTGAACATTCTCTATGCTTCTACTTAGGTATTTCTCCTCAAGTCTTGCACATGTACACCGGTACACATACAAATGACTGCTGATACACAGACACATCTGTATCAATGTATAGATACATCAAAATGGATATATCAAAAATGAATAAAACAAGCAAACAAAAACCCAACAACAATAACCCAGATGTCCACCAATAGGACAGAAAATAAATTCATACAATGGAATATTACTCAGCAGTGAAATAAATGAACTACAATTACATTCAACAATATAAATAATGTCAAAGAAACACAATGAATGAAAAAAAGTCTCAGAAGACTACACACAGTATGCTACCAATTTTACAAAACTTAACAAAAAAGCAAAATTAAACAGCATATTATTTAAGAAACCATGTGATAATAAAAAGAAAGTAAATGATTAACACAAAATTGAAGAGTAGCTGGGGGTTAGGGAGGGCAGTAAGGGTAAAGGTATAGGCAAGGAGAGGCACATGCTGACAGATGCAACTGTATTAGTAACTAAGTCCTGATCCCATGCTGGTTGGTGGGTTCCCAGGAGATCACTTTGATATTGTGCTTCATAATTTAAATATATTCCTTGTTTATATCATTCATGTTTACATAATAAAAAAGTAAGCTGCTATAAGAGTTTTACTTTGACAAGAATCTTGTTTAGGTGAGCATCTTAATCATTTGCACACATGAACAAATGCTAACTGCTAGGCAATAGATTTTGCAAACTCTCCTTTTTTTAAAAAACAAAAGCAAAGGAGAATATAAAGAAATACACTCTAAAGAACTTGAAAGCAAATTTGTAGATTAAAAACTTATAGCTTGGTCAATCAAGGAATGAGGCTAATTCATATCTGCCATCAATTTGGTCGCAAACGAAACTAACACAAATGCTTGCTTCATTACTGTAAATTTGCAGAACTCTCTCATGAGAGATGGTCGTTTTGCAAAAATTACTTAACACGAGAAATAGGTAAACTGAAGTAATTCAGTACACTTCATGTTCTGAACAAACAGATTTCCCCTCTAAATATACACATTTTCCCTCACTGGTCAGATAGGCCAAAGGTCATATATTCACCATGATTGGCCAAAAGTGTGATGAGAAAAGCCTAATCCATTTTAAAGAGCAATATTTCTTTGCTCAATAAATAATTTCTTGTATTTATTACACAGTACTTTTATCTGACAAAACAATTATAATTCCGTTTTCTCAACAACCTCACATTATGGATAGGGCACATTTTATCAAGCGATGCCTACTACTTCATGTCCCATAATTTTTTTACGTTTTTAAATAAATTAGAAATGATAATGTTCTAAATCAAATTTTCTACCTAAATGTTTCTTGAGCACCTATAATATGAAAGGTACTTTACAAGGTGCTTCTCAGCATTTTATGCGATGCACACAGACTGAAAACCGTAGCTATGTGCGGCATCCTTGTTAAATGTAAATAAGTGCAATAATCTGGTTAAAAGACATCTTGGACTAATTCCTCTTCAAAAGAAAAGCCATTCATATGGATACACTCGCCTAAGGTATATTGTACTGAACTTTCTCCTGACTTGGATCACTACTGAATAATATCCCTGTGCATTAGCTACAGGCTGCACAATACTGAGGAAGTTGGGGTGTGGGAGGATAACCTGGACAGTTAACAACACACGTCTTTAGAAGGACCACTTACTGCATCATGTTCAGAGTAAACAGACATACACTAAATCCATATCATCGGTCCTTGTGGTGTATTTCTTTTTTTAATGTGTATTTTTAACATGATTTGGGGCTTCAAAACTGAAGTACTGACTCAAGGAATAAATATATTTAATATGCAATTTTTGAAACTAAAATATAGTAGGCACTAAATAAATGCTCAGTGTATAAATGTTTCTTTGAATGCTCCGTTTTAAAATTAGTTCCAGTGTTTCCCTGTATTTGTTCAATGGAACGTAAAATAGTCCTGCCCCTGCATAACACTTTTATTTCCCCCTTCTGTATTCTCTCCTTATTGCTGTTGTTTGAATATATATACATTTTTGAAGCCTTTTCCTGTTATTAATGGCCGAAGTCATCCTTTTAAAAAATATAGGGCTTCCCTGGTGGTGCAGTGGTTGAGAGTCCGCCTGCCGATGCAGGGGACACGGGTTCGTGCCCCGGTCCGGGAAGATCCCACATGCCACAGAGTGGCTGGGCCCGTAAGCCGTGGCCGCTGAGCCTGTGCGTCCGGAGCCTGTGCTCCGCAACGGGAGAGGCTGCAGCAGTGAGAGGCCCACGTACCGCAAAAAAAAAAAAAATATATATATATATATAGATATAGATATAGATAGATAGATAGATAGATCTGTCTTCAAGAAATATTTATATACATAATTGTTTATTGGACATGTCAAATTTAATATGTCAATAACTGAGTTCTTGTTCTTCCTAATCTCAGATAATATCAACTCCATTCTTCTAACTGTTCAGGCCTCAAACCCTGGCTGCCATCCTAGAGGCCTCTCCTCTTCTCACACCTCACATCCAATTCCTCAGCACATTTTGTGGGCTTTCCATTAGAAATATTCAGAATCCAACTACTTCTTATTGCTCCCATCCTAGTCACCATCATTTCTCCTCGATTATTACAAAAGCTTCCTAACTGGTTTCCTGGCTTCTGTTTTTAGTGCCCCTTTGGTCCATTTAACACAACAGCCAAAGTGATTATGTAAAAATGTTACACTGGATCACTCCTCTGCTCAAAACTGTCTAGTGGCTTCCCCTTCTGACCTCACTTCCTGTGATCCTTCCTTATTCACCCCACTCCAGCCACAGGGCGTTTAACTAGAACACTCTTCTCCCCAGAGAGCTGCATCATCAGCTCCCACGCCAACTCAGCCTTTACTCAAGGCATCTTCTGGGTGAGACTTCCCTGGACATAATCTGAAATTGCACGCACACCCCATCCCAGACCTTCCATGTTCCCTTCTCTAATTTTAATTTAGCACTTGTTAATAAGAGGTCATGAAATTGAATTGCTTTATATTTTTGTCTATCTCACCAATAAAATGTAAGCTCCAAGGGGGCAGCAATTTTTTCCCCTTCTGTTCACTGCTCTATCCTCAGAGCCTCCCCCTTTCTTACTGGCTGGCAGAACACTCACCCTCTTACCCTTAGAAGGTGAATATTGATTAGGTCAAGCTGCTTAAGGCAAGTAATATTTACTCTGCCAAAAAGGGGTTTAGGCACAGGCCTATGATACAATTATGGCCAATGAAGTTTACTAGAAAATGTTTCTCCCCACTTCAAAAAAAAAAAAAGTGGCATGGAAAAATAGCTATCTTGCAACCATGAAGAGTGACACTGTCAAAACACTCAAGATGGCAGAGAAGAAATATGGAAAATACCTTGTGGGTCTTTGATAACGTTATTACGACAATTAATTAACGACCAGTAATCTAAATTTCCTGTTGGGTGAGACAATATACTCCTTACTGCTTAAGCTATTTTCGTAAGGTCTTCTATTACTTATATCTTAATCAACACAGAAACATTTTTCAAATATTCAGTTTCCCGAAATGTGTTAAGTCGAGCTAAAGTGAAGATGGATGTCAGATGTTTTCTCCCTTTTCTGTGCTGCACGCCTAGAGAACATGTCATATGACAATAAACAAGATCTCTCAATGTGAATCATATTTTCTCACAGGAATGACTGTATAAACAGTGCATCGGTTCTTAACTAAGAATTGAAAGTAAACATATAACTGAAGCAAAGGCATTCCGAATATAGAGCTTTAAAATACTTCAAATAATAAAATTATATTCTAAACCACTATATGCCTAGCCAGATTCTGCAAAACGATTAGTGCTCACCCAAAGAAAGGAAGAAAGGGAAGGAGAGAAAATTAGGTGGTAAGAAGGGAGGTGAGGAGGTCCCAAGGCCAAATAAAATCAGATGATGAATTAAATAAAATAATTATGTTTCCTTTGTGTGTGAACACACACTGGAAGGCAGCTGTGGGACACCTTCATTCATTTGAGATGCACCCTTTCATCCCTGACTGGAAAAGAAGGTGGGGTGAGAGTCAGTTACAGTTTGAGTCAAAGGGCTTAGAGTCATCAGGTTTTGCTTTTTAACTCAAAGCTAACCCATTAGTCATTAACAAAGCCCAAACTACAGCTATTCAAAACTAGTAACTCTTCATGTTCTCAGTATAACAACGTACCAAACCATACTGCCTCCTCATAAAAGTCTTATCAACTGAAAATTCCTAGAAGGTAAAAATCCCTATACCATTGAATAACTTACTCTAGACATACTGGGCCCAAAATAGAGGATATAAAAAATTAACTTTATATAGAATACACTTAACTCTATCCTAAATATTATACCTATGATATGTGGTAATTATATAATTAGCAATCTTTTATTAGCTGTCATTTTGAAAAATTATTGGATGAATTACAGCTCTAAATAAAATTATTGAAAGCTGTTGAGAAAAGCAGAGATTTCCTTTAAAATCTTCTCACCATATTTTACAACAGTAAACGAAAGCAATACAAATTATTGTGTTGGTGAAACTTCAAAAAGTAGTCATGAATCAACTTAACTGAGGACTCTAATGCAGAGAGTACATCTGATCATCCTAGGGTTGACTATTACTGACCTCTGGTACAATCTCTGCCTCTTCCTGCTCTACCTTGTTTTTTCTTTGGGTCACTCCACATACAGGAAATGAAACAGGAAGGAAAGTAGATGCAAGAATAAAGACTGGATTAAAAGTACAAAGCCATGGAGTGACCACAAAAATGGATGCTGTCGTAGGCCATTCAGGGTGCTATAATAGAATACCATGGGCTGGTATTCTATTATAAAACACTAGAAATTTATTACAGTTTTGGAGGCTGGGAACTCCAAGATCAAGGAGAGGTCGGATTGCCTGGGGAGAGCCTGTTTCCTGGTTCACAGACAGCCATCTTCTCACTATACCTCACAGGGTAGAAGGGGAAAGGGATTTCTCTTGAGCCTTTTTATAAGCATTAATCCCATTCATGAGGGCTTTTCCTTCATGACCTAATCACCTCCCAAAGGCCCCACCTCCTAAAACCATCACCTTGGGTGAGTGGGTGGGAGCGCTGTTAGTATTCCAACACATGAATTTTGCAGGGACACACATTCAGACCATAGCAGATGCAATGTAAACATCTATTTTTACAAAACATAAACCAGGTGCCATTTTTACTACAAGAGATTCAGAGCACTGTAGTATTTTATTTTAATGTAAGTCAACTAAACGTTATACAAATAAAAAGAAAAAAGCATTCACTCCCAAAATTCCAACATTAACCATTCAATCAAAAAAAATTAGGAACTATATTTCCCACAAGTATTCAAGGCCGTGTCCAGAAGTTATCTATCTGTGGACTAAAAAGAACAGCAAAAAATTACTACAGATCATGTGCCAGGAACTGCATTGTGCTTTCTATGGTTTAATTCCTTTAATTTTCAAAACAACCCTATAAAATTATCCCCATTTTACAGATGGGAATGCTGAGCCTTAGGAGGCAAGATTACTAGCCCAAAGCCAATAGTCACTAAGTGGCAGAGTTAGGATTCACACTTGTTCAAAACCATCACACACACCACAGTGTCTCAATCCTTGTCAAATTCAATCCACTTACCTGTAAATACTGTTTTGACTTGAATATGGTTTTCTAAAGACTTTTTAAAAGCCACAAATATATTTCTATATTTTAATGACTCTCAACATGGAATGCAAGTTTTTAAAACAACTATTTGGAGGGTTAATTCCCAGCTATTATGATTAACTTTTATTAACTAGATGGCAAATAATACCAGTTATTGACAACAGTGTTAAGTCATGTATTATCTCCTTTAATTGTTACCTATAAAATAGATATTACGTAACTTTACGGATGAAGAAACTAAGGCTCAGAACAGTGGAGTGGGTTGCCCAAAGTCATATAGCAGGTGAGGAGTACACCATGATTCCGATTCAGGTCAGCGTGCCTCTACAATGCATTCCACAGACCACTGCTCAATAAAGGCTCCACCGTTGCAAACCAGTTGCCTTGGTCAACTTGTCTCTTGATCATTTCACGAAAAATAGTCTATTTTTAGATCACCAGTCAAATTTTCTGTACCTAGAGCTACGCTGAAGACACAAATATATATACTAGTCCTTACTGCCCCCACTAGCCTCTTTAAGTAAAAAATACATTTCTAGGGTAGACTAGTTTCTGGCAATTTCTATTAACAAATTCATCAAAAACGGTTGACCCTTGTTTGGAACTACATGGGTCCACTTACATGTGGATTTTTTTCAATAAATATATTGGAAATTTTTTTGAGATTTGTGACAATTTGAAACAGCTTCAGACAAACCACCTAGACTAGAAATATCAAAAAATTAAGAAAAAGGTATGTCATGAATGCATAAAATGTATGTAGATACTAGTCTATCCTTACATAGGCATAAGGTGAGTGATAGTTAACATAAAATTAATAATGTGTTAATTTTCTGTTTTATAACTTTGCCTTCAAAGAATTACATTACTGCACAGTATGCTCCCCGAACATGAGTGTAATACGGTATGCCATAAAAATTTTATAAGGATTCATTCATTAGTGTATAGGCTGGGCTGCCGTGAAACAACTGTATTGATTACACTAGGCTACCATAAAGCGATCATACTGTTCTTCTTCATTATCAACGCATGAATTGTTATATCTGTAAATAAATATGAAATTTTCACATGATCTTTTCATGTTTGATGTCTAATGTTAATAAAGCATACAACATCTACAACGTTTTACATCATATAAGACAATATTGATGTAGGTACTGACAGACAATTCATCTTAACAGATGATGTAAACTTAGCATATGGATGAATACAGCACAGTACTATGCATTTTCTCTTCCTTCTGATTTTCTTAATAACATTTTCTTTTCCTTAGCTTACTTTATTGTAAGAGTACAGTACATAATGCATTTAACGTACAAAATACGTGTTAGTTGACTATTTTATAGGTAAGGCTTATGGTCAACTGTAGGCTATTAGTAGTTAAGTTTTGGGGGAGAGTCAAAAGTAATATGCAAATTTTCAAATGCACAGGGTGGGGGGCTGGTGACCCAACTCCTGTCTTTTTCAAGGGTCAACTGTACACTGTTTTTGTTACTATCACAGCATAAGCATCCTGAATTTTCCTTCCTGGAATAAAGCCTGTTAAACCTCTTTGCAGGAAAATCTGTATGACTTTTTAAGTATCAAAAAGCTGAGGAAATGTTGATACTTTAAAATAAATCTTGACCCAGTAAGAACTGGCGCTAGGTCTTTTATTTTCTTGCAGTCAGCAAAAGCACAAATCTATAAAAATTCAAATAGTAGTTAAGGGCATGCATTTTGAAGTACTTACATGTGGGGTGAGTTATTTCACAAACCCATACGTACTGAAAAAATGTTTTTAATCTGGGTATGTGAGCAGAAATCACTTTTTAAACCTATAAATGCTATACAATGAAAGAAAAAGCAAGTCCATGTGGGGTTTTACTAACTGTTCTCTGGGGGGAAAAATTATTACTGGCTGTTACGCACCTTGCTTTATAGTTCAGATGCATTCAGAAGCTGCTGTTTCTAACCCTGTATTAATCTAGATATTTGAAAATCAAATGATGGCCAGTTTAATCACCCAGCAAAAACAAGCAACTGTGTATGTGGAGGGCAGGATTAGAGGAAGTGGAGAGAACTAGGTCAGTAGGTGGCAGATGTTAACTGGTTCAAATTTGAAAGGCGTTCAAAAGTACAGACCAGAGTTTACGAAAACTCTTAAAGTGGAGGAGAAACAAAGAAAGAAAAATGCAAAATGTGTGTAAGAAAAGATCCTAATTTAGAAGGGTGTGCTATTGAGTAAACAGTGGTCATCCAGAAACTTATTTCTTTTGAAAAATATAGAATTAACAACATTGTCAATAACATGTTATCTTTCTAGAATGTTACATTGGTGACAACGAACTTTATTGCCTCATTTACTTTGTGGACTATTCCTGTGATGTAGGTTGTATCCTCGTTTTACAGATCAGGAAACTGAGGCTCAGGTTAAGCAATTTGCTAGCAGTCCCCATGGAGAGCTATGGCTCAAATATAAATCTTACGATTCTAAGACCAGCATTTTCCTCATCACATATTGAACTGTGGCCATGATGGTGGCAACTCTTTAAGTGTCTGCGTAAGAGGTAAAAGAGAAGTATATCCCTTGGGTTAATTATTGTTTTTAATAAAACAAAGAAAGAAAACAACTACTTCTGCCTTCTCTCAGGAGAAAATGGGAATCCTATCCCTAATAAATGTTTTCTTTTAAAATACAAGTTTATAAGCTAGTGACTAGTGATCATGTGATAAGCCTATCAGAATAAAAATCTAAATGCTGAAACTTGAATGTCTTAAATAGTTCACAGAGATTTATTTCAGACAATTTTGGTGGGAAAAACAAAAGCATGATAATCTTCATTTTACATTAAAGTAACCAAGAGGAAAAGACGTTACATTATTTTGTAGAAGACTTAAGCTAAAATAATAGTATTCTGTGGTCACCAGACTAGGTTTAAATTGGATGTGACTTTGTAACAAATACTGTCATGACGTTTTCACCCTTAATAGAAACTCATGGGAGTACTTAAATAAAATGAAAATGTTATCCATTTCTTATTTCCTGAAATTACCGTGAAAATGGCAGCTTAGCATGAACTCAGTATTAATACAAAAACTCCATGCACATATTTTTAATACACTTGTCAGTGTAACTTTAATAATTTTCACTGTCAGGTTATATCTATTTCTATTAGAATAAACACAGACTTTCTTTCAGAAGTTCTGTCTGTAATATAAAGTAAAAGCAAGGCTTAAAAAAAAAAAAGGCTTAATATTTTCTAAACTTTATACCCTAGGTAATAAAGTAAGGGTTCTCTATACTGACTGCCTAAAAGCATCCGGGTGGCCTATAAGGTTAACTTCCCAAGTCTCTTTAGTGGTCCAAAGAATGTTATCCAAACTGCACATCATATTTTGTTATGAGTAAGGAAGACTCAGAAACCACAATCATTGCCTCCTCCTCCTTACAAATTCAGTTTCTGTTACCACTTTGTGTCACCAATATCTGAGCATTTAAATACAGAAGACAGTAACAGGCCCACATTTTCAGGGCCTATTTTATGTGTGATAACAGCATTCATGGTTTAAGATGCTGGTCTTATGAAACTCATCTCCTCCTGAACCTCAGCCTACCTCTTTCTTTAAGCTAATTTACAGCTATCATCCAGGTATGCATGACATTCAGATTTTGTTTTTGAGGGAAAAAAAATCTCTGAAAGACAGAAACTTCTTCTATTCCAAAATACTGTTCTTAGCACCAGAACTTATCCCCAATCAAATAAAAAGCTTTTCGCAAATTCAGTCCTGTTTAAAACCTGCACTAGCCAGGTAAGCTATTTAGTTTTAAATACTCCTAGGAAATAGAACTGACAGGGATGGGGTCACCTTTAAGAAATTTATGGAAATCTGTGAAAAGATGTCCTTCAAAAAATGTATTTAACCCCAATGTAATTCAGTATGAGGAATTAAGGATCAGTTTTGGAAAGTTAACAAAACTTTTAAATTCATTCATCTTTGAAACTGTTGCAGTCCAAACAGGTAACTCATTACTTTCGCCAAAGGCATCTGGATTTTTGTTCTTGTTTATTAGAATACACATTCAGCTAACATTAAACCAAGCTTGCCATCATTCAGGTAAGGAACATTAAAACAACATTCTGTATATTTCACATTAAGTTAAGCCAAAGAAATTTATATACACAACAAAATACAGTTTGGGTATTATCACGAACACTTGTATCAAACTCTGGAACCTACAAATTTCTGACATACATGCTATCATTTCATCTTCACACAAACCTCACGCAAAAACTACCGCACAATAAGTTTAAATAACTTGCATAATATACAATGAATACAGGATGAATTTTTAAATCCTTTGTTTGTCTCTAAAGCTCCAGGGTATACCCTGGAGTTGTTTTTTTCATCAACACTTCAATTTATCACCCTGTATCACCCTGTATATGGGAGGCATGAAGCTGTGCTTTGTAAATCACAATTTTATAAAAGATATGGTCCCTTCCCTTCAGAAGTTTACAATCTCGCTGAAAAGACCAATAAAGTAATGTCATGTAAATGGTACTCATCAGCTGCTGAGAGAGTGCAAGAGGGCATGTGTTCCTTTCTTTAGGGTGATCATACAAATCACAGGATGGGTAGTGTTTTGGTAAAAGAGAACTAGAGACAGAAGAAGGTCACAACACATCTGAGATGAAGATGGCAAAAACTGTGGCAGTTTAAGAAGTGTGCAATTCAAGGATTAGGCAAATGGAATATGATGCAGGAGCCGGGTAGAAACAGGACTTGGCCTTTATCTTGTGGGCAAAGGTCTTTGTGTTCAGGGTAATGATTATTTCTTCAGAAAGTTTTATTGTGCTGTAGTGTGTAGAACATATTGGATAATAAAAACTAAAAGGTAAAAGACCAGTTAGAAAGCTACCATAGTAACTGTCTAACAAGTATGAAGTACTAAAGCTTGAATTTAGAAGATGGAAGTGGAAAAAGAAAGAAATCAATCTCATAATTCTTCCCGTTCTAACAAAAATGATTATAGAAATAGTCATATACATGGTCGCCTGCTATCATGTGTTGAATATATGAAGGCATAATATAAAACCAAAAACTTCCAAATAGACCTGCAGGAAAGACTTTGCGTAAGTCATCTCATAAAGTTACCTATCCTATAATGGAATAAACATTTATAACATCTCCTTTGAATGTATTCTAGAGTAGCAAATACCATTTCTTAATACTGTAACTCTTTGATTACATTTTTATACTATTTTAAAAACATTTATTGTAGATGACCCCAAACTGAAATTTTCAAAAACTACAATTAGAAAATATCTGTATAAAATGGAACGATAGGGCCTCCCTGGTGGCGCAGTGGTTGAGAGTCCGCCTGCCGATGCAGGGGATACGGGTTCGTGCCCAGGTCTGGGAGGATCCCATATGCCGCGGAGCGGCTGGGCCCGTGAGCCATGGCCGCTGAGCCTGTGCGTCCGGAGCCTGTGCTCCGCAACGGGAGAGGCCACAGCAGTGAGAGGCCCGCGTACAGCAAAAAAAAAAAAAAAAAAAAATGGAACGATAACCTATACTTTACTATATAGAAACTACTTCTTAAAAACCACAAGGTCTGCCTGATTCATACTAATTTTAAGATACCAATACAATGAATGTCTCTGTATTTTACAGAAACACAGGATATCTCTTATAAACGTATTTCTCAAACTGATTACCAATATTTTATGACGAAATGGAAAAATGCACGTATGTATACTCCAAAGATAAATTACCTGACCATAACATTACACTCTATTTGTGGAAACCCTCATATTTACATATTACTTTTAATAGGGATATACATATCAGTTTGATGAATAAACTACTTCTAACTAATTCAAATTATCAAAATGTATTATTACAAATATAACTGAAGATTTTTGCTTTCTCTTCCTTTAAATATTCCCTGCCCCAGAAAGTCCATAAAGGCAAATTTTCAGGAGTGAAAAATAGTGTATCTTCTTCATATATTCAATAAATATTTAGTCAATAAATACTTATGAGCTACTTCTAGATGTCCAGTGTTCTCTTACACCACTTTATTGAGATAGGATGTAGATACAAAAAGCTGTACATATTTAAGGTATACAATTGATGGGTTTAGAGGTAAGTATACATTTGTGAAACCATCACCATTATCAATACCATAAACACATACATCACCTTCAAAGGTCTCCTCCTGCCCTCTTTTTGTGTGATAGGAACACTTAACATTACTCTTAGCAAATTTTTAAGTATAAAATACACTACTGCTAACTATAGGTAATATACTGTACAGTAGATCTCTAGGACTTGAGTAATTGAAAGTTTGTACCTTTTGACCAACAGCTCTCTGTTTCCCCCTCCCACACTTCCTGGTAACCACCATTCTACTCTCTACTTCTATGAGTTTGATTCTTTTAGATTCTTCATATAAGTGGGGTCATGTAGTATTTATTCTTTTGTATCTGGCTTATTTCTCTTAGGATAAGGTCCTCTATGTTCATCCATGTTGTCACAAATGACAGAATTTCTTTTCTTTTTTTTAAGGTTGAATAATATTTCACTTTATGTAGATACATTTTCTTTATCCACTTATATGTGAATGGACATGTGGGCTGCTTCCATGTCTTGGCTATTGTAAATAATGCTGCAAAGAAATAAGAATGCAAATATCTCTTCAAGATCCTGATTTCACTTTCTCTGGATCTATACCTGGAAGTAGGATTTCTGGATCATATAGTAGTTTTATTTTTAAGTTTTTGAGGAACCTTTATACTGTTTTCCATAGTGGCTATACCAATTGATGCCCAGAATTATTCTAGGTTCTTTCAGATATATCAGTGACAAACACAACAGAAAAAGATTCCTGCTCTCAGAGCACTTTCATTCTAGAAGGGGAAAACAATCAATAAACAATTAATTTTAAAAATTCATAGTATTTTAAAGGTGATAAGTGCTGTGGAAAATGAAAAGAGAGTGGAGATGCAGCTCCCACTTTGAGTGGAGTGGTCACCAGCACAGGCCTCATCAAAAAGATGTCGTGGCCTTATCAGCTAATGCAAGAACTTTAGTTTTACCATAACTGAGGTGAAGGCTTTTATAAGCAGAGGATTGATTTTCATTTTTAAAAAAATACCATGTACTATTATAACTGGGTGTCAAAAAGTATAGTTGACTTCATTTAAAAGGGAGGAGGGAGTGCTATTAAAAAACGTGTTGGTGGGAATGGCTATAAAAAAACTACCTTATATCAGGAACCTAAAATAACCACTAACACATGTGATTATGGCCAGTATTGCTTACTGGGCTTTACCACTTATGACAGCCCTCCACACATGACCATTTTCACAGACTAGTGGTTCCTTATTCACATTCCAAATTCTGAACACTAAAAAGTTTAAAGCAAACCAATCTGGTAGCAAAATCTGACCCAAGTTCATGTGAGACAACTGACAGCTCTTGCTACATCTCACTTGGCAAATATATACATGAAGAAACATTAACCCTCAAAATCTAGGTAAACTTTAAATATCCTCATTAATGAAAAGTCATAGGTACATCTATATGTATACATACAACCTTTTTTTAGCTGCCCTATTTTACTCAGAAGATAGTGGAGTTACATCATATGTCAATTTATCATATGAAAAGTAAACCAGCCATGCTCAAAAAAAAAGAAAAAACGAAAAAACAAACTAAAATTCTATCTAGCATATAACCTAGAGGAAGATGGACGATGTTGATCTGTTGTTACATATTGTGATTTTACAGTTTAAAGATATGTATTTTTCATACAAATGTCCTGTAAACACTGGCTAACTGCTGTATTTCATGTTCAACCAAAAACAAAACAAAAAAAAAATGTTATTTATTCCAACACTGAAGGAAACAGGCTGTTTGACACCTACTGAAACATACTATATTAGAATCTGCATGGCATCTTTCTATTCAATTTTTTAGGATAATTTTAACTAGATATGAATTAGACTAAAGCACTATCTTTAAAAAATCCAAGATGTAACTTTATAACCATGCTGTCTACAAGACACAGGTGGCTACTGAGTACTTTAAAACTGACTAGTCTGAACTGCGATGGGCTGTAAAGTAAAAATACACCCTGAATTTCAGAAACTTAGGATGAGAAAAAAGAATGTAAAATATCTCATAATTTTATATTAATTAAGCAATGGAATAATAGTTTTCAGATGTTGGGATAAATAAAATATTGTACTAACTTCACTAGTTTCTTTTTCCTTTTTTTAAACATTCCTACTAGAAAACTTAAAATTTGAGCTCACATTATATTTCTCTATAATAAAGACTGAGAAAAAGATTAATACAGAATTTCTCAAGTACTTACATTCTAGAATTAATAATTTCACTTTAGGTCACCAAACAGAGTAATACAAATACAGAAAAAGGTAGCAAGAAACATTCATCAGAAACTCAAATGCATCTACGGTTTTAGATATTCAAAGAAGTATCCAAAAAATTCAACAATAAAGTAAAAGTCTTCATTATATGATATGTCTAATTTGTTTCAAATCCCATTTTCAGTATTTCCTTAGTCATAAGTATGTATAGGAGGGTTCTATGTCCTATTTCCCTTCACTAGAGTTAGGGTAGATCTAAGTTTCATGAACCAAACACATATCATAATGGAATCAGAAAACAGACAACCTAATTTTAACAGATGGGAAAATTTCATAACTCCTAAAAAACAACTTTAGAGTTTATGTAAAGTTGGAGAAAAGTCCATTTCACAATAAGAACCATCATTAGTAAAAGACACACTGACTGACATTTCCTAAATATCCTTAAAAGTGCTCTAAGTACCTATTTACTGAAGTTAGACAAATATATACTCCACCACATAGCAGTTCCATTCCTGTGCATATACTTATCAGAAATGAATGCTTATTTCTATCAAAAGATTAAAAAAAGGTCATAGCAGCCTTATTTTAACCCCAAACTGGAAAGATATTCAATGTCCATTTACTGTAGAAGGGATAAATGATGGTATAATCATACAATGGAATATATACAACTGGGTGGGGGGAGAGGGAGATGATACACACATGGATGACTCAAAGACATAATGTTAATCAAAAAAATCAGACATAAAAGAGTTCATACTACATGATTCCAATTGTATAAAGTTCAATAACAGGCAAAACTAATCCAAGATAAAAGATGCCAAAGACTGGTTTTTCTGTTGGGCGAAGGCAGTATTGACCAGGAAATACACCAACAAACCTCCTGGGGTAGAGTGTAGTGTAGTTACGCAGGGTACGCTTACATAAAAAATCTCTGAACTAGCAAGTAAGAGTGCCAATTTAACTACATGAAGTTAGACTTCTGTAAAGTGTTTTTTTTTTTAATATAAGTAACTTTTTTTAAAAAAAGGGCCTGATATATCACGAGTTATTTTCAAAAGAATTACTTAAAATCAATTCTTATTCAGAATTTACACAAGAATTTCTCTACTCAACCCTACAACTAAACTTAATTTGCCATTTTTTATTAATAAAAACTAGTAACCAGTTCAATTCTATTCAACCTACTCTTAATTTTGAGATTACCTGATAAATTTTCATAAATGGGTAATTCCCAATGGCTTTAAAAAGTGTAATAATCTTCTCTATAACTAACAGTTATAAACTATTTGGATGCTTATATCTTTAAATATGTAATTATAATAGTTAATTCTTAGTTTAAAAAGATAACTTTAAACTCCACAAAATTCAGGGTTTCTGATCATATCCTTTCTTTCATTGATAAAGCATACATAAAAATTAAATTTAGTATTTGGGAGTTCACTAGAAGTCCTCTTACAGTCCTAATGTGTTTATTTAGATTTCTTATTTGCTTTCACCCTCCCCCTCTGACAGGAAGAGGGAGAAAATGCTGTTTTGCTAATAGTGAATAACCTTGAACGTACAGAGTTCAAAACAATGTTCTATGGAAATATAAAAGACTATATTCATCCAATCCTAGAAACTCATAGTGCTTGACAAGTGATTACTTAAGAAAATTTGTAAAACTGATTTTTGTGTCATTTCATGTGAATATAAATCATGACTATCCAGTTAATAGAGTCATATGTACTCAAAGAAGTTGACCTATTCACTACAACTTTAACAAATATATTATCTTATTAAATGTATGTATGCATTCTTCCTTCATCTGTGTCTATTCCAAGCAAGACAGCTGCCAAGTTTTATAAAAGACAAACACAAGACTTGGGGAGAGGTATCAAGGTGGACACCAAGAAGGAAACCCTGGGGCATGGCTGAAGGGAACTGTGTCCACCACTGACCTCAGCCAAATCGGCTGATGTATCCACACGGGGTCTTGGGGGTGTAAAGAACAGAAACACAAAGCAGGTAAGTTTCTCAACTGATAATCTTAATATCCTTCCTTCCTAGTAATACATCACATGTCCTGAGACTCAGGGTCTATGAGCAGATGAATTATTATGCTGCACCAACCTAGACACATGTGATAATGCAGAGGGAACTTAGCAGATGGATGTTCAGAGGCAGAGTCAGGGGACCCGGTTGAATATGTCCGTGGGCCCTGATGAAAACACAGATGGCAGCTGGTCCCTAAGCTAGAAGGTGTAACTGTCATAGGCAGGAAGAACTTTAAGACTGCCTGAATGTTTAATGTATATTTCACATGGTCTTAGATAAACAGAAATTTTTTATAACTCATTTTCAAATCAAAACATTCTTTAAAATAGTACTATGCTGAAAAGGTAAAATGTAAATATCTCAGATGTTTTAAAAAGGCAAAACTGGTTCCATCTAAACCAGATTCCTTTTACTCACACAAAATTCATAATTTACCAACACTGAAATGTAGCCCTCTCCTCTGTTACAAATGTCAAACAACTAGTTTATCAATATCTGAAACTTAAGAAAACTAAACAATTAAATATGGCATAATATTCTTTCTTTCTTTCCTATAACTGAAAAGGCTTAACTACATTTTAAAAAGTGGAGCAGTGAGACAAAATACAATACCTTCTGGATGTGTTTCTCCCAAATGTTAAAATAATGGATCCTGAGGATAGCGCTTAAATTGCTCACAATCCAAACACTCTCTGAAAATTAATAAAAATAAGTGTTACTTCAAGTTGCATCTTATCTCAAAGAATTTCAATAGCACGTTTTACAAAGAACTCTTAACTACTGACTGAAAAACAAAATCTGAAAAAATGACAAAAAAAGATGTATTGCAAGTAAAAAAATTCCTAATTATACATGTTTTCCTTGGGCATAGCTGTTGATCACATCTGATAAAAAATACGCATTACAAAATTATTTATACCAAAACACTACTTATCTGTCTTTACACTGCATTAAAGACTATATCACCAATTCTCAAGTGTGTGAGAAGTTAATGTCAATGACCAAGAGGAATTCTGATCAAGGATTCTGGGAGAAGAAGTATTAGAATGATTTGGTAGTCAACACAAGAACTGAAACACCTCATTTTTTTTCTAGACCATTAGAAACAAAAAAATGTTAAACTTGGAATTAGAACCTTCCTAGATACAGAATGACATCGACATGTGGACAGTTTATACTTTTAAGAACAAAAGAGTGGGTGAAAAAGTTTTAGGCCAGCAAGACCCAGAGTCCACACTTTAACACTGTGGTGGCCTTGGAAACTATATATTGACCAATAGGCCAATGGACAGAGAGACCAGTTGGTGATAAGACAGGTATGGTGCAAACTACGAGATTCCACCATAGCAGCATTCCACTCGTATCACCCACTGCATTTATGTCTGGATTACATTTTTAGAATTCTCAATTCCTATCCCACAGCCTATGATTGGTTCTCAAGGATTATAGCTTAGCCTCCAAATAAATCCATAAACCTAAACCTTAAACTCCCCAAATAAAGTATTTTTCATTAACACTTAATTTTACCAGTGCCCTTCAGTCTCCTTAAAACCATATATAGATTACAAATTTCTTTGCGTGATGCTTCCTTGACATCCTAGGGAGGCAGGCTGCTCAACCACTCTGCCTCTGGGCCACTTTCTCTGTATCCTGCTTACTGGTATTCTCCCTGTGACTGTGAGCCTTGCATTCATCTTTGAATCTTCCAGCACCTAGCACGGTGCAAGGCATAGAGCTGATGCTGACTGAAAGTCTGCTCTATGAATCAACGTATCTGAGAGACTTTATCAACTAATATACCATGCTGAAGTAAAAATAATACCAGCAAAGGGAAGCAGGTAGTTATATGAGCCAACTACAACGAAGAATACTTGCCTTTTTAAAAATTTCATACTTCATACACACACACACACACACACACACTCAATTCTCATTCTCGCTCCCTCTCCGTCTCCCTTCTTTCTCTCAGTTCTTCATTAGCACGACTCTCCTGGTATCTATGTCAATACTCTCCCAACCCCTACAGACAATCAGCCCGCTGGTGGCAGGGCTCCTTTCTGCCCAGGTGAATTGGGATTCTAGCCCTGCTGTCTGAGGTCCTGCACCAATTGGCATGGTAACTGGACATTAACACAAACCCTCTAGGCACACCATCAGCAGCTCCTAAGCTACCCTCCATCAGCAGCTGGGAATGTCACTTATATGTGTAAGTCAAAACTACCTAGAATCATAACTAAGGCAGAATATTCCTAGAATTTTATTAGTAGACAGCTGGCATTGCCTTAAAATAGAAAAGACAAACAAACAAACCCTGAAGAGACCTCCTAGTGATTTAAAAAAAAAAAAAAAGCCTTATCATTTCCTATTAGGACACTACTTTTTCAGCAACTAAATAAAAACATTACCAAATCATTTTATGTAATAAAATTTAACCTTCCTTTGACCTTCCTCATAAAGCAAACAAACCTCTCTATCCAATAAAGTTCCATCTGAACTATGTAAGATGATAAGAAATACCTTAATTGCATTCATTTACATGACTTTGAAACTATTCTGGGCTGAAGTCACTGACTGCAAGGTCACAGAATACAAAAAAGTAAAATGTGTGCAATTTACCGTGGAGGAGGAATGATGCACTTAGGCAGTGGGGTAGACCTTCTCCCTCCCTCATCAGGAGACACCCAAAGCTTAATGCAATCAACAGGTGCAGCCATCTCTAACATCTCTATCTGAAATATATCATACATATACACACTGATTTTATAAATATACATATAAAATATAATAAGAATATGTATTTGATAAGTCCACCATATTATGGTTTTATTAAAATCAATCTCCCTGAATAGAGGCAAAGGGCAATTCTATGCCTTAACAGCATTTAAGATCAAAATATGGAATAGGGCTATTACTTTTTCCATTGTTTCATAAGAATTTCTAACAACTAAAATTCAGGTTATAAAGCTGTAACAATTTTTAGGACAAGAACTGCAAACACAGGATGTTAAGTATACTAAGCATTTCTGCTTTCATTTTTCATAACCTAAGCAAATACTCAACTAATTTGCTTAGAGGAGCAGACTTTTACCTCTCAAAGCCAATAATACCACATTAGTCAAAGTAAAGAAATACAACTGACTGACAGAAACTGACTACCATAAATTACAAGGGACAAGGTATATTCCTCAAAACCTCAGAATATATCATAACACACAAAAACAAGTTAATCCTAAAAAATATTTCCCTTTAGTAAAATTCTAACACAAACTAGATGTTATTGGCACTTGAGTTTACTGGAGAAAAGAGAAGGAAACTAAAAGGTTAGGATCTAGAGACTTTTAAAAATGTCTGTAATGTTAGTACAAATGTAGAGCCTCAAATATTTTTTTCGGTTTAATGTAACATCACCAGGAGATTCATTTAAGAAGCTTCTGTCGGGCCTCCCTGGTGGCGCAGTGGTTGAGAGTCCGCCTGCCGATGCAGGGGATACGGGTTCGTGCCCCGGTCTGGGAGGATCCCATATGCCACGGAGCGGCTGGGCCCGTGAGCCGTGGCCGCTGGGCCTGCGCGTCCGGAGCCTGTGCTCCGCAACGGGAGAGGCCACAACAGTGAGAGGCCCGCATACCAAAAAAAAAAAAAAAAAAAAAAAAAGAAGCTTCTGTCCATTAAATCAGATAAATCTCCCACATTTAATGTACTACCAAAGCATTTCTATACTGCTCAAGCCAAACTTTTGCAATCTAAAAATGATTTAGTGAAAAAGAAGCAATGATATTATAAAATGTATGCTTCTTCACCTTCTCTCCCTACCTAGAAGAGCGAGACTCTTTTCATGTAAATCTGTATTAGATCCCAATCATTTCAATTGATGCTACTCCACAAAGAACACAAGGATGAAAATATATTTAACTACTATATTCTTAAACTCCAACACCTTGATGCCACTTTGTCCTTTTTAAATGAGAAATAAAATAAAATCTCAATTTCTCTCTATAAGTTAAGCCAATTCACTTTGGAATACCTTAGTAGCAAAATAAATGCATACATGTATTTTTAAAAGTACTAGTTACTATTACAATCCACATATAACTTTCAGTGACCATATCTTCTTCAGATATTTTAAACCTTTCTATAAGAAGTAATTCAGGCTTTAACATGATATAGATAATCTGTATAACTATGTAACAAGCAATTCATGGTCCACATATCTTGACAAGGATAAAAGCACTGGGGCTAATCAGCATCCTCTAATATTGCTTCCAGTGTTCTCGGTCACATTTTTATCTGATTTCAGATCTCAGGCTCACAATAATTTTCTGATAAATATAACTTTTGTTATTTCTCAACCACTTCCCCCTGTCCATCCAAAAGACTGAATGCTTTATGTTCCTAAAGCTCATTAATTATGATCACAATATTTATCTAAAGTTCTATTTCAAACACATAAATTATCATTTCCTTGGATATTAGAATATGTTAAAACCAATTTTTATAATCACAGTCTAGCCTTTGTGTGTCTTTAAATGAGCTACAACCGTGAACTGAAAATGAACTATATTAATGGCATCACTCTTGCAGCTCTCAAAGTTGAAGAAAAAAGTCCAAGCTTAGGTTCTGACACAGTTCATTTTAACAGCACGCATCAGCCTCAGGTGAGCATAGTAAATCCTGCCCACATAGCAAGTATGCATGTGTGTGCTCCTCTTTCCATGTTCTCTTTTCTTTTCCTTACCTCTCCCTAGGAAGTCAATGAACAGAATATTACACACTTTTTAAATATATACAGTGGTACAGAGATAAATGATCTATCTTGTCCAAAAAAAGAGGTACCTAAATAAAGAAACTTATCAATTCTCAATGTAAAATTAAATCCTGGACTGACAGGTTGCTCAGATAACACTCAGAAAAGAACAATATGACTCAACCTGTAAGGAACAGACCAAAAACACTCCATAAGATGAAGTGCATCTAGAGGAGTCCATATCTCCATTTGAAAAGTTTGCTATGGAATATGTTAATTGACAATTCCATCTAGGAAATATTTTTCTTCCTCTCTCACCTGTTCCCCCACCCATCTTGCACTCGACTCCATAAACAGCAGTTATCCCCCATTATAAAACAGTTGACGGTTAAAACAATGAGCCAGTGAAGAAAGTACAATATCCTATAACTGACATTTACTGCATTGGCCTTGGACTTCTAATCTCTACCAGACGGGCACACAAATCAATCCATCAGCTCATAAAGGTGTGCTTTTTTAACCTCTAAAACAGATGGGATTGGCCAGAAGTGTCTGGCATGTCAAACTGCTAATCACTGCTGCCCTTTGCACAAAATAACCCTCTTAAGTTGAGGCATGGTTGCACGGGAACCGACATTAGTCTGTGGGAAACCCATTTAGCTGTCACACACTCCCTGCCACTCCTGCTCTCCCTTAATTAAGCCTAATGCCTTATGCTTTGACCTTTTGTTCTAGCCTATTAACCCTATCTAGTACAAGTTCAATTATGTTAAACTAAAAACTTTGCTGTAAAATATTAAATGCCAAGCTCAAAAAATCATGAGGGACATCCTCACAGCCCTTAGTTCTATGCACCCTGTTACTCCATGCATGTGACACTAAAACCTCACTTTTGAAGTGATACTGATTCGAATAGAGTCTAGAAGAACCACATGATCATTCTTGTTCACCCCCTTGTTTTACAAACTGAGGCCAGAAAACATTAAATGACTCACCCATTTCACAGCTTCAGCTGAAGCACACTGAAACCTATCTAATCTCTAGCTCTGATCCTTTATTCTCCATCGTGTCTCTGATTTATAGTCAAACCACCCAGGAGTGTGTTAAGGATACTAATATTTTCAACACATTATTACTTTTCACCACCCACTCAAAATTCACTACTACACAAATAGGCCTAAAGCAAAACAAATGAGCACGTCAACAGAGTTTTGAGGTAATATTTCCTTTCCTCCCCACACCAAAACTTTCTATCTGCTCACTACTTTTCTTCTTTTTAAAAGGAACAATGGCCATCTGAGAACTGCTAAATTCTGCAACGCTCCCAAGGCAATAGGTGCATGTACAAATTTTTTTCTTCACTGATGCTTCATTTAAGTATTCAATAGAACAAATGACTGAAGCTACAGAAAGCAACTACAACTTGCTACTTATCTTCAAATGGAAAAAGCTGGTTATCTTTAAAAATATATTTTTTACATCTATATGTAAATTGATTGCTGTTCAACATTTACCAGAATCCCAAAAACTAAAATCAAAAAAGTTTAAAATTCACTGTAAAGTAAAATCAAACATAGTCCAAACTAACATGCTATCACCACAGGGGAATTTTAGTTTTAGTATACAGTAATAAGTGCTATTCCTCTTTCCACTTACTTCATACAACTAAAAAAAAACTGTTTTACCACTCTCACTATGACACGTGAAAACAAACATTCATAACATCAAATAAAATTTGGATTTCTACCTGTGACTCATGTGAGGAAATGCATATTACAGATTTTTGAAAGATTTAAAGTCAGATTTTAATTTTATCCTTTTATTGACTGCTCAAAGACCCATTTTTATCTACTTTCAGTATTAACCAATACTGTCATTTTTGCCTTTAGCAACCTGGAACCTTACAGGTTAAGATACTATGCCATTAAGTGGAACATACCGCAATTTTCAAAAGAAACAGTGATGAACAACTTCAATGACAGAATTTACTACTTTTTAAGGGGTAAAAGTAGAATGTGTACAAAAGTAAAACTCAAAGTGAATGTGCTTATGTTACTAGAATGGTACTTTCTTGGCATCATCAGAAGGAATATACACAAGGATTTACAATATGTAACATAACGCAGGTGGATGAGCAGTCAAAGGGAAAACAAACACTGAGAGCAAGAACAATTAGCAGCAAACTAATGGTTCAGAGTCTCAGTCACCTTTTTTTCCTGCAAAGGATATTAATGTTAATTTTTTTTACATACACATACATACACATACACACACACACACACACACACACATATATACACACTTTCTTTTTTATATTCTTTTCCATTATGGTTTATACCAGGACACTGAATATAGTTCCCTATGCCATACAGTAGGACTTTGATGTCCATGATATTAATGTTAGTTTAAATGAGATATCATGCCTTAATTACAAGAGTCAGCTCATAAAAATAGAAATTAAGTTTGGGTCTCAGACACTGAGGAATTTAACAGTGGGAAAGTTATACCAGTGCATAGAATCCACATACTCTACAACATATTGACTGACACTAAGGAACAACTGAAAGAGCAGTTCAGCACTGATGCGAACACAAAGCAGACTACACCACATTAATAGTGAATGTGCTCATTTTTCTACTCTTTTACTTTGGACAGTAGTCCATTAGCCTGTATATCTTCTTTTACTATGATTTATATGATTCACCGCTATTTACTTGTGAATAGAAAAATATGCAAGCCCTGAGAGGTGTTTTTTCTGTTTACAAAAAGCATCTATTTCTAAGCATGCAGAAAGTTTAGTAAAAACTTTTGTCTTCACAAGCAAGAAACTGGGTTAAAGTCATTTTAAGAGCGTTTGTTAAATCTCAGTGCTGTACATGTATGTCCCAGATAATCTACACATTTTCTCTAGCATTTGAAAATTAATTGCTGGTCTATAAATTTCTGAGCTCTATTTTAAAATAATTTTCTTTTCCAACTTAGCATTATTAATCAAGTTGAACGTGATAATGTTCTAACAGTCAGAAAATTCACCTCTGGCGAAGAGCAAATCTTAATTTAAAAATAATAACAAAAGGGCTTCATATACTACTTAAGGCCTATAATTTACTAGGTTTTGAATCATCAAGTCCTTCCTGACACCTTCTAACTTTTAAGATTACTGAACGCCAAAATTAACGCTAAACATGAGATTCTGAGATGCCTCCAGTGTCCCAAGCAGTCAAATTCAATGCAATTAAATGTGCTGAGCTGGTGGGTCCTTATGACTACTGGAAGTGAGGCCAAGGAAAGTGCCCATGAGGCTCTAGAAATATTGTTTCATTGCTTTAAAAAAATTAAATGTTGCCCCCCCAAATTTCGCTGAACATGCATTCTAACATGTTATAAATTGTGTATTTTTGAAGAAACTTAGTATTACAGAACAATGTCAAATGCCAAGTAGTTATAATGTCAGCAACAGTTAGTTTCACTTTTTCCTTCATAATAAATATGCCTGGAAAGAAGATGATAAGTTTCAAGGAAGAAATATTATTTCTTATAGAAGTTCTAATTTAAATAGACCAAAGAAAAAATGTAGAACAGCAGCTATTATGCATAAGTTAGTCATAATATTTAGCAGTTTTTAATGTATAAATACACAAAGCCCCCATTCTTAACCCCCCAAAAAGCCAGATTTCACCAATAGTTGGGATTGGTACAGTTCAACAGATGTTTTAACAACCTTCTGTATGCCAGGCACCTACAGCACGAACAATACACTGATGAATAAGCTCCTATTCATGGAACTTACCCTCTCTTGAGGAGGACAGACGTTAAACAAGTGTGAGACTATCACAACGAGGCGTACAAGGAATTGTGAGAGACAAATCTGATCTTGTTAGAGGCTTGGAGACTGTACTGAGCACCTACACTCTCTTGTCCACTGTCCCGTGAGAGAGACTAGTCCTTTCCAGTTTGCTTCACCAAGGAATGTGGTCAGTCTGTGGCCCACATCAACGGCTACCATTAGGTTTCTTCTCTCTTGCTCTCTTTCTAGAGGGGTGGACCTCGGTACACTTGGTTCAGGGCACTGATCACCCCTGGTCTACCCAGTGTCCTTGCATCCGATACGCTACCTTCTCAAAGGAGAATATGGAGTGGGGCCCATAACCTTTGTATTATGTTCCCAACTGAACCAACGGACCCAACCACCTCCACTAATGGTTTTAGAATATTAGTCTTCGGTAGTAAGCGCAGCTGGCCTGTGATTGTTCTGATCACACTAGTCAACTAAAGTCACCTGGCTGTTAATCGACAAATAAAAGTTCCCCTACGGAATTTTAAACAGAACTCAAAAATGTATATAACACATAGAAACAAAGCTAAGGCATGAACAGATGCGCACCTGTACTGTAAAGCTTCTCTTCTTAAATTCTCCCCCTAGAAAATACATCCCAAGTTCTAGAATATCAAATGAATCACAAGACTGTCCTGAAGGCCATATTTTAATAGCATGAGAAGGAAACAGGCTCCAAAAAACAAGGATGATACGGTTGGCCCGGCTCACTCCACTCCTGAAGACCCAGTCCTGATTATCAGAGGTTCTCCCTTGGGGTTAGCTTAACCTTAGTATACTGCTGGATCCATCACCAAAGGTTATTAACTATTCCTTAACACCTGGTACAGAAAGCCCCTCTTTCGGAGATTGCTTTAGCAAAAACAAACAAACAAAAGAGTGTGAAATAAATCAAGACTTGATTTCTCACCCTGGGTTTAGCCAGTTGCCAGCTGTTGGTTTTAAATTCTTAGGTGCTCAGTGTCCTCCTCTGTAAGATGCAGACAAAAAAATGTTTTGGAAATTTTAAATTAACAACAATGTCAAAAATGTTGGAAGATGAGTAATCATTTACCCTACTGTGTCGCATGGATACCTAGCCATTAAAAAGAAAAGAACAAGTGAGAGATTAAGAGAACAAAAGGGAAAACAGGGGGAAAAGGAAACAAAAATAGAGGAGGATCAAGAGAAAAGAAAAAGGTGTGTAAGTGAAATAGTAGCACTTATCACTATTTGAGTTACAGTCCACACCAACTACCGATCCTATGTGCTCTTCTGTTAAGCAAGATGCCTCTATACACCAACTTGTTTGAAAACGAGGAAGTCGGACAAGGTACCTCTAAAACAAGTGCACTTAAACCCAGAAATTCCATAGCTTCTATCATATTTCCTTCCAACTTGATATCTAAGGATTCTATGAAAGTACTTCAGTTTGTGAAAGCCCAAGCAAAAGAAAAAAAAAAAAAAAAAAACAGAAGAAAACATAACGTTGATTCAGGTCGGTCAAGGATTACCAAGACAGGTAAGAGTAGCATTTTACTAACAGAGTGAACAATGCATGGCTTTGAGTTCTGCCTCAATAATACCAAACATCCAGATATTGGGAAAGAACCAGGTGGTGAATAAACACCTTCCATCTTCAATCCTTGACCTCATGCAGATTCAGTCTATTTCAATTAACTTTTTTAAAAGACATGGATGTGTTAGGGAAATAATATAAACACATATCTGAACTCCAGAAAAATTTTTTTACCCAGATTGTTCACTTACACAGTTTCTCTCTTATTTGGCCAGATACAATATAGTTTCTTAATAAAAGATCATAGTAAAATGTTCCTTTGCAGCTTTTATACAAACCCTTTTGTTTATCCAACATTTACTTGGCATTTCAAAATCCAAAGCACACTAGAAAATACTATGTATATGAGCATTATTACTCATCCTTGTGTCTCCAATATGGTTTCAATTTGACTACCTTCTAGTGTAGAGGGAACCACTCAGCTTGAGTCTTTTGGTTCAAAGTTCCATAAATTTTAAATTAGGAAAGTAAAAAGAGGTGGAGAGGTTTATAACTCCATTTCTCACGGCTCCAACAATAAAAGATGTGTACTTTAAAATACATGACATGCTGCAAACCTCCCTAACTCCAAAATTTCTTTCCTGACCATGGTCTACTCCCAAAATGAAGCCAAATACTCCTCATCTCTTGATTTCTGCATCCTTCTGATAAATTCACAAATGCATTGTCAATTTCCTCTTCATATTACAGAGACTAGTTCATTAGCATAGCACAGTCTTTAAAATAAAATTACTGGGGGTGAACACAGGACAATAAAAATAAAAATCATGTGAAGAACCGTAACAGTCAAGAGATTTAACTTTTCAACCAGGAAAAGCTATGGTTCTGAATTTGCTACAACTGCTCCTTGAAGTACACAAACATAATTCGCCTTGGGAACACTTGGATTAAGACCATGACAAGCTCTTCTAATGAATTATATCAAGAAACATAGTTGCTTTCTCTGCCTCAAAGAACACTGTAGCAATTCTGAGGTCCACTTCACAGGAGCTAGGAGCCCTCACGGCTGCCCTTGGTGACTACATCTTCCTTATGCAAGTGCAGGAGCAGGACATCAGCTCTCTGAGAACTCACAGCAACTGCGGCAGAAACATCGCTTGGAAACAGGGTGTCTTCCCAGTGGGACTGATCTTTGAGAAGCCAGGCGGGGTGAATGCTGCTTGAGTCCTGCGGCTCTCAGGTTGGGAGCAGGGTTGTTTTTTTTTTTTTTTTATGATTTTCTAAAAATCAGAGAGAGACTGGTTTTCTCTTCAAAAGATGGCATATTCTCACGGAAAAGCAAATTATTATCAATGAAATTAGCTGTGTGACCTCAGGCAAGTTACTCAGGCATCTCTCAGACTAGGTCTCTGTATCTGTAAAGTAGAGAAAATGATACCTATATGTCACAGGGGAACTGTAAAGCAGCCAGCACCATGTCTGGCACAAAGCAGGTATCCCCAAATCCTCTTCCTTTCCCTACTCCTCCCCGCAATAAAAAAGGAAAAGGCAAAAGACAGGTAACTAAATAACCTTTTTATATTTCAAGTTTTGATCCATCATCTCTACTCCTTTCAAAACTATAACCTTGAAATCTTTACTGTTTACTGTCAACAGCATATATTGATATAGTCAGAATTTCTGAATTTAGAAATGAAATCTAACCTCCCTGTTCTACAGATTCTACACATGTTGCTCAGAGACATAAAAGGCCTTTCCTTTCATCAGTATCATACACTGATTCAGTAGCAGAACCTAGGCTCGAAAAATATGTGTGGAATAACAAAACAGAAACACTTTTTTAAAATATGCTTTTCAAAAATCAGACCTGAGCCTATATGACCCATTGTGTAAATATTCCCTTTAGGGGAAAAACTGCAATTGTGATTAGTTTCATTTTGAGGGTATTTCTTATATCCCCTTTGTAAGTGTTTCACATGTTTTCAAATACTTTTTCTTGCTGTTCTCCACCTTCTTCTGTCCTCCTTCCTTCCCTTAATTTGTTTCTTTTCCAGGGTATAAATCTACCACTCTACTGTAGATTACTATAAATTCATAAATTCGGGAATCAAAAAAAAATTCTTTAAAAGTATGCTTTTTAAAAACCAGTTATAATCCCTTAAACATTTCATATCTCTCTATTTCTAGGTAAATTCCTCAAGATAGAAGTCTCTTTTAAACTTGTAATCCTCAAACTTTGATTGTGTTCTGCTATATGTCAGGCTCTCTTAACCACATTGTCATTAAATCGCCACAATTATAGTAATATTCTAAGATTGCTTATAAACATAATTTCCTTTCTTACTATTGCAATGCTAAATTATCATCTTTTTTTAACTCAGTAACATATTTAACATGTCCACATGTTATGTACAGTACAGGCAAATTCAACAATTGAAAGCACACAACTACAAGAAGCTAGCTTAGCCGCCACGTGGCTTAGCTTTTCTCTTACCTAAAGCTAATCACCTTACTTTTATCTAGTACCCTCACATAGCGGGTAAAGAAGGTAAAAGTAAAATAATCAAAGCAGACTGCCAAAAAAACCCCACAAGTTCCAAACGCCTTAGTTCCTGAGCTATCCTCAATCCATCAGCAAATTACGGATTTGAAAACAAGGAGTAGCCCTATCATTTAACAGGAGACTGAAAGATGACTTTCTTAATTAGAAGTCCAAGGGTGAGAGACTCCTTTCCACCAAAGCTCTGAATCAACACCAACATCAGGTCAATCAGAGCTGTCCTGGTCCCAGTGGTATCTTAAGCTGATGACTCAAATTCCCAGTGAGCTTCTAGTTTAATTTCTTGAAACTCTAGGCTTAGTCACACAGTGACCTGGAACTTAAGGCAAATAAGGGTCTCTTCCTTCCATCCTTAAAGATATTTTTGCTGAATGACACAAAGTTACAGAGGCAAGATGGGTTTAGAGCTTTTTAGAGTTTTTACTCCCTGAGGTGTACCAAGTTAAAAAACTGGGGACAGTGAACCACGCCAGCTTTGCATTTCAAACACAACTATTAACCCTGTCAGAGAAGCAAGTCCATTTCCAAGTTTTAACAAAATGCCATTTTTTTAACCCCAGCACTATTACTGAAAGAGGAAGGAAAGAAGAATGAAAGGGAGGGAGGGAGGTGGGGAGGGAGGTGGGGAGGATGGATGGATGTCACAAGCACCTTCCTAGACAAAGTTTCAACATATTCTGGAGTTCTTCTTGAATTTATTTCAATCAAAAAACATATAATTTCTTTAACAGGTAATTATCCATACATTATCTTCAATAACTATCTTGTTTAGCTTTAAAAAAGAAATCTTAGTACTACTAAGTAAATACAGTGGAGTCCTTTTTTTCCATAACTTCAAAGAGCAATTTTTTTCTACATTTCTGAGTTGCCAGTCTTCTAAATTCTTCAAATCCGCTTCTCATTATATTACTCCTAGAGTTCTAGGCTAAATGTTATCTCTAGCTTGGTTCAAGGTGCTAATTTCAACAAAATCCTAATAACAATGGTAAACTGTATCATCTTTACTTTTTCCTCCTTCTTTTTCTCAATGCTTTACGAATTTAAGAAAAATTATCTGTTTCGGGTGCAATGATATCCTAAAATGCCATGTTTTATGTGTAGAATTTGCAAGATAGTGTAGGGATCAATTGAACTTTAAGGTTCATAATGCAGAGTATGTAATATAACAGTGACAACAATTCGTATATCATCCTACTTATCTCAATACCTATACTTATTATGAAAAGTTAAAATTACTCTTCATACCTGTAGCAAAACAAAAGGAAATTTCTATTGTAAATAAACTCGAATTTTTAGAATCCTAAATATTCAATTTGAACATTAAATTTCAAGGAACAAAAAACAACAGATGGGCATCTGTATTACAGTTTGCAAAAAAACCCTGCTAAGATTTCAGAGGTCTCTTTGGTCCCAATTTTCCCCCTACCCTTGAATCACAAGATAATGTGCTTAAAGAAAGCATTCTTCCTGGGGTGATTTACATGAAGTTATCTTTATCAGAAATCTTATGAAAGAGTTCTCCAGTTCACCACCCAAACCTCAGCACTCTGTTTTCCATGTTGAATAAGACCCTTGGAAAACACCACATCTCAAAAGAATAAAGAAAAGGTGGTCTAGTTTTAATTCATTTCCTTCCAAATAAACTATTACTCCCTAACTCCTGGTTCTATGCTGGTACCCAGTTTTGACCTTCCAGTTTAGATATATTTAAGACACATTCAAAAACAGTGTACACATGCACAAGTGGGGAACCTGTCATTTCTCCCCCTCAAACCACCATTATTTTTATAATATTGATGACCTCGTAAAAGGAACTCCATTACCATCAGCAATTCATGTCCCTGCTTCAGCACCAGATGCAACCAGGATATGGAAACAAGATCTCTCTCCTCCATTTACTTTTTATTCATTCCAACCTCTGGATATAACCCTCAGTTCCATTCCACTGGCCTGCGTCACCATCTGACACGCTTGATTTTTACCTTCTCAAGTCTTAGTGACCATCCTGGTGTCATATTTCCCTCATTGTTGTGTTAATCTAAATATTACAGATTGAGTTTGCTCATATTCCCCCAAGACAGTCCCCTCAAAACACTGCAACTTAAGGAAATGCATCTTGAACAATTTAATTCTCAGATTCAAACTCATTATCCTGAAAGCCCTCCACCCCTCCCTGCCCCATATTCTGTTCAGAGTGTTTCTTTGACTTTTCAATAGTAATCAAAAGTTGCTTTTCATAAAAACATTTCTCTAGTTGGAAGACGGGTACAAAGGGTTTTGTTAGAACAGTAAATGCTTTTTTCTCTGGTCTTCATCCATGTTAACAGTAAATCACTATGAAACCAACCAAAACAAAACCCACCCTCACTGTGTGTAGCCACGTGAACGGGCATATGGAAAAAGCTCAAGAGTAAAGAACCTTCATCCCAGCACAGCCAAGAAGGGAAGCTACAAATGGAGGCAGTTTTCATGGAAGAAAACATCCACAGATGTAGAAGCTACTTATTTTAGAAAAGGGGACAAGGGAGCAAGAGAGCAATAAGGAGAGAGAGAGGTGGGGTACAGACAAACAAACTGGAATGCCTCTTCTCTGTTCACCTACACTTTAAAACCTGACTGTATCCGGCAATCTAAAGTTTGAAAAGCAAAACTAAACCTATCACAATTTAAGGTGAACAATTTTCTCCTGATAAAAATTAGCTGTTTTGAACCTATTTGGGGCAGAATTATTTTTTTTAACCTGAAACACAAAGCTATCATTGCTTTTTCAGAACAACACTTAAAAATGACCGTTTAAGTTTCTTACAATCGTAAAAATTTAAAACTAAAAACCTAATCCCTTTCACATCATATATCCTAAGCCACTCTGATGTAAAATTACTTCTATGCCACTGTCTTCTACTACTGGTTTGCAATGGAATCTGTACAATTAATAATAACCTTCTTCCTTCTCATCTTTCTAGGAAGCCAAGAATGACATATCTCCTTATCTCCCTATTTGTGCCATTAGATTGACATATTTTGCCTCACCTGTCACCTTCCATAACACTCTGCTTTCAGATATGAGTTAATTCATTTTTTAGTTGTCCTCAATGTTCTAAAATAGTGATGTTTGACAGAATTAATACAGTGCTCTAGTTCTCTATGTTCAACTGGTATTTAATTAAAGATCTTGGAGGCATCTTTGTCTCCAGTTACACCGCTTAAAGAAGGAATGTTACTTCCTACCTGGACAATGTGCTAAAGCACATGGCAACAGAGCTGCCTTCCTAAGGTCTCCCATTTAACAGATTGTTTTACTGTGTATAAACTACTAGCAAGACAGATTGCCACTTTATTTCATGTTGATTTTACTTTTCACATCTCTGAACCACTACTCTACTACAGCCTACATTCTCTCTTACCTTTAAAGCTGCCAGCATTTCTGAACTTGTAATGCTCCCTTATATTTTTATTTGATCATTGCTTTTGTTTTACCTGGACCTCAAAAAGTCCTAATGGCATTTAATTTGTAAGACTTCTTGAATCTCTGGTAACCATGCAGAGAATCTTCAAGCAATGAGAGCTACCTGGAGCACAAGCAGAAATTTTCTTGTTTTAGACTCTTCTGAATTAATATCTTTTGGCGAATAGCCCACTCAAATTAATATGTCATAATTTTCAATTGTAAAGGTAGCATGGATAATTTAAATTGGCACTCGCTATTTATTACACAAATAACTGTTCTCTTGGAATGCGTTTTGAAAGCTAGCATTTCTCAATAATTCTTTGGCTATATCGGAACCACGAGAGACATGTCAATTTAAGCAAACTTCAGGAGCACTAAACTAACAAACAAGACTCTAGGTGGTGGTATAGGTTATTTTTTTATCATGATGTTTTGCTCTTAAAAAACTTCAAGAGTCAGAGGAGCCTTTAGCCTCTTTTACAGACACCTTTTTATTGCAACCTTACAATATTTTAGGGTGTTAAATTAGTAAAAGTTTAGAGACACATTCAGGAAATGGGTCCAGACATTAAAACTGGTTTTCAACTACCTCAAAGGCACTGTAGAGAGCGCACTGGAGTAAAACCAACAACGAGTAGTCCTCTTTTTTGTTTGTTTTTAATACGTATTTTCCTCATGCTCCTAGGGCACTTCCAGGGCTAAGCATGCGAAGAGGTCTTTCCCCACCAGACTGTATGAAACACGCTAAAGTAACAATCCTACAGCCGGCAGGATAGGGGCTGCTCCATTGACTGAAATCTTCTTTGTCTCTAGGAACTAGTTCCAGGCAGAAAAAAGTTAGCACTGGTGATGAAGCCACTACTCTCTGAACCAGCTAAACTCAAACCACATTACCAAACTGCTAGGCAAAACCAGAGCAACGTACTTCGAAGTTGAAAAACACTTCAAAATACTCCAGGCAGCAACCCACACTTAGGTGCCAGGCAGATGAAGCAGCATTTGTTTAAAAAGTCCACTTATTTCAGTGCCTCGTCAACAAAGGTGCCAAACTAGTGATTAAACATTGAATAATCACATCAGGATGATGCCACCCACTTGCAAAACCCATGATTCACGAACAAGCAGGTTCAATGCAATTCATAACTTTAAAGAATGAATTACCAAAGCTCTTTGCTTCACACATACCACTCTCCCCCCGCCCCCCAAATGTAAACAGAAATCATCATCTATAAACGGACAACCATTTTCACTTTGGACACCTATGGATGGTCTCTCTTCCTCTAGAAACAGTTTTTCCCGCACAATCTCACATTTAATCATTTACATTACCGGAGACAAACTCCAACTCAGTTCCACCAACTGAGTGAAAAATCCTTGTGGCTGAGACGTCTTAATTCTTTTCCGAAATAAAAATGCTCTATTAAAAAATTTAAAACGCAAAACTACTTATTCTGTTCTTCTACTATCTTCAAAACCCAACTGCAATCCCTAACGAGATAGAAGGTAGAAACTCCTGTAATGCTTCAGAGATCAACATGTGTCACAGACTTCCAGCTTGTTCGCCTCTAAGACACAGTTGATTCCTTTGTTCCTTCGGACTGAACACCAACTCTTGATTAAAATTTGGAAACTACTTTAGAAAGGATATGACGGTTTGTAGAATATTTCCAGGGAAACCCTTCATAAAACAACAACATGCACTAGTAGTAGAAGAGGGCACAGATCTAAGAGTGAAAAACAAGCCTCCCGAAGCCTCCCAGGACCTGTACGGAGCTCACCCTAGATGTGAGCCCGGTTTCTGGCTCAGGGGTAAAGTGATGGTTGAGGCCTCGGGTCGAAGGGGCCTCTCCCTCGAGAGGGGAAGGACAAGTACCGACGGGTTGGGCTGGACCCGGGGGTCCTCCGGGGGTGGGGAGCGCGGTCCCTTTTCCTACCCACTTTCCCCGGCCCGGGATCCGCGAGCACAGAGCAGGGAGGCACCAGGGTGAAAGGCGGGGAGCTGCGCCCGGCGCCGCCCAGGACGCCCGGGGCAGCAGGAGCGGCGCGGCGAGAAGCGCCTGGGTCTCGGGGCCGAGGGGGCAGCCGAGCGGGGTGCGACCCCGGCCCACGCACAGCCCCCCGCCCCGGCCCGCTTCAGGGGCCACCCGGAGGCCGCCCCCCGGCCCAGGACTGGCATGGACGCGCCTGTGAGCCCGGGGCCAACTCCACAACTTGGCGGCCCCGCTGCCCGGGCCCCCCGAGTTCCCGGGGAGATTCGGACCCAGCAGGAGAGGCGGAATTTCCCCGGAAACCATCCCCCCCCACCATCTCGTCCCGCCGCCAAGCCCACCCCGCCGTCTGCGTCCGCTCCCGCCGCCCCGACGCCCCCGAGGCCCTACCGGCCAACGCCAACGCCGCCGTGGGCCGCGCTCCCGGCCGTTTCCGGCGGCGCGGGCGGCCGCTCCTCTGAGCCCCCCCAGCCGCGGCCGCCACTCACCCGAGGCCGCCGCGGCTCCGAGCCCGGGGCTCCGGCAGGCTCACTCCGCGAAGGCGCCCTGCCGCCCCGTCCTCCCTCGGCGCCCCAGCGAGCTCTTGCCTCCGACCGGCAGCACTGCCGAGTGCAGCGGCGGACGCGAGGCCACGGGCGGGCGTGCGGGCGCGCGGGCGGGCGCGCGGGCGGGCGTGGGGCCGGGTCGTCCCTCCGCCTCGGCCGCCGCCTCCTCCTCCGCCGCCGCCGCCGCCGCCTCCCGAGTTCGGGGCTCTGCTGCAATGTCTGCGAGGCTGACTTTGAGCGCCTCGCTCGCCGCCCGCCCGCAGCCGCGCTCCTCCCTCCGCCGCTGAGTCCGCCGCGGCCCAGTCCCTCCCCTCGCCGCTCCACGCCATTCAGCTCTTGAGCCAAGTTTCTTAACCCTTTTTTCCCCTTCCTTCCCATTGTCACCGGGGCGGGAGGAAGGCGCCCGGGTCCCGGAGGCTCGCGGGAGCTGAGGGGCCCCCTCGGTTGGCTGGTTTTCCTTCTCGCCCGCCCTCCGGCCGGCCGGGCGGGGACTGCGGGGCCCCGAGGCGGCGGGAGGACCGCGGCGGCGGGGAGAGGTGGGCGCTCCACGCGCCCGCGCCGTCCCCCGCCGCTCCCGGCTCTGTCCAGCCGCCGCCACGGCCGAAGGCGCCCGGACAGCTCCTCCCGGGGCCCCGGGAGAACCGATCTCGAGACACAGGCCAAAGGCTCGTGTTGGGGGCACCGACTGGGGGCCGGGACTCCCCGGGTCCCCTCCTGGGTGCCGGCGCCCTAGGCGTCCCCCTCCTCCCATTTCGCCCACGACACGCGTCCCCTTGGCTCCTTCTCGCCCACCCCCAACTAGCACCACCTTGTAATCTGTGTGTCTTGCTTTGATCTTGGGGGGCACGGGCACTAACTGCGGGTCACTTTGACCCCACGCCCAGCTCGTAGGAGGCAGCCAGGGATAAATGCGGAGTGAGTCCGAGAGGAAAACTGGGAAGGAGACCTGAGGAGCGCCCCATTCAGCTCCTCGGACGGCGGAGGACCCGGGAGCAGGGTTTATCTTCAGCTGCTTTGTCACTGCGAAGTCTCCAGCGGAGTCAGTTCTCGAATCTACACCATCCCCGGGAAGAATCTGACCCTACAAGACAAGGCAGAAGGCACCGGGCTGCCACTTCTTGGGCAGCTCTCGGCGGTTCAGACTCCGAGTAAGAAATAACAATTACATCACAAGGCCGGGGCGGCAGCGCCGAGGAGCCTCCCGGTTTCCTGCAGCCTGATCTCGCTGAACCCGCCTCTAAACTGGGGGGCATACGGATTGGTGAAGAGAGAAAGTGGAGGGAGGAGAGAGTCATCCGAAACCATCATTTCCCCCTTCTCCCTGTATTTGCTGTTTAAAAATCTTGTCCTCAACGCTCCCCAAACATCTAACCAGAACTATTAACACCCCCTCAACACCTCCGCAGATGTCAGGTTTCTTTTTGACTCTAGCATCGAGCATTTAGTAACTCGCCATTGAAAAGAAAAAAAAAAAAAATTACCAGGGGAAATGAGGACCGTTGCTGAAATTGTTTTTGCTTGCTACGAAAACGCTAAAGTACAGCTTAGCCTCACTGTGAACTCCGAAATGGCATGCCTGTGTTCAAACACTTATTACACAAAACAAGCGAGTGGATGAGACACTCCATTCTTACGTGCAGGTTTTCAGACCCTTAAGAATTCGATAGCATTTGAAAATAGAGTTGCTAGTGCACTTAAAAAAAGAAAAAAGAACTATCCAAGTCGTAAAAAGTATTCTATGCCTGTTATGTAATGGCTGTGTTGTGCGTGTAAAATGTCATTTAACCTTTAAAAATATGAATAAGAGTTTGGGGTTACCTTCACAATCTTAAAAGAGAAAGCAATTTTTCAAATTAATGCTTAATAATCCAGCCCCTAGCACAGTGCTGGGCACATGGTAGGAAGATGTTACTTCATGGTGATAGTGCATTTTAGAACAATTATTTTACATCACCCTAGTGATTCAACTGTGCAATCTGTTGCCATCTTATATAGTTTGAACCTCATATGATAGTTTATTATTTGTATGTAGCACCATTTTAAATCTGTTTCAGGCAACTTAGTAAAGTCAGCTATTCTGTAGGGCAACATATATCCAGGATTGATGCAAAGCAACTGTTCCAGTTAAGTGATGGTCAGCATAATTGGAGCATGGCCCTTTAAGGAGTCAAACTTCTTTTCTTTAAAATCGTTTTTAACTGTTGTTAAAGATTTTCTGAAATGTATTATAAATATTTCTGTTTTCTTAAGCAGTTTGTTTGGCTTTTTCTGGAGAATTCAGGGTTAATTTTATTTAAAGTATTCATTATAGTAGCTGTTAGTCGATTTAACAAGTACATCAAGTTCCTATTCTCTATCAGACTTCTTCCTAGGTGTTAGGGATGCTCCCAGGAGGTGTATAAGCCATAAATCGCTGCCCTGAAGGACTCCAGGATACTAAGACTGATTATCTCTGCCTTTTGTAGTTTCTCTCTCTCCCCCTTCCCTAACTGACAATCTGTTGACTTTTCTCTCTTTTGCCAGCGAGCCTGTCTCCAACATTCTCCTCCTCTTCTGATTGGCAGCTTCTAGTCTGGTGCAGACTGAGAATCCAGATAGCCTCACTTGTCACAATTCAGTCTAAAGTAAAACTAAATAGGTCCCGCGTAAGGAACTGATGTGCTTACCAAGGAGAAAGGCACACGAACTTTAGTGCATAGACTTCATGACAGATATTTGGACTACTCAAATGTTCCTTTGAAAAGCATTCTTTTTGCTTCTTAAGTGGATTTTAGATCATTGCGGTTGGTAGATAAACAACCTCCAAGTAAGTGAGATTACACAGTTAATACAACAAGCCGAATACTGGTCCTGCCCCTTTTAGCAATAGTGTTAAAATGTCCACTGCAGTATGTTAGATGACTTAATAAAGCCGCTCACCTTGTTATTCATGTCTTCTCAAATCCAGTCATTGAAATCCTGAACTCTTTTTGATAGGACATTAGTGTTGAGTAAGTTGCACACCTTTCATGGGATTCATTTTTACTTAATCATTCTAATTGTGTTGGGGCTATTTTGTTGTTCTTTGTTTTTAAAAAATCAGTACCTCAGTTTCCTGGCTAAGAGAGTCGTTGCAAGGATACTGGGGCATATATGTAATCAAAGAATACCTATTCAGTAATTATATTTTGAAGACAACTCTCATTTTAACTGATTGTGATGTGAAAAAGATGCCCTTGAGCTTTTATACTTAAACACAAAATTATTTTTATGAACTCAGGTTCCTATGGGATCAGATACGTATAGTTCAGGCTCAATATGTTTATCCACCACAAAGAAGTAGTCTGGGAGAGGCATGCTAATTATGTACTCCCTGAATCTCTCCCGTTATAGCATTTTTCACACCAGTTGGTGACTGGGTGTTTACTTATCTATATCCCATTCTAAATGCAGGCACTCTGGGCACAGGGTCTGTATCCCTCTGGTTCACATATGGACACCTCCACCACCTATCCCTGCACAGCAAACAGTAGACAGTAGATATCCAGTAGATATTGGGCAAGATACTGTCATGAGTCCCGAGGACAGTCTTTGTTTCTACTTGGGGTACAGGTGTGGGGTAAGGGAGCTCAGAGAAAATTTTACAGAGAAAAGAATGCTTCAGCTGTCTATTAAAAGGTTAGAATTTACCAAGTAGCCAAGTGGGAAACAAGTTCTCAGAAGAGGGAAAAGACTGTTTAACAGTGGTGAGGTGTGAAGAAAACAAAAATATACATTGAGAAGTATTGAACTCACCTTATACACTATGAACTAGTGACTAATGAACTATGACAGCTGACAGAAATATATACAGATGGAATTCCAGTGTAGTTACGCTGTTATAGTCCCTCAGCCTCTAGAGAAGCGCTGTCCAATAAAAATATAAAGCAAGCCACAAATGTGAGCTACAGAAGTACTTTTAAATTTTCTAGTAGCCACATTTTAGAAATACAAAGAAGCAGGTAAAATTAATTTTAATAATATATTTAACTCAATATATCAAAAATATTATTTCAATGTATACACAACATAAAAAATATTCAATAAATATTTTACATTCTTTCATTCACACTGTTTTCAAAATCCAGTGTTTTTTGTTTTTGTTTTTTTCTGCGGTACGCAGGCCTCTCACTGTTGTGGCCTCTCCCGTTGAGGAGCACAGGCTCCGGACGCGCAGGCTCAGCAGCCGTGGCTCACGGGCCCAGCCGCTCCGTGGCACGTGGGATCTTCCCGGACCGGGGCACGAACCCGTGTTCCCTGAATCGGCGGGTGGACTCTCAACCACTGCGCCACCAGGGAAGCCCCCCAGTGTGGTTTTTACACTAGGTTTTTTTACTCCTAGTGTAAAAACTCCTAGGTTTTTACACTAACCATGTGTAGCTAGTGGCTACCGTATGGGGCAATGCAGCTCTAGAGGGCAAATGAATTCTTTAATAGTCAGTTAAAGGAAATTTTCTTAAGATGAAAATCTGAATCTTATGAAGTCTATAATTTTGTGTTGATTACTGGTGTTTAGCTCTGCTATGTTACAGAGACCACTTTCTTCTGTCTAGGCTTTTGTGCCAATTAGAGAATCAGTGAAATGTCTCCATTAACCATACCGTGGTTACAATTACTTTTATTTCTATTAACTCTGGTGGTGGACTGTAAATGTAAACTGGCTGTACAGCATTAAAAAACACTATAAATTTGGGGTTGAATAAACTTTTTTTAAAAAGTCTTCCTTAAATCACAGAACTACTTCTATGTGAGTTACTGTCAAGCATCTTCCTGGCTATAGAAGCCCAGGGGTTTGCTCTCCAATTCTTCCATGCCCACTTACTTAGGGAGTATAAAATCCACCCTAGCTTTTGTTTGAGGCAGTCACCTGTCTGAAGCTGCAGCAGTAAGCATGTGCTATAGCACCCTGAGTACTGAGAAAGGTCTGAAGAGCTAAGATGAAGATGTTTAGACACCCTGTCTGCAGGTTACTGTGCAGTTTTCCCTAATGAGATTGGAGCCCTTTTACTTTCGGTGGAGCATGAGTGCCAAGGACTGGCAAAACCAGGGCACTCAATTTATTCACTAAAATGAATCCTGAAAACTGGATCTTAAAAACAAAAATCAAAAACAACCCGAAAATGTTTGCATAGAAGCAGCTGAAAGTGTGCAAGGAAAAGGCAGATACTTTAATGAAAGGCAAATGTGGACAACGCCTTCTCATTCCCCTAAAAAGAAAATGTCTAGTATAGTTAAGGTGTCCAAAAAGCCAAGAAATCCCAATGAAGCTAGGAAAACCTGTCAGTTTTGATGATATGTCAGTTTAATATGTCCGTGTAAATATTACATGGAATCCTATCCTTTTATGTAGAAATGGGTCGTGTAGGTCTCATTAAGCAGCCTGTCATAAATGACTACAACATTTCAGGGTTTCACAAACATACATCTGTATAATAAACCAACTGGGTAAAACATGATCCTATTAATTTTTAGAGATTTTACTCAGATAACCTTCAACTAAAGCCAAGTACATACAATCAGCCCTCCATATCTGCAGATTTCACATCCACAGATTTAATCAACCATGGATGGAAAATATTCTTAAAAAAAAAATCCAGAAAGTTTCAAAAAGCGGAACTTCAACTTGCCGCTTGCCCACAACTATTTACACAGCATTTAACACTGTGTTTACAACTATTTACATAGTATTTACATTGTATTATCTGTTGTAAGTAATCTAGAAATTATCTAAAGTATAAGAGAGGATGTTCCTAGGTGATATGTAAACACTACTGCCATTTTATGTAAGAGACTTGAGCATTTGAGGATTTTGGTTTTGGGGGGTTCCTGGAACCAATCCCCTGCAGATACCGAGGGATGACTGTGTCTGTTTTCCTAAATTATTAAGGATTCTGTGGGGAAGAAGGCTATAAAGAAAACATGATGTATGCTTGCCATTTGTGCAATTGTTTGACTCTCAAAAGACATAGGCATAGACTCTGACAAATTTGTTTCAGATTTGTTTAGTTTAAGAAACATAAAATTCTTATATAGTTTATCTTTCCACAAAACCAAATTAAAATTACCTTCACCCTCAAACACACATGCACACACACACATACACACATCCCCCCCTAAGATTTCACACAATGCAATGGGGAAAGAATAGTCTTTTTAATAAATGTGGCTGGGACACTGGATGTCAACATAGAAGAAGAGGAAATCTGACCATTTCTTTGAACCATACACAAAAATTAACTCAAAATGGATCATAGACCTAAATGTAAGAACTAAACTATAAAACTCTAAGAAGGAAATATAGCAATAAAGCTTCACAACCTCGGTTAGGCAAAGCCTTCTTAGGCATGACACCAAAAGCACAAGTGACAAAAGGAAAAAGAAGTATATTAGACTTAAACCAAATTAAAATCTTTTGTGCTTCAATGTACACTATCTAGAAAATTCAGGGCTTCCCTGGTGGCGCAGTGGTTGAGAGTCCGCCTGCCGATGCAGGGGACGCGGGTCCGTGCCCCGGTCCGGGAAGATCCCACATGCCGCAGAGCGGCTGGGCCCGTGAACCATGGCCGCTGAGCCTGCGAGTCCGAAGCCTGTGCTCCGCAACAGGAGAGGCCACAACAGTGAGAGGCCCGCGTACTGCAAAAAAAAAAAAAAAAAGAAAATTCAGAGGAAACCTACAGAATAGGCAAAAAATTTGCAAATCGTATATCTGATAAGAGACTTCTATCTAGAATATGTAAATAACTTACAACTCAACAATAAAAAGACTAGTACCCATTTTTTTTAATGAGCAAAGGATATGAAGAGTCATTTCTCCGAAGAAGATATACATTAAGGGCATGGGAAGATGCTCCATATCATTAACCATCAGGGAAATGCAAATCAAAACCACAATTCAATACCTCTTCACACTCACTAAGAACAGCTATAATCAAAGAAAACAAAAAACAAAAGAGTTAAGAACAAGCATTGACAAGGATACAGAATAATTGGAACCCTCGGACACTACTGGTGAACATTTTAAATGTTGCAACCACTTTGGAAGAAAGTCTGGCCATTCCTCAAAAGGTTAAACATAGAGTTACCTATGATCCAGCAATTCTACTCCTAATTATATACCCTAGAGTATTGAAAACTTCTCCACACAAAACCTTGTACATTAATGTTTACACCAGTGCCCTTCATGATATCAAAAAAAGGGAAAAAACCCAAATATCTATCAACTAATGAATGCATAAACAAAATGTTGTATAGCCTTATAATGAAATACTACTCAGCAATAAAAAGGGAATGAACTGCTGATACATGTTACAACATGAATGAACTTGAAAAGATGATGCTGAGTAACAAAAGACCACATGCTGTATGTTTCCATTTATATGAAATATCCATAATATGCAAACTTAGAGAGTACAGTAGTGATTACCTAGGACTGGGGAAGGGTTTGGAAAGAAATGGGGATTAACTGCTAATAGGATTTCTCTTTGGAGTGATAAAAGTGTTCTAAAATTGATTGTGATGATGTTTGTATAACTCTGTGGATACACGAAAAACCACTGAATTTTACACTTTAAATGTGTAAGCTGTATGGTATGTGAATTATATCTAAATAAAGTTATGTATTTTTTAAAAAACAAAATAAACAATAAAAAACCTTTCTTTCTTCTCCTTTTGATAAAAAAGAACTTTGACATGTATCAATATATAAAGTCTGTAAATGTTTTAAAATATGCTACAATAATATATATATATATATATATATATATATATATATACACGTATATATGTGTGTATGTGTATATATACCCAGAAAATTACATGTTGGATATTAACTTTCACTGTTTTATAATTCTTAAATGACACAGTACAGTAAGGATGAAGGATAGTTTTGTCAGGACAGCCCAAGTATCAGTAATTTAGTGTACACACCATACTAAGAGTGTGTGTGTGTGTGTGTGTGTGGTCTTCCATCAATGCCAATATAGAATTCCAGAGGTGACCTAGGAAAAGAATTCTGGATAAACAGCATATACCACTCATGTCCCAGAAAGGCTTATACCAGATACATAGCTCAATAATTTACAGTAGTAACTACTCCTTCAAACCTAAATGATTTATCCTGTTAGGTAGTTCAGTGTATTATATTTCCTAAAAGCCAGATATCCAAGAAATCTAATTCCAGTTTCCATCAGCTAGTAACTGCTTTTGGCTGCTAGTAACAGAAACAAGAACTAACAGTGACTTAACCAGTGTAGAAGTTGATTTTTCTCCAATGTAAAAAAAGGTCACAAATGCATTTTGGGGTCTGTTTTGATGATACCGTCATTATTAAGCACCCAGATTGCTTCTATTCTCTCATTGTTAGCTCTTGGCTTTCATCCTAAAGTTTGCCTCATGGTGTTAGTTGCCTACTGGAGTTCCGGTCATCAAATCTGCATTCCAGGCAGGAAGAATGTGGGTGGCCTACCACCTTTTAAAGGAGTTTTCCTGAAAGGAGCATCCAACAACTCCTGCTGATATCTAATTGGATGTATCCAGAGGGAGTGTGAGGTATATAGTATTTTAGCTAAAAATAATACTCAAATAAAATCAAGATTTGGTTTCTAAGGAAGAAGGTGAGACTAGATATTGAGTGGGTATATTAGTTGTCTCATGCTAAATAACAAATCATCACAAAAATTAATAGCTTAAAACAAGAAACACTATAATCTCAAAAGTTTCTGGTAGGTAAAGAATTCAGAAAGAGCTTAGCTGGATTGTTTTGACACAAGGTCTCTCCCGTGGTTGCAGTCAGGATATTGGCAGAGTCTGCAGTCATCTGAAGGCTTGCCTGGAGGTGGAGGACCCAATTTCAAGAAGACTCCCTCACAAGGCTGTTGGCAGGAGATCTCAGCTCCTCACATGGCTATTGGCTGGAGGCCTCAGGTCCTTGCCACACAAACCTCTCCACAAGCAGCTTGAGTATCCTGATGATATGGCTGCTACCTACCCCCAGAGTGAGCTATCCAGGAGAAAGCAATGATGAAGTCACAGTGTCCTTTATGACCTGGTTTCCTAATTCACACAGGATATTTCCACTTTTTTCTATTAATTAGAAGTGAGTCACTAAGTTAATTCCACCTGTAAGGGGAAAGTCATTTTAAAGGGAAGCATATCAAATAATTTGTGGATGTAGTTTAGAACCTCCAGCTTAGGCTATTAGCAATTTTCTGTCATGGTCTGCCTCTTTGGTTTTCCAAACCAACATGCACACCTTTGTTTTCATAAATAGATAGTCTCACTGCCTCTCCAATGGATCAAGGCCTAAGTCTCTTTCTGTTACTGTTGTTTCGATAACTAATATGCAGCCCTCTCTAAGAGGCCCAGATGGAGGTCTTGTAGGCTGGTAACTGATTAACTAAAGCATGTTTTCAGCTACCAGCACACGTAAGATTTCAGTGATGGAGAAGAAATGGATCATTGTAATAAGCCTGTCCATTTGGTGACATTAGTTACCATTCCATTATAATTATCAAAACCTACTGAGCAGGAATAACCAGGACCCTCTGCCTCAGCATTTCAGGAAGTTCCTTTGTTGGCCAAACTGGAAACTCCTGGTTCTTTCTCTTGAATGTTCTCTTTCATGCCTTGTCCTCTATTGCTCCTGGATCAGCCCCTGGGAGGTTCATCCTTGTCAATTTTCCTCAACAAATATATCCGAGGTGGGCACGATGAGAAGGATGCCCTTCTTGGAGACTTCATGAAATTTGAAATATTGGGGCACAGGAATTGTTTTAAAGTTTTAACAATCAGACTGTTGCAGACCAAGTCTGGGGTTTCTTTGGGAAGATAATTCCTTCAAACACTTAGCAGACTTGATTTGTTTCGATTCTATTCCATGTACAAACTACCATAGCCAAAAGACTTGCCCAGACATGGGTTTTGAACCTGCAAATTCTCATCTTTTATTTACTGGGCTCTGTTCTCTGCCCATCCCCCTGGCCCTTAAATTAATGATGGCTACCTTGAGAGCATCTGAAATAATAGGCTTAGATGGGGAAGCAACACAGTTCATCATCTCTTGCCAGCAATATCACTTCTGCTTTATGACAAACTAAGAGCCTGACCTCCTGCTAAGACTGTAGTTTCAGGGCTACAGCTTAAAACTTCTTCAAGTTCAGATACAAAAGCAGATGAGTTGTTCAACATTGCAAGTTCTAAATCACTGGACTCTCCGTCAGTGTAGTTAGTGGGCATGGGCAGAGAATGCCTCTCTTAGCAAATCTTTGCTTCTTTCCACCTCTACTGAGTTCATCTAGTTCTTAAGATTTTGCTAAAGATAGCAAAAATGAACCACCACCTACCAATACTATGAATTTGTTCTACTATTTCCCTGAACATTATAGCCTCAGTCAGCAAACATCCTGCTTTTTAAGGTAAGCAAGTGACAGATCAACCAAATATTTGGCCACTACATTAAAATTAGACCCTCACCACTTACTCCCAACTGCTTCTACTAAATCAGTATTACTTTTACTTTTCAGCATCTCATTTCTGGTACCAATTACTACATAGGTCATGGTCCCTGGTTTCAGAAAACAAAATTAAATTTTGCTAGGTTAAGCAAAAAAAGGTTTATTATAATGTAATAGATAATTTACAACATCTTTGCTGGGCCCCAGGAACCAGGTTTAGAGGATACATAGGAGAAATGTCCGGCTGTACAATGGGATGGCCAAATGGAAACTCCACTCATCATCTGTCACTTAACACTAATGAAGATACAGACTAAATCCTAGACCTTCCATCATAGTTCTATAGAAGAACAAAACTCCTCAACCCCCTTACTTGCCACAACAGCCCCATAGATTCTGTCTCATGATGTTCATATCCACCTTTCTTGTCTTATACAGGTGCATCTGGTTGGTGGAAACCAAGTCATATGTGAAACTCTGGCTTCATCTGAGTCTGAGAAATGTCTATAACATTCATCTTTCTGGTCTCTAGTAACCAGAAAGACATGCTAGAAAGAGTGAGAGTGGTGTTTAGTATGTTATTCTGCAGTATTTACTAGAGGTGAAAGGATTATTTCTGAGTTTTAATTATAGTTTAATTAATAAACTTAAATTTGAGGAAAATCGTAACAGCATATATAATAAAATTAATAAACAGCATGAATTAAGTTGACCCAGTATGCTTCCCATTTGCTCTAGGGTTCTTTTCTTGTTTTGTTGTTGTATGTTGGCCTACCTTTCTATTTTAAAGCCAGTAATAACATTTCAAAAATGTTTTATATATATCCCCTTATACAGATGAATCAGTAACTGCTCAGTTCCACTCTCACCCTCTTTCATTCTAATCATGTGGACCTCTTGGTTCCAGGTCGGGCACTAGCAAAGCTTATATGAGTGCCTGAGGAACAGGACTGTTTGGTTGTAAGAAAAAAAAGTTATCTGGAGCTGAAAGTGGGTAAAAATCAAGAGAGAATGCAAAGTCAAGTATCCAGAAGAGTGCAAGACCCAAAGTTTCTGAAGCACATGAAGTATCTTAGGTTGTAACATGAATAATAATTCATCCAAGGATCATTAAATTTGGGTAAATTTTGCATTAATCATATTTCATAGTATTCTAGCTCTTGGAAAGTTGGTCAGCCACATTAGCCAGTATACAATATCATGACCATGTTGGGATACAGAGAATGTACTCACTCTTGGAAAAAGTGTTTTTGGTTTTAAGGAAGAAAAGCCTATTCAATTAACTTGAGAAAAAAGGAAATTCCAAGGGGTAATGTATATGGAATCCAAGAAAATGTTGTCCCACTAGTCCTCAGGAGACCATTGCCCTTGATCCTGGTGCTCCACCAAAAATGTGCCTTCGTTATCCACTTGTTCAGACTGTCTATCGGTTCAGTTCTCCAAAGAGAAAAGTTGATTAGCTATAGACCAGCCAGTGGACCACTCCTTTCATGGACAATTCTATCAGCCCTGGTCTATCAGCCAGAGCCAATGAATGGAGGTGAGGGAAAGTTCACTTAGTACAAAGGATTGACTTTTCCAAGACTGTGAATAGGGCTGATAAAACTAAAAGGGTAAGATGGGGTGTAATAGATCAATAAACTAATGTTTCTAGTAAGGTCATTATCTTTTACACTGTGAAAATTGACTTCTAATATTGTAACAGCATGTTAATCTTATTTGAAAACTGCTTACAAATTAATGTGTGTGATTCTTACATACAAAATATATTAAACATATTCATTCTTTCACCAATAATTTACTGATTGACTACTAGGTACCTTATGTTATACTATATCAAGTTCTCTTGATACCAAATGAACAAACCAGGGTTACTAATTTTGTGACATCCATAGAAGGAGACAGCTAATATTTAGTTTGATACATTCTTTAATAAAGATATGGTTAAGATACGTGTTATGGAGGAAGGAGGCGTTGGTTCATATTTTGGGTGTTCAAGGAAAGGCTTCTTCCTTTGAGAAGTCATTATTGAACTCGATCGTGATTGATGAATTTACCAGCATACTTTTTCTTTTCCTATATGGTCATCCCTGATTCGCTTTGATAAAGCTGCTTTACTCTAACGTCCTGTCATCAAGTCATTTTTTACAGATGCTATTACCCTTCCAGGAAGCTTCACTGATTGTCAATGTGTCAGTATTTAGGACTAGAATGGTACTTGATCAATTAGAAGCAGATTCAGATTCCTCCCATGAGGTAAAATTTATTTTTCTAATGCCAGCCGGCTTGCATGCACATCAGAACTTTTCAGGTCTCTTTGTAGTAGTATTTGTTGTTGCTTCCATGATCTCTTCCTTGGTATCAAGGCCAGCCTTAAACAAAGCTGTAACATGTGTCAACCTTACCTTTGTTACCAATAAATGCCCTTTTTCTAACTCACTTTTAGTACAACTTCATAGTTACATTGTATATTTATGTACCCACTTTCTTTCTCACACACCATCAACTGTAGCATGTACTACTAAGAAAGAAGACTGCAATCAGATAATGACATAACGCTTTCTTATAACATGGAATTTTAATCTTATATTTTTTTGGAAGAACTGTTTTAAACTTGTTTATACATAGATTTAAAAAGTCTTTTTATCACTCTTATGTATAGATAAAAGCGAAATATAAGTAAAATACATTCTTTAAGGTATTCCTAAAATGTTTTCACATTGAATCTGTCTCCCAAGAATCACTTTTTGACTCAGGCATTGATGTCTATGTGTTGTATTTTAAAAATGCAATTTAGTCGTTTTTGTCATCAGGAAGCCTTGGAGATGCAGCATTTCTTAAAAGAGTGCTCCACTACTATCTCTGATTTTTTTTCCAAACTACTGACCTCCATTGGGCATGTTTTGGTGTAGATACACTGGCAAAGGACACCCACAGACAGTGACTGTGAGATATATCCCAATGTCAAAGATGTTAAAACATCAAATGATGACTCAATGGTATGTGGCATAGAATCAAAGACAGATGATATTACTTGATAACTTCCAAAGTGTTATTGATTACATCTGTCTCTTGAAGATCATCATAATTATGTAAGTTAAGTCAGGTAGGCATTGCTTCACATTTTACAAGTGAAGTACTGGATGTCCCTCAAATTTAAATAACTTGCCCCAATGACAGAAGACTAATAAGGAGTAGAGTTGGTAATATGTTTGGTAGAACTGGGACATTTTATTCATAAACCAAGTCTCTTTCCACCACTTCATGCTACTTATTATCATGCTTCTTGGATATTCATAGACCTACCCCCTGATTCTCAACCTGCTACCTGTCACTTATCTTTAACCATCAAAAAGTTTAATCCAATGGTTTATAAACTATGCTCTAGAAAAATACTGATGTATCAAGACTTTCTGCTTTTCAAAATCAAATAAAGATCATCTTTTCCGAATTTGCATGGGAAAAAAATCAGCTGTCAGATCATTCTCTAAATAAAATTTTTCTGATTTTTTTTGTTAAACCTAGTTTCTGCTACCAGTTAACCATACTCAAATCTTGTTTCATAGGGTATTGAATTTGCACAAAACATATAACTATTTTTAGTTTACTGTAGCAACATTTCAGGGTGTTATGAATAAAGCTTTGCCACGATGTTTCATTTCTTGAACAAATATGAAAACCTTTGATTTCATTCATTCTCCTAGAAGCCTGCTCTCTTTCAGGGACATAGATATACCAATGGCTCAGATACACTAATCCCTGTTAATAAGTTGGCTGGTTATTATGTTGAACTCCTTAGAGGAGCTTTTAGAAAATTCACAAGGAATGAATTAAAGAGTGGGAATTTGAGACACTTCATAGGCCAATGAAGATTGTTTTTCTTTTTTTGCTAGTTCAGGCATTTTCAAATTTCTTCAGTTGCATGATGTGAACAAGACATTCTAATTTTAGGATAGACTTACCTGTGATCAACACTTTTCTTCCAGCCCCTTTGGAGGGGAGTAGCTCAATCCTGCGTCAAAGAACCAAATTTACAGGTTCTTTCTGCCCAGGAAAAAGCTGATGCACTTAATTAATCTTTCCAGGAAGCCAGGCTGACTCTTACTACTTCAACACATTGTATGTTTAAAGCATGTAGAATTTAATCCTATTTGAATGATGTGTGAAAGAGAATTGCCATAAAATAGCGAGAAATCTCTGAAGTGAACCGAGCTACATAATTTGGGCAGGTGCATTCTAATATCACCTTTAAAGGAACTTGAAATATATTCGATGGTGGGAGAAATTTTTGTATAGGTTTGAAAACTATCAAACAGCATCTGTTGCCTTCTCCATTTTGATTAAAACATGCTTGCAGGGAAAATAGTGGTTTGTCCATTAAGTCAAACAGCAATGAAACATTTGCTACAATAATCTCTTTAATTTGGATGACATTTGGCAATAAAGTGCACTCATTGGATCATTTGCCTGTATTTTGATCTTTCAGAGTTAACTGAGCCCAGCTAAGTCTAATATGGTAATGGGATCTTTGTTAAAACCTAGGCATATGCATTTCTCATGCTCTATTGTGTTCTACTATGGTAAAAAGAGATAAGAAATGTTATTGTGATGGCATTAAAGGTTTCTCATGGCCATATCTGAACACCATGAGCCTGAACTGTCTCATTTAGTCATGTCCTGTCTCCACATATCATATGGATCAAAGGCACCATGATTATAAAGCTCAGGTAAGTAATGAGGATTATAGGTATTAATCAAGTCATCACAAAAAGAGTTGGTAATTAATATTCAGATACAGTGTATATGCTTTTTGAATTAGCCTATGGTAGTTAAAATGAAAACACGAAACTTCTTGCATGTGAAACAAAATAAATCCAGTAAAAATACCAGTAGAAAATAGAAATAATTCATAGTATCACTATATACAATTATTTTATAGAAATTAGACGAATTGTTTTAGAATTTGCATTAGATCTTATTTCTAAATCATTGTTTTAAGTGTAATGTGTGTGTGTATTCATATTCACACACATCATCCCCCAATACACACGCACACAAAAACATATTATGATGGATTTTGTGTGAACATCTACCACTTGCAGTAAATTAGGCACGTAACAAAAACAAAACAAAAAGCTATCCTTTCAGCTTCTTCTAGCCCCCTGCAAAGCCAGAAAGGTCATTCACACAGGTATACTTGAAAAAACTGACCTGACTATGCCCTTCCAGAAGATATAAGTGGCTGGATCATCGTGTTGAAAGTCTTCATTGGTTTGGGGGTTTTGTACTATTAAAAGAACAGTGAAGTGATGACCTTTTTAGTGGCTTATGTCATTATGGTAGCCTGAGATGGTCTTTCTTTTATATTTTCTATCAAAAGACAGAGTCAGCTCAAATACCACACTCTACGTAAAATTTTTCCTGCTCTATAAGGTACTTCTTATACTTCTTTGTTAGTACTTACTTCATCCAGGCTTGGGTATGGTCGAATTTCCAAACGCCCCATACCCTGTTAGACTGTGGGCTGCTGGAAGTCAGGGAGCAGCTGTAAGCGGATCTGGGAGCAGCTAGAAGCAATGTCAGTGGGGACAGCATTGGAGTTGGTGTAATGAAGATGATATGACATGTGGCAGGGGTGGCAGGAGCCGAGACAGAGGAAAAGTTGCCAGCAGCTGTGACAGTGGTCAGTGGTGAGGAAGCAGAGAAGATATAATAGAAGTGGAACCAGAGGAGAGGTCAGTGAGATTGGCCTCAGCTCTGCCCATCAGGAACAGACTCAGATGCTGGAATATTATTTCCATGCCTCTTCCCACATCATGGCTACCACCTAGAATTACATTTTTGATAACAGCGTGTGATTGCATATTTTCAGAACACATTATTTTATGTTGTAGAGGTGTTACTAAACTTTATCACTTAACATTGTTTCTCTGGATGAATGCTTTATCATCTCTAACTGGAAGCCAGAAACATAGCTTCCCAAGGATCTTCTAGGCAGAGGGTCAGCGACTGGAGCAGGTTGGTGTCAGACAATTAACTTGTCAGAGATGATCCTATACACACCAGTTAGTTGTTAAGAATCTATTTCTTCTTGGCCAAGTATTCCCAGGGATTAGCACAGTGCCTGACACATATTTAGACCTTGATAAATATTTGTTAAATGAGTGACTAATAATAAATCTGGGGCTTATGGATGTCAGACATGGTGCAAAATACTCCACAAATATTGTGTCCTTTAATAGTAGATCCTATTTTTTCTATTTTATAGATGAGTAAACTGAAACTTGAGAGATTAAATAACTTGTTCAAAGTTACACAGCTAGTAAGTGGTGAAATTGGGATTTGAACCGAAGAAACCTACACCCAATATAACACACTACTTCCCTATGCCTAGAGCATGTGCAGATGAATAATTGAATGTTCCACATAAGAGACCATCATCATTCTCTAGGTTAATGATGCTCCAAGAGTACTAAATTGCTTAATGCATGTGCAAAGGCTCAGGGCACTGCCCATCCTTATAAAGAGTTTGCTTATGAAACCACAACTAATTTTTGCTTATTTTTTACATGAAATTAGATGGAATGCTCTATCAAAATTTTCCAACTTTATTTTTAAACTTAACACATCTACATGATAAAAAGAAACTTAAGATGACAACTACTTCAGCAAAGAATTGATAAGCGAAAGACCAGATGCTACATGTTTTTCAACTGCAAAAATATCACGGGAAGCCAGCTGTATCTTCTAAAATTTCATGATGTCATCATATGGCTTCGGGATCTATTTAGGTGGCTCATAATCTTATTAGCTTATCTCTGTTTCCAGTCATGCTCTAGGCTTTAATTGCATAGGTTTGTTTATAACATTGTTAGAATTAGAGTTCTGGTCTCATATTTCATGCAAGAAGCATCTGCCAGGATGGTGCACAAAAACTTGCCACCCTGCATAGTACCTAGTGACCCACTGCAAACTGATGTCACTGTCCCATTTTTCTGAAGTGGTCATTGCTTCCTGGCATTGAGTTATCACACAAGTGACTCAGAGTTTTGATCTTTTTCAACTTTACCAAAAGTCCAAGTCTAGGATGATGATTTCAAAGTGTGATGGAAGAAAAGTGTTTCAGTTCAGCAACTTTCAATGTCACAGTGAAATTTACCATGTTTTCCAGGCATCAGTTACACTGCCAGACTCAGGGAGATTTCAATTATGTTAGGGATGGAAATAATTTTGCATTTACCACACTTCTACTCTAAATTTCACTATCCCATCTTCCCCTCCCCCCAACTTTATTCACTTTTTTATTCAGTCTCAAAACCACATTTTTTCACAGGTCAATATTTTTCTATTAAAAAATTTTAGGTAAGCCAGTGTCAGATATTTCCTGAGATTCCACACTGAGGTGGAATTTTCAAAATTTTTGAATGTAAAAATACTAGCATTTATTATCACACATTAGAAGAGGCTGTTCCTCATGGACCCACCAGAGCTGGGTTGTCTTCCTAGGGAATGTATGGGCAAGTTAGCTCTATAAGGCACAATCCCTACCTGTATATACTGGTTAGTCAGACAATAATGAGACCATCTTTCTCTCCCTCAGTAAATTATATAAGTAAAACATATTATTTAGGACTTTTTTCTGTACAATGAAAACTCAATTCAAAACTGCTGTAGAGGAGAAGGAGCTCAAATTGATTAGCTCACATAACCGGAAAGTCCAGGAGTAGGAATGGGTTCAGGGGGGGTTGGTTTATGCAAGACCCAGTGCCCTGTGGGTCTTGATTTCTTTCAGTCCTCTTGGCAGGATGTAACCATCCACCCCCAGTGTGTTTGTTTCATTCTCATCTTCATGCACAGACATAAGGTGGTGAAAATATCTCTTGACTTTCAATTCCCCAAATTCCTAGTCCAGTAGAAAAGAACAAATACAATTCCTCAAAAGAACAATATAAATTGTCTCAAATCAGTGTTATTGGCTTTGATTGACCCGACCTGGGCCATGGGATCACTGGGAACAAATTACTGCTGCCAGGAAAATGTGATGCTTTGATTGGCCAGTCCTGGATCACTTGCCACATCTGGAGTCGAGGTAGCATTTTCCCATCAGGGACCATAATAACTGAGACTGGAGAGGAACAGACCCCCAAAAGATAAACTGAAAACAGTTATCAAAATAGGATGAATGGATATTGGGCACCTACTAAACCATATGTGTCCACTATGGTACCATTGCATTCTACTTCTTCCTATCTTTGCATATTTTTCATTTCTCTTTCTTCTCCCAGTTCTTTTAGCAAGCGTATTAAACAGTCGGTCTCTGGTTTTGGGGGAATTGTTTGCTTCTGAGCAATCATCTTACATCTGGTCTTTCTGTATTCATTCTTGAGTCATGCACACACCACTTGACTTTGTTTTATGTATTATTATGTTTTGTTGTTGTTTTCTTCGGTTTCTATTCTGAAACATCGCATTTCAATACCTGCTACCATATTTGTTTCTTCACTTTTTATTCCTCAGATTTGGGGATAAATGTTGGAATGTTGAATGAGTGGCCAGTAAGCATCCAAGTGGTCTTTTATGCAGATAATATTTTTTTAGTAGCAAAAGAAAAACAACAGTGCTTTGTCCTAATTAGAGTTCATAAATGTGAAAGAATTAAAAGTAAAAAGAAAAAATAAATTGAAATGATTGAAACATCTCATTTTAATCATTAAACTCAACGTTTTCTTCCTAAAACCTTTCATATGTACAATTAACAATAACAAATACATTTATTGGAATTTTGCCTCCCCTTTATGGCTATGCCCACTGGAGCTGTTAATGAACAGGAAAATGCTTAAGAGGCAGGTGACAGAGGAGCTAAGGATATGAATCAAAGAGCACAAGCTCAACAGTGAGTGCTAAATACTTGATACCTGGTAGAGACATACAAACAGAGGACACGGATATACAGAGCAGAATACTATTGTTACTAATGGTCTCAGGGTACCAGCTACCAGACAACAAGAATGACTTTTTATATTCAGTTCTTACAATGATACAATACATGTTTTTGAGCCAGCAGATTCTAAAATGAATTCTCCTGGAGGCCCTTGTATATATCCTTTTCATTCAGTAAAATAACCATGAGATAACAATAGAATGGGTACTAAAGTGTATCACATCTTTACTTCAACAAAACCATCATATATTCCTATTGACTTATTAGTAAGCTGTCATGTTTAAAGCTGATAATGTCTGTGTAAGAAACTAAATTCAAAAGATGGACAAAGAATACAGGAAAAGTAATTTTCTCTCCATCCCTCAGCTCCCCAGTTCCTCTCCAGTAAAACCCACTATTACCAGTTTCTTCTGTATTCTACTACAGACAATTTAAGCATCTGCAAACACAGGTACCACTACAAACATAAATGTTTTATCATACGTGCATTTATAAACACATTATTATGCACCTTACTTTTCACTTATTAATATATATTAAAATTTTTGAATGGTTCAATTACTAACAAAGATGTTGAAGATCAAGTTTCTAATATGAATTCTACTATTTAGAAAAATAGTATTATACTTGCCATGATAGTAGGCATGAAATAACTACACCAAAATACCTTGACCAATAAACATATGGAAAGAAATGCAAAATAAGAATCAAATGGGAAAATTCTTTTACCTATTGAATGAGCAAATAACAATAACAACCATAAAATAGTAATAATAAAGCCTATAATGGCTACAGTCAATTGCTGAAGCCAGGAACCTGGGAATACTTTCTGATTTCTTTCTCTACTTCATCCACATTTAATCTTTCACTAAGACCTGCCTTATCCTCTAAGATAAACATATTAAACCTCTTCAGAGGATATAGCTAAGTTGTAAACAGATTCCTGACCCATAGAAACCATAAGATAATAAATATTTGTTGTTTTAAACCACTATGGATTGGGGGTAATTTGTTACACATAGATATATAACCAATATACATCTAATAGCATCTTGTTTTTATAGTCATGGTACTTTTTAAACTTTGTAATTGATTATTGTGATATTTATTTAATGTTTATTCTCCCCCTTTTAAGCGGCATAACCAGAAGAGCAAGGTCCTTGTTTGTTTGTTCCCCAAAGTATCTGTAGCATTTATCACAGTTCATGAAATTTATTTGTTGAATAAAAGAATGAATAAATGAACTGATATTCCACCATGTGGTTGAAGGGAGAGCGTAAACCGGTATATGCTTGTCTTCTGTAGGAAAGTTTACCACTTTATATCAAAGGTCTTAACTATGCAAACTCTTTGACCCTGTGTCCTAATGTTAGGAATTTATCCTGGAATATAAAAATTTAACTAAAATAATGTTCATTGTAGCTGTGTTTCTAATACCAAAATAGTGTAAATAATTTGTGTCTAACAATAGAGGCTTAAATTATGACACATCCTCTGTATCCATTAAAAATCATGTGTAGAAAAATATTTTTCAACATGGAGCATATTCACTATATGTTACCAAGTGATGTAGACAAGTTACAAATCAGATATATAACAATAGCTCATGTTTACTGAGTGTTTAGAGTGTGCCAGGCACTGTGATACACACCTTTCATGTATGATCTCATATGGGCATATATATATATGTGGAATTAGTGTGTGTGTGTATGTGTGTGTGTGTAATAGACCTGGAAAACACCTGGAAGGGTATACCACTAAAATGCTTACAGTGATTATCTCTGAAAGAAAGGTGGGATCCTTACTTTTGCTTTTTGTTTCTTTCCTTCATTTCTCTATAATGAGAAGGAAGTTAAGGCCAAAAACGCCAAAGCGACAATTGCCAAATGATAAGGGTCACAGATACCAAAGCTAGAAAATGGAGCCAGATAGACAAAGAGCAGAGCAATAGAACAGGGTTTAGGCTGGGATCCAGGACATGCCTAAAATAAGGAGCAATTGTTAATAGTACTGCTGGGATATGCTGCCACTTTCCTAGGATGATAAGGATCTTGTAAAGTTTGGGAAAGACCTTGGGTAGTACCTTGGTTAGGCTCTGACATGATCAGGCATCTGTGTTCTGTTCAGACTGAACCGTCTTGGTCTGTTGCAGTTTGGTCTGGATGGGCAGAAAGTTCCCAGGTCAGAGGGGTTTTCAATGAGGAGTCTGTTCTACTAATTCTGCTGGATTGTGTGACCTGGTACCTGCTTGGTGCCAACTACCCAAGATTTAGACATTGTTCAGGTTGAAGCATTTAAAAACATAGCCCATGTCACCTATCTACTCTGGTTGCCTCAGCTTTTCTAGGCTGCCATGTTTAGATGTCTTGTCATCACTGGCCTGGAGAACTGACTCAAATTTGGCATCCATTGACAGAATTTTCTGTTCCATGAGCAGTGTTGATTTCAGGCAGGACCAGGTTTCTAGAGATGTGGGCACTGAGATTTCGCTTGCCAAGATACTCTTGTAGCATTAGCTGCACTGATGGTGGAAGGTTAGGTGGTGTTAGGATAAGGGTCAGAGCTTTCAACTGTTGGAATGCTGAAGGCTCAGCCATGGGCCGGATCCCCCATTTCAGCTCCTGAGGAGGTCTTTAGTTGAATGTTCAGAGTGAAAACATGGGGCATGCACCACTGTTTATGTCTGGAAAAGCACAGGAACTATTGGACATTCTTTGTTTTTTTTTTTTTTTTTTTGCGGTACGTGGGCCTCTCAATGTTGTGGCTTCTCCTGTTGCGGAGCACAGGCTCCGGACGCGCAGGCTCAGCGGCCATGGCTCACGGGCCCAGCCGCTCCGTGACATGTGGGATCTTCCCGGACTGGGGCACGAACCCGTGTCCCCTGCATCGGCAGGCGAACTCTCAACCACTGCGCCACCAAGGAAGCCCTATTGGACATTCTTGATTGTCCTTTCCTTCCATGATTAGTGATACTTGTGTTGTTCTAAGAATTCTACTTCCAAACTTCTCCATATGCTATCAGTATTAGTGCAGAGATGGTATTGTTCACATTACATTTAGAACATTCTTAATCAGGAACTGGTGGAAAGGATCTCAATGATATATATCAAGATGTGGACACTTATAATTTGGTTTGGCCCAGAATCCTTAGAATCAACTGTTGGTACACTTAGTGGGAATCACAGTGCCTTCAAAAGTTTAGAAAACTCTCTTCCATTTGCCATCCTCTCACGTCAAGGATTCAGCTTGCAGACTTTGGAGTCAGATGATGTCAGATGACCAAACTCCATAGAGCTGGTTTAAGTATAGGTAAGGATCCCAAAATGAAATCTCATTAAGGCTATGGCAGATGTTGGTGTATGAGGGGAAACCCCAGACTTCTCTTCTTTTCCAAAAGGGGTGCCATGGGGTTTAATGAGCCTTAAATACATGTCTCTATCTATGTGACTTTGAATATATACCAAGTGAAGATACTTGCTGAGCAGAAATTTGCATGATGGGCAGGAGCAGCTGCACAGAATAGTCTCCCATGGCTAGTTTGTGCTACCAGATTTCCCAACTTGGAGTCCCCATGGCACTGCCCAGTCACATGGGAATAGATTTGTTTTAGGGATCGCTGGTCCACTGGATCAGTGTGTAGAAAAAGCAGCTTTTTCATGTCTCTGAGTCTATCAAGGATCAGAACTGGACGTGGCTCCCTTCTAGCTTTAATTCCAAGAGTTACAGAACATTTGCCTCCTGTCTTTATATATGGTGTGATGAGCGTATGAAACAAGACCTGGCCTCTTTCCTTCTTCAGTGGGTTGGGTGACACTGGGATTGGGCACCTGCACACAAATTTGCCCATTATCACAGTTTTACCCCTTCCTGCCTAGGCAGTGAGTGCAGCCTACAGGCAACTCTTTAACTTTTAAGTTCTGTCTTCTAGTGCCACAGTCCCTAAGTACCAGGCATGAAGATTGGCTCCAACTTCAAGTATCTTGCTTGGAAAATGGGAAGGAGAGAGAAAGGGTAGGTCAGCAAGGTTCCCTGGGTCTTGAAGAGACTGGGTGCTGATGCTCAGACAGGACTGGCAGAAATATTTAACCAAATTGTCCATTTAAGCATTCTTTGTATCAACAAAGGGGTTGCTTGTTAAGCCATTCAGTAAGAATGGATTGTTAAGCTTCTTAAGACTTCTTAAGTCTTTCAACCCATTCGGGAGAAAATGTCATTCATTTAGTCCATACGTGCCATTTACAGTGGTCAACAGATGCTCTGGATTATTTATTTTAATCTGTGCACAAACTGGAAGCAAAGAACCATATATAAAAGCAAGTCTTTTCTTAGTAAATGTAATTTTTTTCATGAACACAATTGGTAGCTAAAACTTTTATTTGTGAAGCAATTAAAAATTAAATGATTGTTCCATAGTAGATCAGTGTATCAGAATTAGACCTGAAACTAAATCTCCAAATACTTAATATTGAGACTTCTACCTGGCTAGATTATTCACCACCATATAGCATAAATTTGTTTTATTGATCTAAGTAAGATGAAAAGAGATGAGATTTCCTGGAAAAAGTATGGGCTATTTCTTTAGTATCAATATTTATATTTGACATCTGTCAAGTCAAACCCACATCTGTTTTTTTTTTTTTTTTTTTTTTTTCGGCACGCGGGCCTCTCACTGTTGTGGCCTCTCCCGTTGCGGAGCACAGGCTCCAGAGGCGCAGGCTCAGTGGCCATGGCTCACGGGCCCAGCCCCTCCGCGGCATGTGGGATCTTCCCGGACCGGGGCACGAACCCGCATCCCCTGCATCGGCAGGCGGACTCTCAACCACTGTGCCACCAGGGAAGCCCCATATCTGTTTTTAGTCATTCCAAATGACTAAAAACTATTGTTTTATGTTATCATTTTGGAATGCAAAACCATCGATCTTTCTGGAAAAATTACAATAAAGCATGTTTGCTCACTTTCCCCCATGACCAGCTCTATTCATCTTGGGGTAAAAAGTTCTCTATAAAAAAGATCTAGGTCATTATCAAGAAAAATGTTTCTTCAAAGCTCTATTGATTGCCAAAAAAACTATTACTGTGAAAAGAGAAATCTTCAACTACTCCTAAAATAATTGACTGGACATGTGTTATGTATGACCCAATGGCACTAAAAAGAATTTCATGTAATCAACAAAATAGATCTTTCATATAAAAATTGGCCTCCTATAATGACATACAATAATCACCAATTTTATAGTGGACTCCATTATTAAAAAAGCCATTCTGAAAGCAATTGGATTTTAAGTGGTCTCTTTTTTTTACATCATTAGATTCACCTGCTGTCCAGACTAAATTGTCTTGGTCAGCTGCAGTATGGTCTGGATGGGCAGAAGGTCCCCAGGTCAGAGGAGCTCTCAGAGAGGCATCTGTTCCACTAAGCCCTGCTGGTTTACTTGACATGGCACTCCTTGGTGCCGGCTGCCCAGGATTAAGACAGTGTGCAACTTGAACAAAAAGGATGGCCACATGCAACTATTTGGAAGAGATTTTTAAAAATATAGATTGAGATTTAGGAACCTTTGCCTACAATCCAAGCAGGTCACTTTTTTTTTTTTTGTCCTTGTTTTCTTATCTAAAAAAATGAGGAGGGAATTAAATTGGATAATGTCTAACTCCCTTTTCACCCCTAACATGCTACGATTTTGGTAATGCACATTAATGCCTGTTAATGTCGGTGGATGACAATGTGTTTATGTGTGTCCATCTGTGGAGACATTTTTATTTTCCACCAAGGTGAGATTCCTTTTTCAGCCTGTTTCATTTTATGAATAACTCTTTCCACTCAGTCTTAGCTTAGTCTTTCACTTCAAGTTATCAGAAATTGAAATTTTGTGAGCAAAACTTATTTCAACAGCAATAAAAGTAAAGGAACGTAGGACAATCAGTCCTCTCCTGTTCAGAGGACACCCTGTGAGAACATGGCAGTACTGACCCAGCTGAGATTTCTTGTGGTTTGGGAAGAAAGGAAGAAAGGAGGGATGCTATATGCTCTGAAGGGACTGACAGTCTACAGCCACTCAGAAGTGAAACAATGAAATTAAAACCACAAAAGCTGGCAGAATGAGTACTATGAAAACACATTGTCTGCCATCAAGCATTAGAAATAGTCAGTTGAAAATAATTAGAATAATTGTTGTATTGAAAAATCAGGATTATCCATTACTGTTCCCAAGCATATTTGAATAATGTTTACAAAACATGCATTTACCACGATTTTATCATTATCTTGACCCTGAAATTGCTTCTGTGTTTATACGTGGTTATTAGATCAATTACTTTTACTTTAATCTCTTTTTTTCCCCATCTTGATGATTCAGTTTGGTTCAGTTGATCATGTTGGTAACTTATTCAACCTGATTCAGTGAAAAGACCATTGAAGTCATGAAATCAACCTGTTTTATTGTGTAAAGAGGTCTTCCTTCATACAAACCCAGGACAAAGGTTCACTTTGCATCTTTTCATCTAAATTTATCAAAATTTCTCTGGCTTTCATGACAGCAGACCATGGAACAGTCAGGTAAACTTGTTTCTTCACAGATTGCCAAAGGAATGCAAAATTGTCTTTACTATTGAATTAAGTTCGACCTATCTCTAACTTCACTTCTTTCTTACACACACACACACACACACACACACACACATTATATAAAGAAATACTTGCACAACATTCTAGAAAATTTGGGAAAATTAAAGAAAACCAAAATTAACCATAATCCTATTACTCCAAAACCATAAACATTTTCATTTGCTTTTTATCCTAGTCTTGTTTCTAAGACAAACACAAACACACATACAAATACAAACAAAATGGGTCCTATCTCTTATCTATCTATCTATCCATGTCTATCTCTTTACAATTGTGGATATGTATGAACATACATATGGATCATACTATATACGCAGCTTATCATTTTTCCTTTTCTATTCCTTTTCAAAAATGTCAACAATGTGTAATGGGCATGTCCCTGTATTTATCAATATTAAGTGGTCTTCAAAAACATGATTTTGTAGCCTCAAAATATGTCATCAAAATATTGACCATATTTTATTTACATATTTATTATTGAACTTAACATTTTAATTCAGAATTTATTTCATTTTTGAGGACTGTTCTAGATTTGCATTTCTGATAAGTCTGCTGCCCTAACCAACTACTTCTGTCCTGATCTTCATATTTATTATGTCTATGGCTCTATTGTCTTCACCATAGTCATCTGGTCAGGACCAGAGTCAAGGGGCTTCCTATATCATTTCATTTTGATGACACTACATATCAGTAAGAAAACAACTCTTCTAAACAAGCAGTTCCTTTCTCTTTAGTGTTCAACTTAGTATCTTCAACTGTCTAAAAGAGAAGAAATCTAATTGACCCAAAAAAGGGAAAAAGAATTAGCAGTTTCCTTTGACTCTTCCCTGGCTTATGGAAGGAACTACACAAATTCAAGACTGTGGTTATCTCTGAGGAGGGAGGGAGGGAGGGAAGAGAATAAATAGAATGAGAGGTGGTATAAAGGGACTTCAATACGTCTGTAACATTCCAGCTCTTGAAAAAAAACAATACTGGAAGCACATTCAGCAAAATATCACTATCTGTTATATTTGAGTGGTGAGCAGAAGAGTATTTGATATATAAACCTTCGTGCTTTTCTGTATGTTTCAAATGTTCCATAATTTTAAAACTCCTTAAACATATTTTGTGAAGTTCTGTTGTAAAATGTCATCCAGGGGAGACTAAAGTGCTTGCTTTGGGATGGGGGTGGGTTGGGAGGTGAGGACTGAGAAGCCTTGGCTAGTGGATGCTGGGGGAGGTGGGGAAGTCTGACTGATGGTCAGAGGAAAGTACCCTTGAAGGGAGGGGACAACTGCCCAGGAGGACTGAGTAGGTGGCTAGCCACCGGTGCTGGGAGGGTACTGTTTGAGTGTCTAACCTCTGGCAGTGCAGTACTCCCTTGAAGGAGAACTTCCTGTTGTCTGGTCACATCATATGACAAGCGTTCCTCTTCTCAGGACTGGAGAGGACTTATGCTCTGACACTCCACTTGTCACAAGCCAGGTGTGAATCACAGAGACTTTACTTGGTCCTGTATGATTATGCCAGATGGACATCTCCCACAGTGGCCCAGGATGGCCAGAAATAGAAGGGCCTCTCATTGAATGCAAATATGGTTGGAAAGTATATACATCCACCCCATCCCCCAGTTCCCCCCCATTCCTTCCCCAACTCCCTTTGCACCATAACGTACTATTCTTAAACCTGTTAACACTGAGACACATGTCTTCCAAAGTTAGCAAAGAATCAAATACGAGAGCTATTTGTTGGCAAAAAGAAGTTGTTTATCTTATGCAGAGTGTTGGCAATGATAGCGAAACTGGCATTTTTCTCACTCCTAGTGGGATTGCAAATGGGAGCTATTTGCCAATATGTGTCATGAGCCTTAAAAGCACTATACTTTCTGGATTTCCCTGGTGGCGCAGTGGTTAAGAATCCACCTGCCAATGCAGGGGACACGGGTTCGAGCCCTGCTCCGGGGAAGATCCCACATGCCGCGGAGCAACTAAGCCCATGTGCCATAACTACTGAGCCTGCGCTCTAGAGCCTGCGAGCCACAACTATTGAGCCTGCATGTCACAGCTACTGAAGCCCCCACAGCTACTGAAGCCAGCACACCTAGTGCTCTGCAACAAGAGAAGCCACCGCAATGAGAAGCCTGCACACCACAAGGAAGAGTACCCCCCGCTCACCATAACTAGAGAAAGCCTGTGCCCAGCAATGAAGACCCAATGCAGCCAAAAATAAATAAATAAATAAATAAATTTTTAAAAAAGTATTATACTTTCTGACCTAGTGATTCCTTACCCTAAAAAAAAAAAATCAGAAATGTGAACAAGTTGTTTGCAGCAGTGCTATTCATAATACAAACTGTTAGAAACTGCTTAAATGTCTAATAATGGTGAAATGGACAAATTAGTGTCATTAGATTCATACAATGGAACATTCTACAACCATTAAAAATAATAGAATAAAAATCATTCACTAAAATTGATTTACAATAATAGTAAGGAAGCATATTTGTTTGCAAGAGAAAAATATTCACAATATATTTTGTTCAAGGAAAAGAACAGGATACAATATAGTATATACACATTAGTTCTAATTTATAAAATAAGTATGCATTTTTTTTGTTTTTTCTTTTTGCGGTATGCGGGCCTCTCACTGTTGTGGCCTCTCCCGTTGCGGAGCACAGGCTCCGGATGCGCAGGCCCAGCGGCCATGGCTCACGGGCCCAGCCGCTCCGCGGCATATGGGATCCTCCCAGACCGGGGCACGAACCCGTATCCCCTGCATCGGCAGGCGGACTCTCAACCACTGCGCCACCAGGGAGGCCCGAGTATGCATTTTTATATATACAAATGACAGAGGAAATATTTTAAAATGTTATTACCTAATGATTTTAACTCATTCTTCATTCGTTTCTATTTTGCAAATGTCCTACAATAAACACATTTTAATTTCTATAATAAGAAATAAACTTTAGAAAAAAATTTTGGAAACTAAAATCAGAAAGATATTCTGCATTCTTCAATTCACTTTTATAATAGTCATTTCATGTAGAGAGAGAATTGGTCTAGGAGTCAAAAGACTAGAATTTATCTTTCTTGTAACATTTGCTTCATGTGTCTCTCTGGTCCCCAGATTTGCCACCTGTAAAATTGGGTGATAAAACAAATCTCAGCTAGTGAGCTTGTATGCTGAGTCGATGCTCAGCATCTGAGGCCTCAAAATCTGTCCCCTTTTATTGTTTTTAGTTTTCTTTCCTTTCGGTCCCTCATAGCAGCCTGTTGGTTCACCCCTCTCCTGTGAACCTCACTAATGCTCCCATCCCCGCAAACCCTCCTCTCATTCCATGTAAAAAGCACTGCCTCCTCTTCCTGCACTTACCCCGTGGTCCTGCTGTTGTTCCCATCATCCCATAGACTGTGAGCACCTTGAGGTTAGTTCTAATGTTGTATTCACCTTTATCTCATTAGTGCCCAGCACAAAGCCTGACACATGTCAATAAACATGCGTCTAGTGAATGAATAAAGGAGAATATGTATTGTGAAAGCAATCTGCAAACTGCAAAGCTGTAAAGTAAGTGTGCCCTACTTCATACATGCAAAGGTCTTAACATTAAGTGTCCATTAGCAAAACAATACAATATGTGGGAATTGAATAACAAACTCAAGATTATAATGACCATTTGTATATTCGACCAAATATTCTGGAGATTTTAAAAAGAATGAGAAATTTTCCTAGCCTGAACCACAAGGAAAAGACAAAACAAACTTGATATTTTTGAGCTGCAATTAAAAAGAAACCTACTAGGATCCACTAGGAAGAACATATCATGGGAAGCACTTAGAAAAAATGAGCAATATCAATATTTAGTGAGAAAAGCTTAGCTGATGCCACTCTCATAATATCATGGTTGTTAAATATGCTCACAATTCAGGAGTGAAAATTAGAGTAAGCCACAGAGTGGGGTCACTGGTGGCAGTCTAGTGTTATGAAAGCTAATATAACATGGGGATGTGCTGGCATTTACCACTAAGCATAAAACGCTGTGGTGATCAGCAAACCATCTAGAAGCTCAGACCAAGCCGGGCCCACAGAAGACTTTGCTCCATTTGGGGCTTTATATTTTCCAAGTGATTGGGAAAGTTGGAAATGAACCAGAGAAGAGCAACAAAAATAATTAGTGTTGGCAAATGGACCTATGGGGAACAAAAGGGAAAAGAACTTGGAATTATTTGAGCTGGAGAAGAAATTGCTGCAGGGTGACCTCATAATCATTTTCAACTGATGAAAGAGTGTTATAAGGATAATAGGTATTGGGAATAGAGGGTACCAATGAATTATCCTCCTCTTCACTTCCGGTTTCCAAATTTCCATAACCAAATTGAGAACAGACACAGCAATCAGGTGAGAATTCAAGGATAGAATGAGCTTTACTACCTTAAACTGTCATGGTTTTTTTGTATTGGAGGATGTAGTTTGGGTCAAAACCCAAGTAAGGTGTTCTAACACTTTGTTGACCACTCAACCTCCACAACTCAACTTCACAAATCTAAACTCAAGACACAATCAAGGACCGAGTTGGGACTAAAAGCAAGACAATTAACCCACAGGTCCATGGATGCTTATAGTCTATCTCACATATAGTTCAGGGGAAAGAGAGAACCAAGAGAATAGGCTACACAAGAGTGGTGATTTGGGCCCAATTTCACCGAGAAGAAAAGCTGTAACAAAGACAGAGATGGAAATGTCATCCTCTAGTGCTTTGTCCCAGGAGGAGAGCTCGAGTGTTCTTCACCTTAGAAACAGTGAGAGTTGAGTAACAAACATTATCTTTCCCCCTCAACAATAGGACCCAGGGATTCCCATTTTTTCATAGAGACCCACTTACCAAAAGGAAGTTTTCTCTTAAAATCAAAAAGAATGCTGAATGTTTCTGAAGGAATGACAGAGCTCTCTGAAGGACAGTTTAAAAGTTTCTCTGGAGATCTTCTGGCTGTTGTAATCATTTGATCAACATTATTCAAAGTGTGTTTCTGGGTAACAGTTGTTTCATGGGGTGTTAACAGGGAGGGATTACATGGAAGATGTTCTGTGATCAAATCCATTTGAGAAACACTAGGTTAAACCAAGTTAAATCACATTTTTTACTGAAGGTCCTAATAAAGCTTTTAGCTTTTAATAGTGTAATATTTGTGGTGAATCTCCTGTCTTCCAGAATCTTTCTTCGTCTCCTTTTTTTTTTTTTGGCAGAGTACATAGCTTGGCTTGTGTTTCATGAAATGTGCTTTGGAAAATGTAGCCGTAGATGGTTTCACTGACTTAACCTGGAGACAGACAAAAAAGTTGGACCTCATCTACCAGCCTCTTCTAGCTCTACTATTTCATGACTAAGTTTGGTGCAGTGATTCATCTTATTACAAACTGTAATCACAACATTTCGCCATGTGTAAACCTACCAGTGAGTGGTGCAACTTTTTAACGGAGACGAGACTTGGACTAGACCCAGGTGACTACCTCTCCTTGATAGACAATACGGCTTTGGATCAACACTGTATATGTACAAAAGCATGGAGACACACAGCACGCCGATTCATTTACAAATGTTTTCTTTGTTTATCTGTATTTAGCAGCAATGAGATGTTGCTCACATGGTTGAAGTAGGGTGCTAATGAGCTTAACTATAATACTGGACAGTGTGACTTTATTTCATTGCCATTAACAGTTGTATTAGGGGGACTTCCCTGGCAGTCCAGTGGTTAAGACTTCGCCTTCCAATGCAGGGGGTGTGGGTTCGATCTCTGGTTGGAGAGCGGCCAAAAGGCCAAAATATAAAACAGAAGCAATATTGTAACAAATTCAATAAAGACTTTAAAAATGGTCCACATCAAAAAAAAAAAAAAAAAACTATAAACCCCCCAAAAACAACAACAAAAAATTGTATTAAGCCTTGATTTAGGAGGGGTCCAGCAAGAGCTCGGCTAGAACAGGAAAAATTCTTGTTTGCTTCTGCACAGCAAATCATGGTGTGGCTTTCCCTGTAGTAACATCATACCACTCTAGAGAAGAAAAAAAATTTCCCCTCCCAAGGAAAGGATATGATTAACCCCAAAGGGTCTGTGGGATCTTTTGTTTTGTTATACATAAGAGCCTTGTGACAATTTTCAGATTCAGAAAATGTTCCCTTGAAAGTTTTCTGGTCTTCTGGACAATGAAGTGGCATCTGAAACAACATACTCCATTCAGTTTGGTGCTTTGGCAGGAAGTGGTTGACAGAAATTGCTTCCATAGGCAGGAAAACCCGCTGAGGCTGCACGACCGTGGTGGAAGGAGGGCTCTCTCAGCTGCTTTCAGGGTTTTGCAGCTCGGTTGGTTAGTCCAGAGGATGGTAATTAAATGATCCCTTCAAGAGAAAGAAGTGCTTCAAGAAAAGCAAGATTTATGAGTAAATTAGGAGAGCTCCACAATTCGGGGGCCACATGCTACATGCTGCCTGGAGTGCAGACTGTTCCCTGACTCAGAGGCATACCTGAGCCCATCCGAGAAAACTCAGTCTTATTTTATTTCTTGTGCAGAGCTCCAAGTTTCTGACAAGTTGCTCCACTGTCAGCATATGTGTGTACCACCTTTTATAAGAGCTCACTGAGAATGAGAGGGCAGATTATATTTCCAGCTCTGATGTACTTGTCCTGGCTATATTGTTTAGATCTGCCATTTAGACAGAAGATTTATCAGCCACTTTGTCAGTTCTGTTAGTAAGGAACTGTATATGAGGCCTGTCTTGGGTGAAGTGATGAGAATGAGGCATCTGATAGACAAATGAAAAGTCAAATACGATCCCAAGGATAGGTAAAAGCTGGCCACACATTGCTAGGAGCCAAGATAGCCAGATCTGCACTCAGAAGTTTGCCAGAACAGACAGAGCTAAATATACACATATTTCTGTATTCTATTAACCCTCAAGCCTTCATCTACTTTGCTGAGAATCCTAATGCTTTCAAACAAAGCTATAGTCCTGAAGCATAACTCATGTCTATGTAAATACTAGACCTTCTACACAACTAGAATTCATCTGGTTACCAATGACCTGGAATAAATGAAAGGAACTGGGTCATGCAATGTCTTCTTCATACAACATTTGCAAATAGCGGCAACGAAGACCACCAGCCCAGGCTGGGAATATTTCAAGGAAGTATTTATAGCTTATTCTAGGACTTTAGGGAAAGAAATGATTTTTTATGTGGTACTATAAATAGATAACTAGATAAATTAGGAATAAAATGTTTTAACAACAATCACAAATAATCCTTTTCTTCATCTAAAGACTTATAATCTATTCATGACAATTGGTACACAGCAATATTCTCCAAAGCTAAGGAGCACATAAATCATTTTCACCCAAACAAGTTGTCCCAGTAAGAGGGTTTTCAAAGCTGTCAGAGAAAGAGTAAACATGGTTAAAGAGACAGCAGTTGGCCAACTCTGCCATATGTAAGGAGAGATGAGAAAACAGGGTAACGCCAGGAAGGACAAACATGCGGATCACAATATCCTTTGGCCTCTTCAAATAACCATCGCTGTGATTTTTAATGGTTATATAAAATAAAGACAGCCTAGAGAAAAATGGGCAAAGGGAATGAGTAGGCATTTTACACCTAAGTGGCCAGTAAATACAGGGAAAAGTATATGTTTTGCCAACCTAAGTCGTTACCAGGGAAATGGCAAATAAATTAACAATGAGCTATTACTACTTGCGATTGTCTTATGTCCAGTTGCCTGTTGGGTTGTAGGGAAAAGGACATCCTGACACATTGCTGTAGACATGTGCACTGTTCATGTTATCTTGGGATGCACTTTGGCAATATCTATTAAGATCAAACATATGTCTGTGTATACTTACCCATTTACTCTTATGGATCAACAATCCTACTCTGAGACACTAGTCTATAAAAGTAAAAGCACCAGTATATAAAGATGTCTGTTGCATCATTGTCTGTAATAGCAACAAAACTGGAAACAAACTGAATACTCATAAGTAGGGCAATGATTGGATAACTTGTGGTATGTTTTTAGTAGGGTTTTATTGCACAAGCATTAAAAAGAAATGTGTTAATTTTATCCCAGTTGCCTTTGAAAGATTTCAACAATATGTGGCTAGGTGGGAAAAGCAACATGCGGAAAAGTATATGGAATATAAATTCATTTGGCATATGATTGATTAGGAGAAACATGTGGATGGAAGGAGGAAAGAAAAAGAAAAAGAGTAGAGGTAAATAATGTATAAAAATAAAGTTGTTGGGCTTCCCTGGTGGTGCAGTGGTTGAGAGTCCACCTGCCGATGCAGGGGACACAGGTTCGTGCCCCGGTCCAGGAAGATCCCACATGCCATGGAGAGGCTGGGCCCGTGAGCCATGGCCGCTGGGCCTGCGCGTCCGGAGCCTGTGCTCCGCAACAGGAGAGGCCACAACAGTGAGAGGCCTGCCTACTGCAAAATAAAATAAAATTAAATAAATAAATAAATAAATAAATAAATAAATAAAGTTGTTGACGGAATTTTAAAAAATCTTATTACAATGATCATTTTAAAATAATATCATATAGTATAGTAGTTATTTATAAACAGAGCTGTTAAATGGTCACTGAAATGTTAATGAGCTTCTGAGAGCTGGAACTTCAGGTAAATTTTAGTCTTTTCCTTACACATTTCTGTACTTTTTTTTTTAACAATGAGCGTGTATTATTTTTATCAGAAGAATAAACATATGTTTTCAATTAGATAAACACTTTAACATAAAACCTCACTATTGTTTCTATAAAATGTTTCATACAGATTAGCGTGAATTCTGCAAGTGACTAATATAGGCAGTGGGAGAGAAACGTGGAGAAAGAAACATTTGAGCCAAAATGTGCATTCTTTTTATTTCCTGCACTCTGGATCTATTCAAATCTCATCTCCTGCCGAGGGATTCAGTGCAGAACTAAAATATGATGACTTACTTGGCAACAGCAAAAAAAAGAGCATTTACTCAAATGCAATAAAGATAAGCAATAAGTTTCAGTGATGCATATAGTATGTTCTCTGCTTGCCTGCTTGTTCTTTCTCCTCTCAGCAGAAGTTCAACTGAAAATAAGCTCAAACAGCAATTTGCCAAATTAGCTAGTCACCTCACTTGTGACCAAATCACATCCTACAGAGAGATGCTGAACCACAAGCTTTCGCTTCCTGCAATATATGTAATTTGAAGAGACTTCACGTAGCAAGTGAAGGGGTAGCCTAGACAGTTTGAATTATTTGGAAATGAGATGCAGGAATATTTGTGCATGATATTCACACATAATTCCCAAATTAGCTCTCCCCAAAGTATCCACCTCCCAAAGATGCCAGTGCAAAAAATATATGTTTTTTCTTTCTCTTGTCCTTTCCCAACCTCAAAAGAAGGTAACTGCTTAGTGAAAACCTAAAAAGCCAGCTATAGGAAGAAAAACAAAGACGAGACTAGAAGTTTGATAAAGCAGTGGCGGGAACATCAAGAATTTGATGTTTTTATGTGGGTAAGTCAATCTTTATCCAGAGAGGCTAGGGGTACTTATTGTTTGGTTTCTTCTCTTCCTGATTGGCCCCTGCCTTTAGTACCATGACCAACTCTGAACCAATCTTTAGGCACAGAAGTTGTGTGGTATGAGGTCTGGGGTATTCTGATTGGCTAATATAAAGCAAGAGCCAACCCTCTGGAGGAAGAGACAGTGTCAGGTGAACTGACCCATTGGGAAGATGGGCAATTGGGTGAACTGACCCACTGGGAAGATTGGAAAAAGATGCTAGGCAAACCAAAAGTAGCAGCTGTTCACTACGTTGAGTTGCTCTTGAGCAGCAATATCCCAGGTGCCATCCTGGGGCACTTGTTTTCTACTCTGTCTTTTAACATATTTGACCAGTTTAAGCAATATGTAAATTCGAAAGAATTGATTCTCTCCATAGGGATCCAGAGTGAAGATTTTACCTCCAAAACTTATTTTGAAAAATTCTTTCTTTTTTTTTTTTTAAATCAGTGTACTTGTTTTATTTTTTTTTTTTTAATTTTTTAAAAATTTATTTAGTTTTTGACTGTTGGGTCTTCGTTGCTGCGTGTGGGCTTTCTCTATTTGTGGTGAGTGGAGCTACTCTTCGTTGTGGTGCGTGGGCTTCTCATTGTGATGGCTTCTCTTTTGTGGAGCATGGGCTTCTAGGCACATGGTCTTCAGTAGTTGTGGCTCTTGGGCTCTAGAGTGCCACAGGCTGAGTAGTTGTGGTGCATGGGCTTTGTTGCTCTGCGGCATGTGGGATCTTCCCAGACCAAGGCTTGAACCAATGTCCCCTGCATTGGCAGGTGGATTCTTAACCACTGCACCACCAGAGAAGTCCTGAAAAATTATTTCTAGAAGTAACTTCTTTTTGTTTTTCTTGTGGCACAAACTATCTACCTTGAGAAAAGTTGACACTTGATTCTTTACAGTAAATCGTTTTTGTATGCTATTAGGAAAATCAAAACGTTACCCTTTAGTACTTCAAATTATTGATTAAAATTCTCCCACAAGATTTCTCTCCAAGCAAATGCAGAAATGTCTTTTATTTTGGAAATACACCCTAACAATTAGAACAGGAATCCTTTCTGGAAGTCAAGCCAGTCCTTAGACTGCCTGTATTAGTGTTCTATTGCTGTGGAACAAATTACCACAATCTTAACAGCTTCTAACAACACCTACTTATTATCTCAGAGTAGTCAAGCCCAGCAGACCAGGTAGACTCAGCTGGGCTCCTTGTTCAGAGTCTCCCAAGGCTGAAATCAAGGTGTTGGCCTGGCTGGGTTGTGTTATGGAGACTCTGGGAAAGAATGCACTTCCAAGCTTATTCAAGTTGTCGGCAGAATCTAGTTCCTGTGGTTGGAGGACTGAGGTCTCCATTTCTTTGCTGGCTGTCAGCAGGGAGCTGCTCTTATTGCCTAGAGATCACCCTGCATTCCACCTTGGGTGGCCCCCTCCATCTCAGAGCCAGCAATGGGGCACTGAGTTCTTCTCAGGCTATGAATCTTTCTGGTATCCTCTTCTGCCACCAGTTGGAGAAAGCTCTCTGCTTTTAGGGGCTCATGTGATTCAATCAGGCCCACCTGGATAATCACCCATTCCTGGAGTCTATTGTACCATATAACATAACATAATCATGGGAGTGATATTTCATCAAATCCATAGATTCTGGGGATTAATGATTAAGGTAAGACATCTTTGGGGATCATTTTAGAAATTCTGCCTACAACCTTGTCACCTCCTCCTCCTCCTCCTGCCTTCCTCTCCCCCTCCCCCAACCAACATTTTATTCAGTGCTTGTTATGTGCCTGACAGTTGCTGTGCTACGAACTTTATATGAGTTATTTTATTTAACATTTACAATATCTCTATGAGGTGGGTACTATAGTCAGCTCCATTTTTGGATAAGGAAATGAGCTTAGGTAGCCAGGTTCCTTGCTCAAGGCTGCAAGCCAGCAAGTGGTGGTACTAGGATATGACCCAGGCCTGATTCTGGGGACTTCATTCTTTAGCTGTCTCTATAGTTTGTCTATATATCTGATCTCCCAATAGTAATCTTTTAAAATAACAAATTATAAACTTACCTAAAAATATCAAAGTTTCAAAATTTTATGTAGTTAACATTTTTATATGTTATGAATTATTTCATGTGGATAATATATACTAGACTCATGTTGTAAACAAAACAAGTCATTTTAATTTTCAAAAGTAAGTATAATTTACCATATTTTAAATGTAAAAGAGGAGTTACTGTCATTTTCATGACCTGCACTTTGAATTGTGTTTCTAGTGGAAATGGGTGTTTGGACACAGCCAAGGTCACAATTGGCAGATTATCTTTGTGTGTATATTATTAACGGCACCACTTCTGACCTCTGAGTAGAAAGTTCAGAGAAAAGGGGCCGCTCTGGGTGGATGAATTGGAAAAAGGCACCCTATCTTCTGGGCTGACACTTGTGGAGTGAAATGTGGATTGCCTTTCACCACCACCCACACCCTTGGCAGGCTGCTCCAGGCACATACATCTTGAACAAACATAGGCTGAGGCCCAGTCGGAGCCGGGCACAATCTCCAAGCCCCACCTTGCAAAGAGTAGCATCCATTTACAAAACTTCTGCATGCATTATGCAATCTCTTGTTGTGGGCCTAAGTTCCTGGCCTGTGCAGGATCAAATATCTGTCCAGCTCCTTCCATTACATCAAATACTGAGGAGACTGGCCCAAGATACCAATGGACATGTTCTACAAATTACACTGAAGCTAATGAAATGAATTTATGGCTATCAGTTTAAAAAGGCTTTGGCACTGTATCTTTGATTAGACTATTCACATTAATCTTTTCCATTTTATGATTTAGCTATAGAAACACAGAAAGGGGAAAAAAGTCAGAAAAATATCTTTTGTGTATTTCTAAATTGCCCAGTCTACAATTTATAACTAAGTCTAAGAGTTAAAACCCAAAAGACAGGAATAAAGGATTTATTGTGTATACAAGTCAACAATTATAAACACTGTCATTCAAAAGCTGGCCTGTTTTCTCGCATTTAATGTAGAATTTATGAATTCCCATAAACTGTTCATATTTCACTTAGCACTCTTTTGAGTTTTTAGTACTAAGACATTTGTGTTAATGCAGCACGTCAGTGTCAGGATTTCCAAAGTGAGAGGCTGAATTACTCATTGTCTTGAAAGGAACTAATTTTTTCCCCCACTTTTATGGCATAAGCAGTAATGAACACCACCAACAAAAAAAACCTTAACAAAGTTATTGCATCAGAAAAAACGTCTCTTCAACACTCACAGTATGTGATTTTCATTTACAGTGTTTTGCTTCTAATCTCTCACTTTAATATAACAGTCAAACGTTTGGAATATGAGTCCCCAGGGGCCTGGGTCAAAGTCCAGCCCAACAGATTGGTACTTTTGCCCACAGGGCAGCAATAAAAACTCAGTGACTTGTCATAACATCCAGTACTTAAACCTATTTAAAGGTCTGATGTATCTGTTTGAGTTAAATGTTTTTCCAAATTAAACTTTCAGTGACACAAAAATTTCCAATTTGATTTTTAAATTCTGTTCATTTTGGAATTCCTGTTTAGAAGCAAGTGGTTCATTATTTCTCTTTTGATTAAATAATAAAAAAAATACCATAGTGCTCACTGTAGATGACACGGTCAGCCAAAGCTATTTCAATGCTTAATCATGAAACAGATCCAACATTTAAACAATACCAAAGGTTCATTCACTGAAACAGAGGACATACAACCTAGTATTCTAGGGTGAAAAAGCACAATGTTGATTAATCAGCCACATTAGTTGGGAGGAATTTGTATCTTACACTTGAAAAATAAACTCTCATCATGGGTTTATTTTTTAAGCTCCTCCACTGAAGCATATAAGTCATATACTGTGATTAGTCCATCGTTAGATTCATTTTCTGCACCTTCCTCATTTGCTGCATTGGGTGCTCAATAAATATCGATGCACAGAATACTGATGCAGAAACACTGCCAGCTAAGCACCATTAAAGAAAGGCTCAAGGATCCATGAGTCCAGAGAGTAACGTAGAATAACCCATCATATTGGCATCCCACTTGATAAAGGGGTCTAATTCTTTGATTGTTTTCCTTTCAACCAGGTGAAGTGAAGATAGTGCGAATTTCCAGATGATGAACATCTTGACCAAAAGTCACTGGATTCATCTAGATTATATATCTATCCTGATTTAATTCATCAGCTAAATACCAAATATCCATATGGTACCATGAGTCCTCTTAGCCCGGCCTTTAGGTTTAAGATACATTCCTTTGTCCATTCAGTGGCCTCTAAGAGGTAAAAAGTAGCGGAAAGAGGGCATGATACAATTTTTCTTTTCTTAACATGGATTTCCTTTCCTGTTTTTATCCTGGAAGGTGTTTTTGTAAACTTTCTCCAGTTTATACACTACATTTTCTAAAGCTAAAGAGAAAGGCTCATTCTGTTTCTTGACAGTTTTTGGTTTTCATACTACACTGGCAAAAAGATGTGTGAGACATGGCTGTACAACCCAAGAGGAGGATCCCTCTAGTATCTGGGTAACTCAAGAGTGAGTACTGAATCCAGAGAGGAATTATGTAATCTCTTATGTTTTTTAACTCTGTGAACTTGGGTTCACACAGCATTATACAAGGTTATCATTGTTCTTATGAATCTGTTTTTTGTCTATTGTTGCCTTTTGGGATAGTTTAGAAAATCCACAGATTGATTTATTTCATGACATTAAAAAAATTAAACTCTAAAAAGAAAATCAGCAACCTGGCATGAAACTCTCAGGGGGAAAAAGTGTGATACAAAATTGAGTTGTAACTTGTAAAAGTGTTAGGTAGCATGCACTGACAGTAATTAATGTACCAACAGATAGACCCAGTTCCAAAATGAACAATGAGTGTTTTTTAAACAGCAAAAAAATTATGTTGAGTAGAAAACTGTTCGGGCTTGAGTAGATAGCTATTTTTCTTTAATAGAGAAAGTAGAACACCAAAGGGAAAACAAAAACAAAAACATAACTGGCAGCAAGAGGGTTATGGGCACTCAAATTTTTATTGAAAATTTGACTTAGATAATATGTGGTGATTTAGATAACATAAAGGAATTTATTGCAAAAAAGGGAAAATAGCATTCATGGTTTCTAGTTTTTGAAACTAAATCATTTTATTTTCAGGAGACATCTCACTATAAACTCTTATTCTATTTTACCATGTAGCATACCAGTGACCAGAGTAAAATAAAAAAAATATCTATATCTATATCTATATCTATATCTATCTATCTATCTATCTATCTATATATATATATATATATATATATAGGAAATTTATGGTAATACAAGATGCAGGTTTGGAGTTTGTTTTGACAGTCTACAAGTTGAAAACCAGTTTTCTCAATGTTAATCCAGGAATGGGGATGTACCTGGTAAGGAGGAAACTTAACTAGAGGCATCATGCCAAGCTGCCTGCTTTGATGATATGAAAATCTGCAATATGAAAAATACCATGTAAAAAAAATTCCTATGTCAATTATCAATCCTGAAGGCTAGAAATTGTTCATTCTATCTAGTGTTTAGAGAAATGTTGAAAAATCTGAAAAATGTGACAGAGCTGTTTTTGCATACTACTCTGCCACTTTCTTTTTTTCTCTTGTTGTCATTGGGATTGTGAATGTACAGTGGTGACACCATCACTGACTCTGACAAGTGGAACACAACCTATTTATCTGGGATGACTCCTTCTCACTAAGGAACATTCATATCAGGGATAGATAATGGTCAGTGGGAAAGAAGACCACATTACCCCACAGACGGTGGAGGAGCTAAGAACTCAGGCTTAAACCTGCCCACTAAGCTGGGCAGCTCTGTGATTTTTGGGAAGTTGATAAAACAGTGCCTTAGTTTGCTCATCTCTGAAGTGGGAATAAAATAGTACATGCCCCTAGGGTTAATGAGAGGATTAAATAAATTAAGATATGAGAAGCACTTAGCAAAGTGCCTGAATCACAACACGTGCTATACCTGTTACCTGTTATTCTTGTTGTTGTTGTTATTATAAGATAATTTGAAGAAGCCACCAGGTTTCACTTTAAACTATGGATAATTGAATAACTTTGTATACCAGCTCCCTACAATGCAGTGAGAGCAAAAACTAATTATGGATGAATTTCAACAAAACTAAGGACTCCAAACCAATGCAAATATAATTCTCCCTAATTTAGAAATTCCTCCTTTACATGGTGTTGATATCAGCTATATCTCACTCATTTATTTGCTCAACAAATATTTATTGACCACCTAATATACACCAGGCATTAGTCTAAATGTGGAGGATATCATAATGAACAAATATTACCTGAAAGAATAGATTTTTTTTGTCTGATGATAGGTCAATTTTTACCATGGAACACGTGATTCAAGGGGACACGTTTGTCTAGATTTCTATAATGCGGGCCTTAGGGAAATGTAAAGGTCCAAGTGTCTGGAAACCAAAAACTAAAGGTACCAAAAGGCAGGAAGGGATGCCACAAGGGAAGTGGGAGGAGGCCAAAGGTGAGCTTGGTCATTTCAAAAATGTGCTCAGGTCTGTACTGTGGAGGAGAATAAATTTTTCCTCTTCCATCCTCTCTTCCTCTTCCTTCCTTATTCATCCTTGGACCCATTTGTCCATTTGGACAAATCATAGTCCATTTGGACTATGATTTCCATGCTTCTGGACTGAATAAACATTCACAGAATGACTGAGGGTCCTAACTATGATGTAGAACATTATTTATATTTTAAGCGTTAATGGTCTAAACAACCTCTTTGGAAATAAAAGTTTTGGGAGCACATTGGTCTGTTGGAGTCTGTATTTTTACTATTGTGATAATTTTCTGGTTCTGATAATGAGTGTCATGAATGTAGGAGAACAAGTGTTGATGTTTTCATTTTCTTTATGTGTCCTATGTAGAGTTATTACATAGGTTAAAGATATTAACTTTATTCTCAATAGTGAATTCCAAAATGACTCAAGGAAGAACAAAAGGGACAGATGGGTGGTTTATAAAAGAGATTAATTTACTTGAATAGTACATGGTTTCAAATTGGAGTGAAGAAATTTGCATATAAACTAAACCAGAGAATAAAAGAGAGAAACCTAGTCTATTCCTGTCTCCATAATTTGCTCCCACTCTGGGTCAGTACATGGCAATAAATTTCACAGGTACTCCTTTTCTCATTTAAAAGAAAAATGTCAAGTGAGAAATGAAACACAAAAGGCAATTTGTTATTCTGGGAGAAAAAGTTTTGTGTAAAATTCTAATTAGCAAAATTGTTTTGATTTTTTTTCTTTTCCATGGTAATCAACTGTTATTATTCCAAAGTTGGACATTACCTGGTTCTACCATAGTCTAAAGTGATGATTCAAGTAACTGACAATAAAAATGTTGTGTCATTTTCATAAACACATCAAAGAAACATCACAAAATGCTCAATTTATGATGTTACAATAATGCTGTCTGAGAAAGCAATAGTACATAATGGTCACTGTCATCTAGCTACTCCAAACCACCAAGGAAATAAAAATCAAGTTTTCTTACATAAGAACTTATTTTAGAAATATTTCTTTGCCCAGAATTTCCTTAGTGTTGTTTGGCATTTGGTTTTTGCCACTAGCGTTCCCCTATGTAGCTCTGAACTAATTTTGTGAAAGAGACCAACGTCTCAAACATGTCTTTTTGTGTGCTTCCTTCCAGATCACACATATATTAGCATTGCAAAATTTTGGATATCCAGATGTCTCTTACACTTTTCATGTGATTTATAACTTAAGGGTTGGAAAACTTTCATAAATAAGCTGTCATGTTCTCAAGCCAATCCCTCCTCTTCTGGTGTTTGATGGGAGAGACCTGGCAATGATGAGAGGGATTAGACAACCCACTCCTCTGTTCAAAATTCTCTTCTCTTCACTGTTTTTGAGATTTATGCTTGTTCATTACTCTAATCAATGTAGTCAGATTCTTTCCTCCTACGGGTTGACCTGAACAGTGAGCAAATGAGATCTGGGGGAGAAGATGTGGGAAAAGGGAGGGACAATTGTGTGTGTGTGTGTGTGTGTGTGTGTGTGTGCTTGCCACACTGGGGGTATTTAATAGCTAGAAAACAGTATGAAGGAATGAGATCATTTGAGTTGAGAGAGGATAGGTTCCTGAAAATAGGGGATGGACTGAGAAAAGGAAGTGTCAGAGTGTCAAAGGCCAGGTGTCTCCTTGATGTTTCATCTGGGCCCTGGAGGCAGTAACAACTTTGAAAGCCGCTGAACACCAGGAATGTCCTCATTATTAGAATTTGTTTTAACATGTTTTGTTGGGAAAATACCCCAAAGGATGGAGACTAGGGATGGAGATTCTATTTTACCAATGCCAAAGAAAATAGTCAAAATATTCTTCTTGATTAGATGAAAATAATTGAATAAGCACATTTGATTGGTTCTAGATGAACTGAGTGTTTTGCAGGGTGTGCATTAATATTTATACCCTTTATGGTATTAGACATCTGTATAAAATGTGATGAGCTACTTATTAGCTAAGGACTGACTTTCTCCATGATATCATCTTCATATTCAGACTGAAATTCCCCAGCTGTGACTTACAGAAATCCTTGCTCATGTGCTGTGTCATTCTCATTCCTGATTTCAACAAATATTGACTAAGCACATACAGCATTCTAAAGGATATATCAAGTACTAAAGACATAGTAGCAAACTTGGTGCCCTTTGAAAATTTATAGTCTGGGGAAGGCAGGTATTAAACACTATGCTACACTAATGGAATTATTTAAAAGCCATTGTGCTAGGCTCAAAGAAGAAAAATGAAGTGTCACAAGAACATATAACAGTGGGAAACAAACCTAGTCTGGGGACCTAAGGAAGACTTTCCTGGCAGGAATCAAATGGTTAAGGGTCCAAGGATCAAAGGCAGGGCACTAATGGTCCCAGCAAAGGGAAAACATGGGTGGGGAGACTGATGCATTTTTTTTAAACTTTAAACTTTAAAATTATAAGTATAGACCCACGGGAAGTTGCAAAAGGGATATGTAGAGTACTGTGAACCTTCTGCTAGCTTCCTCCAATGGTAATCTTTTGTATGACTGTAGTTTAATATCAAAACCAAAAAATTGATCTTGGTCTAATGGTATAATAGTAGTAACTAGACTACAGTTCTTACTCAGTTGTCACCAGTTTTTGTACACACTCGTTCGTGTGTGAGAGCATTTGTGTGTGTAGTTTTAGGCAGCTTGACCCCGTGTAAATATTTGTGTCATCACCGCCACAATCAGGGTACAGAAGTGTTCCATCACCACAAAGGACCTCCCTCTCATTTTTTCTTTAGAGCTTCATCAATGCCTCATCTCAGTCTCTGTTCCCTGGGAACCATTCATCTGTCCTCTGTCTCTATAATCTTCTCATTTAGAAAATGTTGTATAAATGGAATCATACAGTACACAACCTTTTGGATATTGGCTTTTTTCACTAATCATGATGCCCTTGAGACCTATCCAAGATTTGAATGTATCAATAGTTTGTTCCTTTTTATTGCTGAGTAGTATTCCATTGTACGGATATACCAGAGTTTATTAACTCACTGAAGGACAGCTGGGTTGCTCTCAGTTTGGGGCTATTACAAATAAAGCCTTGATGAACATTTGTGTATCCTAATGCACCTTGAGGAGTGAGAAAAGGGCTATTGTTGTTCAGCACAAAATGAGGCTTGTTGGGAGCCCAATTATGCAAAGCCACAAATCCTTTCTAAACATAAACTATAGAAGTACAAAAATGAATGAATAAATAAGTAAGAGGAAACTCATGTAAACACAGAGTGCTTTAAGGACTCTGACTTTTGGTGTTACATCAGAGATCCAGATGGTTGCCTTTTATTTTTCATTTCTGATCTAACTGTTTGCACATAATGAGGTGGTCAGACTCGAATACTAGTTTACAGATGGATGGGGGGGTATTCTATACTTGAGACAGCTAATTAAGACATAATCTCTAAAAACAGCCTTATAAAAACTTTTCTTCCCTCTGTTCACTGAGAAAAAAACTTATATTTAGCTGAAGAATTTTATTGGAAGCATCAAATTGAAAACTGTCAGCTCAGATTCTGTAGCCTAAGGAAGTTTCTGCCTAGTGGTGTGTTGAATAAGAATGCAGAAAAACAAATTGGGAAATCATGAGTGTACTGGGTTTTCTTTAAATCAGCAGGCAAACAGGCTATGAGAATCCCAATCAAGCCAAACGTCTGCAGAGAACAGGTGATCTCCTACCAGAGGAAACATAATCTTGAAAATTAAAACTTTTTACCTACTTCGTCGACATTCACTTTCTTGGTCACGTGTAATTCCATAATTTGGAGGCGGCAGGTTAGTGCCACTCAAAAGGTGTGAGTTCCATTTTCAGTGAGATGAAAAGAGAAAACCACCAAGGAGATTTTAGAATCAAACCAGCCCTAATTTAATCCAGTTGATCAAAACAGTTATTCCTAAAGGATGTTTTGCTCATTTGAACTTCCGGGTTTTGGGGCTTTTCCTGTTTCTAAAATGCAGCCTCACCTCCTCTTTGCCAACCTGAATTTTACCAATCCTTCTATGATGCTTTCTGCCAGAGTGATACCTTCTTTCACTGATTTCCCATTATAAGTATAGGATCATGTAGGTTTAGACTTAATGGTTGACAAATTGTTACATGTGTTAGTCATATATGCCCAACCAAATTTAATTCACTTAAATATAAAGGTAAAATAACAAAATATAAAGTTTGAAAAATGGGGGAGGAGAGTGTAGTGGGGATATCCATAGTACCATTGCCCATACTTCCTGTTTCAAAAATCTTTCAATGTAATGATAATGGAGGAGCCTTGGAGGAGTGAGGTGAAATACACATACTAATACACTCTTGGTAGGTGTTTTCATTGGGACTAGTCTTTCAGTAAAGCCATGTGGACTCTTAAAATTTTATATATTTGGACCCAATACACCCACTTCTATGAATTTTTACCAACCAAGGTAATCATTAGTGATACAGACAAAAAGTTACATATAAGATTGTTCTTTGCAGTGTTATTTATGATATAGAAAAATAAAATAATCTGAAAAGGAATTGAATAAATTAATAAATTTCTTTGTAGACATTAAAATTGTTTTCAAAGGAAATTTAATGACATAAGAAAATGCTCATGTTGTGATAAAACATAGAAATACAGAGGACACACAGCTGCATGTACCCTGTTCAAATCAAACCCAATCCATGCTCCTTTTCTCTTCTTCTCTTTCCTTTCTTCTTTCAGCAGTTTTGCACTAAACCCTTTGCATCTGGGGAAATTGGGAACTGCTTTGGAAATTCATATTCTGGTTTCCAATCTAACACACATCTATGGTTAATTTCAAATAACTGGAACAAAATACATTCAACACTAAACACATAAATCTAAAAGTATAGAGAACAGAAGTTAATCTTTTATCAGTTATTCATTGTAAGTGGCAACTATTATTGTACTCATTAGAAGAGATTTCCACGAATAAAATGACAGATCAACTAGCTTTATTGTACCATGATCTACATTATATTGTATATAAAGCCACATTATATTTACATATTGCCTTGGAAATAATATCGTTCCTGTCGTCGAGTCCTGTTATAACTCTTGTTCTGTCTGGATGTAGTTGTGTGAAATTGGAAAGACTTTTTTGTTTCTAGATCTCAGTCTCCTTTTCTATGAAATGAGCATAAATGGTTGGACATATTCCCATGGTTACTTATGTGTGTGTGTGTATGTGTACCTGCATATGTGTGTTTGTGCAAAGTTAGTAAGATGTCAATTTTCAATAATAGATGAGAAATTTGAAGCATATCACTTCTAATAACTCTTCAAGACACAATTTTTGACTGTGTGATTTCATGACACATATTTTGTCTCCTGTGATATTGCTTATGTCTTTGTAACTGGGGGTGTGTGTTCTACTGAATTGTCTTCAGGTACATTAATGAGCACAAATGTTTGTGGATTAAACAAGGTTATTATTTTATCAACAGTTTAAAAGTTTGATAATACATAGTGTTTTAAAAGATGTGAGGAAACAGGCATTGTCAGACACTGTTGGTGGGAATGTAGATTGATTTTGGAAGACAATTGGGAAAATTCTACCTAAATTTAAAAGGCATATGCCCTCTATTTAGCCATATTTAGCTAAGAATATCCTATAATTATTCTTGTAAGTGTGGAAAGATTTATGTACAAGGATGTTCTTTGCAACATTCTTTCTAAGAGAAAAATACATGCAACTCAAAATGAGTACTGGATACATAAATTATGGTGCAGCCATGCAAAGGAAAACTATTTAGCTATTCAAAAGAGTGAGTTGGGTCTGTATGTACTGAAATGGAAAGATGTCTAAGATATCACAGTAAGTGAAAATAGCAAATTGAAGAACAATTTGTATGGTGTAAACTTTTGCTAAAAGAAATATGTGTTCACATGAATTTGAATAGAAGAATTTTGGAAGGTTGGAAAGGAGTCGTTGGGAGCAGTTGCCTCTAGGGAATGGAACTGGGGGGGTATGTTTTGTTCTTACATATTGCTTAAATTGTTTACCATGAATATGTATTGTTCTTATAATAATAAAAGACTAATTTTCACTTATAAGATTAGAAAAAATAAATAAATTAACAAAGTTGTAATGATCATTTTTGTGCTAGATAAAGTTCTCTTTTTTGAACTATTTTACTTGTGAAGACTCCCAGAAATGTACTGTTCGGTCATTGGATATAAAACGTTATATATCAGATTTTTCCAAAGAGTTGTACCATTTTAAGATATTACCAGCACTAGATGAGAGTAACGGAGTAATAGTTTTATTAGTATTATTTCTAGGATTGTTTTTGTTAAGTTATAATGCAAATGTACAACTTAATCACTGTTTTTATTTTATTAGCATTTGTACTGCCCCATTTCCCATTTTATTTTATGTTGACAATTTATGCTAAGGAAAAATCTTAAATACAAACAACAGCAACAAAGAAATTTTATGACAAAGATTTTTATTCTAGAAATATCTAGTAGGAACAATTTAAAATATGAGAAACAGTTAATTATGGTATTATATATCCACTCTACACCAAGGGATTATTTGGTTATTATTTAGTTATTAACTGTATATGCCAATAATATAATAATGTAGAAATAGGTTGTACTTATTAGGTTGAGTAAACCAAAAACAGTTAACATATATAATTACTAAGTTATTGGAACTACATAAGAATTATACAATCATTCATAGAAAAACAATGGAAGAAAAGTCATTAAAATGGTAAAGTAGAAGAAATTTAGTAAAATGGCAACATTTCCCCCTCTATTCAATATTTGCAGAGTTAGAATTAAATTAAATAAAGGCTATGTAAGTATCTATTGGTACAAGGTCAAAGTCAGTGCTCAGTAAAGATTAGTGTCCCTTCTATATTTACTATAAAATAGAGAATTATAAATCCCATACTCTGCCTCTTTGTATGTTGGGAAAACCAAAATTTTCTGTCATAAAAGTGAAGATATACTTCTTTATCTCTTTCCTAATCTGTTTCTTAGTCATACTTGAAAGGATTGTGGATCCCCAGATGGTAATTCTATACATAACTACAATAAAATATAAAATAAACCAAAAAATCTCCAAAGAATGAAGAAAAATGTAAGGTAGAGTCTGTGTTGCTCCAGAAAATTGTAAAGGTGTAGAAAAGGGAAGTTTCTGTTGAGAGTTCCACCATATTTGAGGAGAAAAGCAGTGATATGGATGCCTAGTATTTTGATGGATAATTGAAAACACTATTTCCCTTTCCTCTATAAAAAGCCGTGACTGGTGAGGTTTGAATGAATGCCACATACTGACTCATGGAATTGAGAATTGTACTAAAAATTGTTAAGAACAAACTAGCTTCACATTTTTATTTATTTATCAAAATTGTCAAGAAGAAACTTTTAGGAGTTTAATGATCTAGTTTGGGATTATTTTGCCTCAGAAATTTACAGTTATTTTTCCTAAAACATGTGAGACTGTCAAAGGGAAGCAAAACATTGTATTTGAAGGTAGAACTGAGAATGGAAAAACTGAGGAAGGGGAAGTTTATTTTTTTTTAAATAAATTTATTTATTTATTTATTTTTGGCTGTGTTGGGTCTTCGTTGCGGTGCGCGGGCTTCTTACTGTGGTGGCTTCTCTTGTCATGGCACACGGGCTCAGTTGCTCAGCGGCACGTGGGATCTTCCCAGATCAGGGCTTGAACCCGTGTCCCCTGCATTGGCAGACGCATTCCTAACCACTGTGCCACCAGGGAAGCCCAGAGGGAAGTTTAAATAGGGAAATCCCTTCCTGTATATATACGACAATCAAAGAAAAAGCTAAGCAATGGGTTAAAGAATCAATTCCTAGAGTCTGAAGTTAATAATTTACAGTTATCTATGTAGGAAAAAATCAAGTGGTATAGCCTATCTGAATAAATGCATATTCTATTTGTTGAAAAGATGATGTACAAAATGTGAAATTTCCTATTATATTTTGAAGGATGATTGAGCTCCAGAAAGATGTACCACAGCGTGAACTGCATATGCCATGTGCATTTTCTTTAATATATTAGCAGTAAACTTTATTTGTGGCATAATCACTTCTTCCTGTATTCCAAATACCCACACTGCTTTCTTTACTTTGTTTCCTATCATATTGTATACAATATGCAAATATACTAAAATTGATGTATAGCATAGCAATTTGTAACATTGTAAAACCATAAAACATAAAATATGACCACTAAATATTTTGGTTTAATGGGCCTGGTGTTCTACTACATATTTATTTTAACTCACTCTTAAAATGTCAAATGAAACTCACAAATCTGTTTTAGTTCTGAATGTAAAACTATTAATTTTATGGCCTAATATCTGATTAAACTTAACTATGCTTCTAAGAGTGTATAGATTCTAAGCATTAGATGGGCTGACTGTTGAATTCCATCATTTTAAGTGGAATTGAACCCCATCTTGCCAAATATGATAATATCTCAAGGGAGGGAGACGGGGAGAAATGAAACAACAGAGGTGTTTGAAGACTCTGTGAATTCATGTCCTCTGCTTGGGAGCCTAACCAAAACATTTTAATAACCCCAGTACCCACATTCTGGGTAAGATAATACAAAAGTGAAAAGAAGGAGTTTTCAGTGATTTCTCTTGTATTGATAAACCTATTATCAGTATCAATAGACACAGATAAAACAGCTAACCAACAAGGACCTACTGTATACCACAGGGAACTCTGCTCAGTACTCTATAATAACCTAAATGGGAAAAGAACCTGAAAAAGAATAGATGTATGTGTATGTATAACTGAATCACTTTGCTGTACACCTGAAACTAACACAACCTTGTTAATTAACTATACTCCAATATAAAATAAAAATGAAAAAAACACATAATAAAAAATAAACTTATAGAGTTAAAACAGAATGTCTGCATAGCTGGGAATAAAGGTGGGCTCTGAGGCTGTATAAATTCCAGTCAAAAGTTAAGACTATTTCCCAATGGCTAGCTTTTGAGGTAATGGCATTCTTAGTCTGAGAAAAAGGGCACAGACAGGCTTATACTCATGGCCCCCAAGAATCCTGCTGACTGGTTCATTACACAGAACTGGCAACTGTCTCCTAAGATAAAAGTTCTTGATGACTTTCCAAGCCAGAGAAAGGGCGCTGAGTGACACATACAAATATATAAGGGAGGAAAGAAGGGTGAGCTTGAATGGCAGTGACCTTACCATGAAAGGTTTATGGAAGAGGTACTAGCTATAAGACTTTAGACTGCATTCTGAAGAATTTGTTCACCACTAAACAAATGGTGAGGATTCTCTCCCCAAAGGAGGGAATTTGGGATATTTTTATACATATGTGATAAAACTTTTGAAGTAGTGTGGTCCTAGAAGTATAGTGTGATTGCTACACTGGAATACTGTATATATTCTTTTTCTCCGTTCTACTACTGGCTTTGAGTGAAACTTTGGGAAAATTTCTTGAGGATCCTTTTAACTTCCATTAATTTATTTCTGACTATTGTGTGAGTATCTATTGCCTCAATAAGTATTTGCTGATTTATATTATGTATATAATAAAATACCTTAAATTCTACAGAAGAAATATATAATGCAAACAAATGATACTTAAATTTAGCTATTTTAAGATATAATTTGAAAACTTCAAAATAGTGACTACCATTTTCAAACGTAATTGTTTTCAGAATAAATGTATCTCAAAATCTACATGATGATAATTAATCTCAATTGTCTTTTGTCTTATTTTTGTATGAACTAAATAATGAACATTTTAATTAGAGATTTGAAGAGATAAAAGTATTATAATAGGTCCTAGGTCCTCTTAGGTTTTAAGATATCAATATAAGTTGTTAGCAATAGAAATCTTTGGAATGCATCTATAGGAACAAATTTTCTGAAAAAAAGAATTGAAGTATGATGTTTAAGAGTCAACTTTCTGTGGAGATAACAGTAACACCCATAAGTACTTAATCATTAGTGAAATGGTAGTATATCTTATTTTTATTTAATACAATTCAATCCTTGTTGCTGTCACCAATTTCTGTAAGCATTTTAGCACCTTTCATTAGAAATTAATGTTTTACAAGCATTACACTTTTTATAATTACCACGTGTTTGTATATGTCATAGGTCCAAAATAATGTATTTAAAATTCTCCTAATTTCTAAACAGATAATTTTAAATGATTTTAATAGCTTTTACTAATTCAAGTGTTTTCAATAAAAATTCTAATAAAACAAGATAATAAGGTCCTTATTCTTTTGTAATTTAAAGAAGAAACAATGATTATGTTGTATATTTCTCCTTCTGACAATGATTCTAATATGCTTTTCTATTTTGCTCTAACTATGAAAAAATGGCTGGCTTAATAAATTGAATTTTAAACGGTTCTACTGAAGTGCTTATATAACAACCATGAGATGACTATAACAGAGCCAAAAAAGTAAGTAAAGCTTCACAAATGCTTGGTGATGTGATCTAATCATCCATTTACATTTGGGGAGTTCAAATCAGAAGACCTGGGAAAGTGTAAATTCATATAAGAAGAGCCAATAGAAAGAATAAAGGGAAAAAGAGAAGACAGTTTTAGAGAATTAAATTAATGTTAATAGATAACGATAGAGGAATAGCTTTAAGAATAATTTTCCCCTTAAGACAGAAAGAATACAAGAAATACGATGTTTATAAAATATGACGGGAGCGATTTTCTTTTAATAATAACAATAAAACCTAAGAAGTTGAAGTAACAACAGATGTCACCATATCAAAACTGTGACAACTCATTTAATTTAGATGTGAGAAGATGCTTTCACCATTTCATATGAAATTAATGTATAAAATAATTTTTAAAAAGGATTTAGAAAACATTGCAAACAATAGCGTTTTTGTTTTCTTCAATTAACTGTTTGCTGAAAGAGAATAGGGAGTGAAGTAGGAGAGAGGAGGGGAGGGAAGAAAGGAGGAAAGAAAGAAGGAAAGAGGGAAAGAACCACATAACTCAATAAGAGGGAAAAGGTACGATGTAAACAGATGTCCTCTAGTTGGGAGGCTAACTGAAACATATTAATACCTCCAGTACCCCCATTCTGGGTAAGATAAAAGTAAAATCAAGTATTATTGAATACAAAGTCTCTCCAGGTGTACACACAATCTCCTAATGGGCACCAGTGCTTAACTCTATCACAGCCACTTCAAAGTCTGAAGCCTCTATTCTAAATCTAATTCATCACTCCTCGCCGCATCCCCTGCCCCTCTGCATTCTCTACTGCAAGTACCATTTCCCGGATCTATCCAGTTAGATACATTGGTGTGCTTACTGACACCTACCTTTGTTTCAGATGCTACTTATTATTGCTTCAGCGTCAGCACTGCCTCTTGAAGTACTATCCCACTGCCTCTAATTTCATTGTCCCCGTTCATTCTTGTACTGCTATATTTTCTAACAGTGAATTTGATCATGCCACTCTCTCACTGAAAAACCTACTATGAACAGAGGTTAGATTAGGTCGGCCTCTGCCACCTCCACCCTTGCACTTGACTTCCAGATAAAATGAGCAAAAACTCTTCCTCTCCCCACAATTCCATGACTTGTTAACCAAAACCCTCCCCAAGACTTTTACACATGCCTGTGGAAATTAAATTCTCCAGTCACTTCAGCCTCTAGGCCCTGCCTCCTTCATGTGTCATATATAAATAACTCAGTCCACCCCTTGATTTTCACAAACATTAAAATACCTACTCACATAAATACAAGTTCAATGAACTTGGAGGTTTGGGAAGAGGCTGAAGAGTGAATTAAACATTAGCAGCACAAATAACTTCAAATGGAGCAAAGAGTTAATCATTCTTAAAATATCCCTCATTTTCCCTTATGCTGTGAATATTTACTAATGTGTTTATGAACATTTTTTCCCTCCACTTTTCTTTATCTTGTTGAGTTCTCCTGTCATTGCTCTGCTCCTGATCTCCTTATCTAAGAACTCCAAATTGTTCTCCCTTCATTTTTTAGCTACTTCAGCTAACCCTCTCCCAACCTCATGTATGTTAAACCCATCAGGCTTGTTCAATAAACCCTATCAAGGCGCAGACCAAACGACCCTCCATTTGATTTGCTCCTCTCTCTTAGCAGGCAACTGCAGTCATAAAAAAGAGAAAATAGGTGAAGCTAAAAAATAAATACCATAAAAACAAACATCATCAAGGAGTCCATTTCCTATGTGATAAAATCCAGACTCCTTACTTTATCCCATAAGAACCTACTTTCTACCCATATCTTCAGTCTTTTTTTGAGGGTTTCCCGTTCTTCTAATTCTCCAGTTCAAGAAACTTCTCATCTTTTCTCAAACACAACAGATTCTTTGTGCAATCTATTGCTTTTTCCTGGATGGCCCAAGCCACATTTCTTTTCTTAATGGACTCCTACCCATGCTTCAATATCTTTCTCAGGTGATCCCCCAGCCCCTACGCAGATAATCTTGACATCACAGAGCACATGCATTTTACTTTATTTTATTTTTTTAATTTTTATTTTATATTGGAGTAGCTGGTGCCAGAACTGGAATGCCATGTTCTAACCCGAGTTATGCCAGGTGGACCTGAGAGTTGCTGTCCTGGTCCCAACCTTCAATCTTACAAAAAGAAAACTGAGGCACAAAGAGGTTAGCTGACTTGCCTGTGTCATCCATCTAGTTAGAGAGCATCAAGGCTGGATCTAGCACTCAAGTCTTCTGGGCTCTTTGATAAGGCAGTAAGAACTATGACTGTTGTCTTGAGAAACCCCGCACCTCAATGCTTATGTAGCAGTAACGTAGTCACTTACACATTCTGTATTAAAATCTCTCCATTTTTGAGCCATTGTTGTCACATAGAAACTGTCTTGACTGAATCTAACTTATAAAAAGTAGAATTCATCAAAATGTATTTTTTTCACTCGTGATGTGAAATTAAGGTTTTGACAACTTTTTCCACATTGTACTTGGTTGTTTGAGGTTGGCACAAATTTAACTCAAGGCAAGATACTATTAATGAGGAATTTCAAAGAATTTAGGAGAATGTTAACTATCTTCAGTGTATGTGTGACAATGACTTTGAACTGAGAGGGTAGTTACCAGGTTAGTGCCCAGAAACAAACATGAGAAATAGTTGGGTACAAAACTCAACTTGGGGATCACAAATAATTTCTTAAAATAGATCTATTTATTCACAAAAAGTATCCTAATGTTATGACAGCTCAGGAATGGCTGAGTAGTCTCTGCACCACACCCTGTGGACAGTGGGAATTTTGCACAAAACAAAGGATTATAATCAGTCTTTTTGGCAGACCAAGTGATCTGCCATTAGGGTAAACTAACCGGGAGAAGACAACAGCATGAATGAGCAATAAGCAAGGTAAAGTTTATCCATTTATTTCAACTAATAATAGCGTGTCTTACTCTTTTAATGAGATATTGAAAAGGAAATACACACACACACATACACACACTTTAAAAAAATCCCACTAACACAGAGGCAGAACAAGATTTTTAGCTAATGTTCAAGGGCTGAATATTTAGGTCAGAATTGAAGTTCAAGGAGAGATGTTAAAAAGAATTGCTTGTTTTGTACTTAATGGAGAAAAAAATGGATGCACACTTTTGTATCAACACTGTCTTGTAAATGTGATTTAAAAAAACACTGTTAGAAATCACTGGCTTGGTTGAGAAATAGATTTCCGAGTTGTCATAGGGATGAAACCAATATTTTGCCAGTGAATGGCTCTACCCCCAAGCAGCCTAGATGAACAAGATCAAGGCCAGATTGTAGTCCCTTGAAGCATTGATGATAAGCACTCTATGGTTAAAGGACACAAATTACCCTTGGAATCATAATGCAGGTACCTGGATGTAAGAATAATGTGATTCAAACTAATTTCGGACTGCACCAAGCAGGAAGAGAAAGTCCTTTGGGCATTCAAGAAGAACATTTAGACAAAGCAAAACAAAAGGGGAATTTGTGGTTATCAGGAAGCTGTTGCTCATTTATATTTCACTGAAGATTTAAAATGTCAAGCAAAAGAATGTAGCTATGACACACAGAGAAAGAAATTTGGAATGTACATGGTTTGTAACTAAAAAAAAATCAAATAGAAGGAATGATAAACAACAGGAAAATTGAAAAGGTGCTCTCTTTAGTTTCCTAAAATTATTTGTTTTGGAAACTCAGATGGGTTAGAAATATCAACACAGGCTTCTCTTATATCTCATTATGATGCCTCATATGAATTAGCACTCTTCTATGTTAATCAAAGCGAATCACTTCCAATTATACAGATTGCTATGAAAAATCATGAGACATCACATTTTACTAAATGGGAAATACTATTGATCTAACAAGATCCACTGAATAATGGAAGGGGTCCATTTTCATTACATATTCCCTCTAGCAAGGTTGAATGTATATACGGGTGAAAGAAGAAAGAATTAATCAATTTTTAGAGTTTCAGATACATACAGAATTTCAGATACATACATGATAATTGGTTAATAGACATAAATAATATTTTACTTGCCTATATCCTCATATTACTCTGCTAAAAACTGTTTAGGATATGTTTAATAAATATCAGTTCTTCCTTTTAGGAGTTTACAATCAGAAACTGATGACAATAAAACAGAGAAATACATAAAATGAGAGATAGCTTTGTAAACCACACTTACAGCGATGTTCAAATATAAATGCCTTTGATTCATTACAAAGGTGGAAGAGATGTGTTTATCAAGAGGGGGTAAAAAGACAATGTCTGTTATTAGGAAGTAAGTTCTTGGTGCTAGCAGATTATATTGAATAGTTCTTTAATGTCTGTAAGCAGTGACTTTGTTTATCTATCTGTCTATTTACCTATCTATCTATGTATCTATCTTTATCTATCCATCCTTCCAAATGAAAGAAGGTATAAAGTAAAATGATCAAAGGAAGTGGGTAGTGAGCAGACATAATGTGGTTCAATCAGAGAGTATATAAGAAGAGAGAAAAATGACTAGTACGGCATTTAAAAAACAGGATGAAATACTTTGCAATTGAGCAAGAGGATCCTACACATGATTTATAGGACAAATTTTAAAAATTATATGGCCTCAGAAAAGTCTGGCATATACAAAACAACAGGTGAAAAAGATAACTTCGGCAGAAGAACTGACGACTTATAGGAAAGAAATATTGTAACTTGGGATTCTGGGGACCTGAGTCTGGTTAAACGAACAGGAGTTGAAGGATTACATAGAACAAACTTAACAGGTGATAGAGTCAAATTCTTATTTTTCACTGAAATAACAAATTGCTTTACTTGGACTATATCACTTTTGAGAAAATATGATTTGGTCATTAAAATGACTAAAATAAACAGACAATGGAACCACTAATTTGTGTATCTGGAATATATTAATGATCAAATTGAGAAACAGTATACATGATACAGTTGTTCGTGTGGACATCACTCAACAAGTATTAATTGGCTGCTCTTTGTAATACATTAGAGCAAGTAGTTACTATACAAAATGCCAATTGAACACAGAGTACTTTTTTGTTTATTCTGTAAAAAAATCCTTCGGAAGAGTTGAAAAGAAAGCAAATCAGATTCAGAAAATGTCACGACTGAGAAAGCAGATTTAATTAGGAACTGGAAATAGAAATGGAAAAACAACCAAGAGTCAGTGAGGAGTTTTATTTGGGAGCTTTCTTATTTATCAGTGTTCTTTCCCAACACATGGATATTGGATATGGGAAAAGTTAAAGACGGCTGATACATTTCTGTTTAATATGAATTGGTCATGGAACTTGTCTTACAGCCAGATGCAATGTGCAGGACAGAGGTGAGTACAGACATTGATTTCTTATATATGTGCATTCATTCAGCAAACATTTTTGTGCTCATGTTATTTTGCAAGCACTGTCTGGGCACTGGGATTCCAACATGAATAAAGCATGGCCTCTGCCATCAGTGAGGCAACTGAGATGAAATAGCTAACTTGCCAAGCAATGGGGGTTACCCCATGGACAGTGGAAGCTAGGGGAAAGGGGGTGAAGGGTCTCTAAAGCAGATGAGGTGAGAGTCAGACTAAATGAGGAAAGGGGCTCAGAAGCCAAGGAGAGAGAGTTGTGTAATTGGTTATCAGCAGTGTCAAATTCTGTACATAGGTCAAGGAGCATCAAGATGGAGAAGTGCCATTTCGTTTTGGCAGGGAGCGTGTTACTGGAGACCTTGGCAAGTGTAGCTTCTGGGAAGTGGCGTGGGTTAGGGCTGGACTGGATCGAGTTCAGGAGTATTTTTTACGGAGGAACTGAATGCATCTGGTGCACTCTAGGAGTTGGGAGAGGAAGGGGAGGGAAACAGTTGTTCGAGGGTGTGTATATTTTTTGAGGCCCAGGGATATCAGGGACCCCCACCCACAGGCTCTTGAGTTCTATTTTGTGCAAAATGTACCTTTCACTAGCAATGAGGAAACAACATTTACATCTACAAGTAGCCTTTGTTGAGCTTGTTCGCTCTCTCCAGCAGTGAGTCACTCTGTAATACTGACCCTGCCATTGAAGTCAGCAGATTCTATTTGGAGAGCGTTGGGGATTGTGGGTGAAGTTGTTTAAAAAGTTGACAAAAACCTTTACTCTCCTTGGTATGCTAAACACCTGCCTGCATTGGTTTTGACGACTGAATATCAGCCTGGGCCACAAGAATGCTATATTTGAGTCAAAGAAGAGGGAAGTCTCCTCTTGTGAAGGAGCGAAATGTACATGACACAGGAAGAAGTTATAATACTTTCTATTTTGGTTTCCTCCCCTTTGAAAAGAATATTAAAAAGGAAAGTGGTTCTGCAAATGCCAACTTCAATTAAAATGTTAAATACTAGTTGCGGTTCCCCACCTCTGCCAAAGGGAAAGTGTCCACCGTGACCAGCCACCTGTCTCCCTTTATAAGAGATCAAGACTGCTGCCTCATCCAGCACGCTGGACTGACACTAAATATCAGTGTGATGATGAATCAAAAGTCAACAGCAGCAGAGTTTTATTTACCAAGAAATGACCCTTAGTAAGGTCGCCTCTTTTTGAGAGGACACTATAGTCATTAAGGTTGAAACACTTATGCAGAGCATCTTTAGGGCCTGATTAAGGCATGAGGTGTAGGGTTAGCAATCTTTGGTGTTTCCAGTTTGATCGAATATGTAAATACATATATGCCAACATGCTGGCCGAAGGTGTTTGAGCAGATAGTAAAATGGCACATGGTTTGTGATGGCTTAGCTAGACACAGTGAAGGTCATAGAACTAGAAATTTAAAAATTAGTTATGAAACAGGTTAAAATTGCAGTCAAGAGAGTGGGTTTGGAGTCTGTAGGACCTGGGTTTTAATGACAGCTGTGTCAGTTACTAGCTGTGTGGCATCAATCAAATGATTTCAACTTTTTAAGCCTCTGTTTCCTCATCTATAAGATGCAAATAACACCAGTGACTAACGTAGATTGTTGTTTTAGGGATGAAATGACACAGTGCATGAAGCTTAACCCAAGACCAGCTATATAGGAAATGCTTCATAAATAATAGCCTTTATTTCCCTCAAATCAAGTATCATCAATTCCTTGTTGATCAGGAAGATACAAGCCATTAGTGTTCTTTAAAGGGCTGAGAGCAAATATGAAAATGAATGTAGGAAATGGCTTGTTGTGAAAATGCTATGTTTGGAAAACAATCATAGTATGTTTAAGAGAAAAAGAGTGAGCATCATGAATTCAATCTAATCCAAGAGGACTGAAATAAGAGCATCTTAATCACTAAACAGAACCCAGAAAAAGAACCTAAAGTTATAAAAGTTATATTCACTTATAAAATTTAATGATTCTGATTTCACTAAGTTGAAAAAATCATCTCTATGAAATGTAGTAATTAGCTTTATTATATGCATAAAGAGTCTCAACATTCTTGATCAAATTAATAGTAAACAATTATTCCAAGTAGGTTCTATGGGACATATTAGCAATAATCAGATATCAATCAATACCCTTCTCTCCACATGTAAAATGCCCTACTCCGTTTTTAGAATAATTTGATGGCTGAGCTCTTCGTTACATTATCTCTTTTATGATCCCTGGTTCGTCATTATTATGGAGACCCCAGAGCCCTCTCTGCCATCAATCAGATCTGGACCTTCAGCCATTTCACAGACCCAGGTTTAATCAAAATGCCTGGCTCACCAAACCCTGTTCACATCATTCATTTTTCCATTCTTAGAAGAACTTTGTCAGTTTGACTATGTCCTTCTATCTGTAAACAGAACCCAGAAAGGAAATCTGAAAGTTATTGAGCATGGATGGTCAATTGCTAAAGGATTCTGAATCTCAGTGAACACTGGGCCTAAATGATACCCTTAAGGAGAACCCAGAAATTCATCTTGCTAACGCTCATCTTGGCCTGCTGAGAAAAAAATAGACCCCTGCTCTTTACCAAATATAAACTCCATTTTTATAGGCTAGAAAGAAAACTGCAAAGGCAAGGCCATGTGGAGAACCGGCCACTTACTGGGGTCGGTTGACTGAAATTCCACTCGACAAAGCCTTTTTTAGCCTTTCTAGCCCAAAGTGACCTCTCTGACACTGGTTGCCTACTTAATTGATGTTTTGCCATTTATATTCATGTATCCTCAGGCTATGAGCCATCAGAGGGCACCATCTTTAGGTCTCTGTTAGAGCAACAGATCATGAAGACTTGCTCCCCCTTTCTCTGAATCTCCTCAGAGCCAAGGGGTCCTGGAGTCTGGAAGACAGGGAAGAAGAAAGGAGGAAGGGAATTTGGGTTCTGCATTTTGCTTTTGTCAACCTTCTGTAAGCCATTCAGCCTCACTGGCAGTGATTTTTTTGTATGATGGAGGTAATTATAGATACTGGCTTGAAAAATACTTTGATATCCTCAGATAAAAGAGGCTCTGAGAGGGCAGAGGATAATTATTATTAGCAGCTCAATGGTTCTTAGCTTTTTCCATATGCAGCTTCCTCCAGGGAAGTTAAATCCATCAAAATAAAACCAGTTTGAGAGAAAAGGTATGATACAAAACTATTTAAATGAGGAAAATGACTTCAAAAAGATGAACTACATGAAACATAAAAGTGAAATAAAAAATTAAAGCAATGACATGCTTCTAAAGAAATCTCTGCACTATCATCAAGCAGGAATTTAACATCACACACGACTTGTGGTAGTCATAGCGGCATCTTGTATTTGTATAATGTCTTTCTCAAGAAGCTTACAGCTCTTTTGTGACATAAAATGATACTTATTAAATCTTCAAGATGTTAGTGGGCTGATTTCTAAGTGAGATAATTGAAGGCTGATCCACTTCATGGATTAAACCAGTAGAAAAGTGAGAATTAGAATCCAGTTTTTCCAACAGACAATACAGAAGCAAGCAATAGGAGGATCTACCATCTCATGGTTTCCATCGAAAATCTCTCTGTTGGAATTGTTAGCTGAAAGGAACAGAAGGAATTTTTGGCATTTGTTCTGACTTTTGTCTTACCATTTAGCAAGTATTAAAAAACAATTATTTATAAAGGTCCTCCTAGGAATCTGATCCTTGCTAAGAGAATAAAAATAGGGAATTAAAAAAAAGTATAACATCCAGTGTCTAGCCACAAGAAGATCATGATGTAATTGAGGAGAAAAGACATACACAAAACAAATTGTGCACAAAATATTATTTTATATTTCAGTATTAACTGCTATCTACTCTGTATACAGATGGCCAAGAAACACATGAAACGATGCTCAACATCACTAATCTTTAGAGAAATGCAGATCAAAACTACAATGAGGTATCACCTCACACCAGTCATAATGGCCATCATCAAAAAATCTACAAACAATAAATGCTGGAGAGGGTATGGAGAAAAGGAAACCCTCTTGCACTGTTGGTGGGAAGAGGTGTGGAACCCTCTTCCACAGCCACTATGGAGAACAGTATGAAGGTTCCTTTATAAACTAAAAATAGAACTACCATATGACCCAGTAATCCCTCTACTGGGCATATATCCTGAGAAAACCATAATCCAAAAAAAGTAATGTACCACAATGTTAATTGCAGCTCTATTTACAATAGCCGGGACATGGAAACAACCTAACTGTCTATCAACAGATGAATGGATAAAGAAGATGTGGCACATATATACCATGGAATATTACTCAGCCATAAAAAAACCCGAAATTGAGTTATTTGTAGTGAGGTGGATGGACCTAGAGTCTGTCATACAGAGTGAAGTAAGTCAGAAAGAGAAAAACAAATACCGTATGCTAACACATATGTATGGAATCTAAAAAAAAAGGGTTCTGAAAAACCTAGAGGCAGGAGAGGAATAAAGATGCAGATGTAGAGAATGGACTTGAGGACACAGGGAGGGGGAAGGGTAAGCTGGGACGAAGTGAGAGAGTGGCATGGACATATATACACTACCAAATGTAAAATAGATAGCTAGTGGGGAGTAGCCACATAGCACAGGGAGATCAGCTCGGTGCTTTGTGACCAACTTAGGGGGTTGCGATAGGGAGGGTGGGAGGGAGACGCAAGAGGGAAGAGATATGGGGATATATGTATATGTATAGCTGATTCACTTTGCTATACAGCAGAAATTAACACACCATTGTAAAGCAATTATACTCCAATAAAGATGTTAAAAAATAAAAAGTAAAATAAAATAAAATAAAATAAATGCTGTCTACTCTGAAGAGTTTTCCATGATTATGGTACTGGAAAGTAAATTTTTTAAAAACACCTGTAGCACTCCTAGAACTATGTTTCTTTTAACGTTTGTAAGAGGCAGATATCGTGTCATGCCTTCTCTCTGGGATCAGAGTTTAAGCTTATCGAGAGTAAGAACCATGTTTCATTTTATAGTAAGAACCATGTTTTATTTTATAGTAAATTTCAGTCCATGCTTCACATTGTCCAGGACACAACATAAGGACATGTCTCTTGAATGACATACTGATACAATAATTTTTAAATATAACAGTTAACTACATGACAAGGACACTATGTGCAACAAAATTACTGAGCATGTTTTCATTCATAGTTAAAATCCATTAGGCTCCAAACAATTAGGAAATAATCACGCCATTCCTGATATTCTTTGGGTGACTCAATAGCAGTTACAAATTAAAGTTAAAAAGTTCCTGACCATTATTTCACTGTTCTTCAAAACTACAGGAACTTAACTTTGTTTTACTTTCCTCAATAGACAGATGATATAAGAAATAAAGAAAAGTGAGAAACCTGCATTATCATCCTATCTTCAAGATTTCCTTGTCATCTTTGCAGCCCTTAGCCCCCTTACTTTAGCAGGGACAAGAGAAAGAGGACAGACTAAAGAAAACAGAAGCGAGGAGTTCCAGAATGTATTTGTAAAAACAGCTAGTATTCTGCCTAATTTCCTTCCCTGGCAGTGGCAGATGGGAATGGAAAAGGCTGCCTGCCTATGAGCCCCTGGAATAAGGTGAGTAAGTCGTCTGGGTTAGAAGTGCAGGATAACTTTTCCACCTCATCAAAGGAAAGGAGGAAAAATAATTGAGTGATAGCTCACTTTCTTCTTTGAAAAAATAGCACCTATGTTGCATGAATATCTGATAATCATGTGTTTAAGCAAAATGTTCCTAAATGAAACTAAGTTTTCCTTTCACTCATTGGGTATAAAATAGTTCATATTTATGTATTAAATACTGACCCAGGCAGAGAGCTATACATACACAGTTAAGTATGCAATTCCCTTCCTCCGAGATGCTCTCAGTCCTAGAAACAATGACTTAGCAGGGACACATAGGACTTTCCCATAGAACTAAAATAGTAACTAAACATTTTTAAATAGATCAGTATGTGATTTACATTATGCATAAGCTTAGGACCAATTTTGCCATTTCACTTATCTCACCACCCTCTTCCATTCTTCTGTGAGAGGGAGAAAAGGATAGGAAAAGAAGTAAGGATTTTCACTCCTTCACTCCTGGGGTGAAGTGAAAATCCCTTTCTTGAGAGGTTTTAGATTTATTTTGACTATCTGGCACCATGACCTTTTCAGGTAACATTCCTTTGTTTTCTGAACTGCATGGAATAACTTTTCAGGAGAAGCTGTGATGTCCAGGCCACCCAGGGTCAACTAAGTTCAACTCCTATTCCCATTGTAGGGAGTGAGACACTGGAGTTGGCTTTGCCCAGAAATAACCTGTGTCCATGTGGTAGAACGAGCTTGATATCACCAAGCTCTAAACTCATAGCCTGAGTCCTGTTTTCAGAAGGAAAGGACTCCAAGCCCTTCTACTTTGCCATTATGCAAGTTTGTAATTACTCATGAGGGAGTTGATAGCCAGGGCCCCGAGACAGTATCATCATGACCAAGGTGGGTGCCTCAGGACGATGCCAAAGGGGTGAAGCCTTCACCTTTGAGAGCATATTTTCTTTCTACCGACACTGAAGGGAGTCCAAGGAACAGGATCTTGGATGTCTACTGGTACAGGTTCATTAACACAAATCCCTCTAATTCGCCATAATTTGTTATGGCATTCCCACCTTCCTCATTTCCCAAAAAGCTGATCATCTCAACAACTTAATGAAGTAATGACAAATTTGATTGATAGGCCAAACCTCTATTAGACAGATGGACTTTATATTTTGAGCCTTCTCTGGCACTTGAGTACATGCATCAAAATTGGGTAGATGAAATTTTAACTGTAGAAGAGAGAAAACTCAGTCGACTATGTATAGAATGCTTATTTTTCTCCTGAATCTGTTCTCAGTAAAAATCTTATTTTCAGAAGACTTTTGCTAAACTATTAGTGTGCCACATATAATGATTTATAAATGCTGCCTAATAAATCACTTCCCTGGCTCATGGCTAAATATTAGTATCCCTTTTGTTTTTACAGACAGACAAAATGAAAGTCATAGATTAAATTAATGGAAGGAAAGTGAACTACAAACCACGGTGACTTCTACTTTGGCAAAGTGAATTATTCATGAAAACTCTATTGCAAGTTTCCAGTGCCAAAGGTAGCCCTTAGGATGATTTTTTTCTCAGCCTCTGGGCTCTGGAAGTAATTGCAAATGGGTAGCAATTACTTTTGGCATCTTCCCACTTCATATCCAGTGCCCTAATCCCACCTACTTTTCTGGAACCCAGTATTTAGTGACCTTATCAAAGCTTATGGCTCTCCAAACTCTTTTCTGAGTTATTCCTTTATCTCTACCCTGAACTGGAGGCCCACAGTGTCCATAATTGTTATAGTCTCTCTCTCTCTCTCTCTCCCTCTCTCTCTCTCTCTCACACACACACACACACACACGTACATACACAGAATATTAGAAGAACATTTTCTTATTGTAAGCTCAAGATCATTCACACTGAGGTATGAATGACTAATATGCTTATGCATTTTAAGAGAAGTTTGTTAATTAAAATGAAACTTCAGATGATGTGATATGCTGGGGAGACGGTCTTTAACTTTCTTGTCTCCTCGTTTATGCCCTAATGTCCACCTGCCCAATTCCCATCTTCCAAACAATACCAAGCAGAGTTAGTTGGCAAGTGGTATTCTGCTTCTGAATGATTGCTTGAGAATCTAGACCTTGACACGGAGACTCTGCAGACCTCAGCCATATTGAAAGCAATCTCCTAACATACAGTCTGAAGAAGGGCTAAAAATCTAACTCCCTGCTCCCTAACTCATGACAGACAATACAGTACAGCAGTGTAGAATAATAGCCTTTAGGTTCAACTTCTGGTGTGTGAATTCTGGCCCTGCCACTTAGTGGCTGCGTGACCCTAGACCATTTACTTAACCTCTTCATAAAATGGGGATGCTAATAGCTATTAGCTCATCAAATGACTTTAAGGATTCATTGATATAATAAATATATGGTGCAGTACCTGGCATAAATTAAGTACTCAATCAATGTTAGCTATTATTATTAGAGCAGCAGTCATTATTATATACCCTAATACCATCTAAGAGAAAATCCCCAAGTGGGCAGCTTCAGGGTGTACCTGTGGTTACAGCCCTTTCTGAGCATCCTGGTATTTAGTGCTTCATCTATTTTTTTCTGTCTTTCATTATTTATTTGTGGATGCTGTGCATCAGGCACTGTGCTGGGAGCTGGCAACTGCAGTGAGCTATGTAATTATGGCTCCTATGCTGATGAAGCTTCCAGTGCAGAAAGAATAACAGAGAGAACTAATTACAAAACCCATTTCAATGATGATAAGCCCTGTGCAAAAAACATGTGTTATGAAAGCAGGTAATGTTTGGGGGTGGGAGACTAACAGCCAGGATCAAGAAAGAATCCATCTTGAAGGATGAGTAGGAATTAGACAGTCCAGAGTTGGGGCAGGACAGTAGAAAACAAGTAAATGGAAACGTGGTGTGTTATGTTATTTGTGTGCCCCACCCCTGCAAATTCATTTTGAAGCCCTAACCCTCAATGTGATGGAGATGGGGCATTCAGGAGTTAATTCAGATTAGATGAGATCATGACAGTGGAGCCCTGGTGATGGGATTAGTGTCCTAATACGAAGAGAAAGAGAATTCAGAACCCTCTCTCTTCCCTGTGAGGACACAGCAAGAAGACAGCCATCTTCAAGCCAGGAAGAGAGCCCTCACTGGGAACTGGATTGGATGGCAGCTTGATCTTGGACTTTCCAGCCTCCAGAATTGTGAGAAATAAATATCTGTTGTGCCTCCCATGCCTCCCAGTCTACAGTATTTTTGTTATGGCAGCCTGAGAAGACTAAGACATGGTGGAAGGTGCATCAGAAGAGGTGGTAGGAAGCCGGTATAGCTGGAGAAGAGGAGAGTGGTGATTGGGAGGCATGAGGTAAGCAGTGCAGAATTAGGATGGAGTCAAGGCAGGGTCTGGAGAGGTCAACTGTTCTCAGTCAGGGACAGGTATTTGGCAACACTTAGTGATAGTTTTGGCTGTCATATCTGCGGGTAGGGAGTTCTACTGGCATCTAGTAGGTAAAGGCCAAGGATGCTGCTAGACATCCTACAAGGCAATGGACAGCCCCCTCCCACCCTCCACCCCCCCAGGAATTTTCCAGCTAAAAGTGTCAACAGAGCCAAGCTTGAGAAACCTTGGGATAGACAGATCATCATGTGGGATCTTGAAGGGCAGGTTCAAAGCATTGTGCTATATCACGAGAATAAGGGGAATCCATTGAAGGAGTGTAAGAAAACCTGTGATGTGATTATATTTGGTATCTTAGAAAGCATCTCTGGCTGCTCTTAGGGAAGAGCAGCTGATAGACTTTTGCCAAAATGTTCTTTCTTTATTTAATTTTTTAAAGTCAAAGTCAGATGAGAGATGTTGGTGGCTTGGACCTTGCTTGCCTTCAAAGATATATCCCCCAATTTCCTAAACTTTGAACTGGGGAGTGAATTAACTAGATGTGGAGGAGAAGCAGAGAAAATAATTGGACTCCAGAGACAGGGAGATGTGTTTTTCTTTGGGACTTTCTGAGTCTGATGAAAGCACCTCTTCTTCTCCTCCCAAGGATGCGTGAGTCACTGCTGACTCTGCCCTGGCTGGTGGCTACCACACAGGCCTCAACACCTGCTCCACCGTCTCCACCTGCTTTTCTCCTTCCATTCTGCACGTCTGACTGAGAATCGTCTCTTGAGAGCTCCTCTGCCCAGTTAGACTCACTCTAGAAACAGATGTGTGCTGATTACTGCTACATGGATACCCAGAGTCTTCCTTGGCCCAGTGCGAAATCTTATGTCTATCAATCATGTCAAATGCTTTGAAAATAGAACACCTGTCTCCTACTTCAAAACTACATTTCTAACAAATTCCACAAATCAGCTGTCTGTCATGCCTGATGCTGCCAGGCACATGGTATTGAGACAGCCAGGATTTTCCAAGATGATCCAGATTTTATGTTATTTGCTGCTTTTCAATAAAAATAATTCATTGTGGATCTCTGTAACTACATATAATGGCTACCCTAAATCCTTTCTGAGAAAAAGACAAGGTGTTAATATATCTAATTGTGATTTAACTTTTAGATTGGAAAGGTTTTCCACTACCTAAATTCATAAATCAGAAGAAATCCTGATTGGATAGTGACAAATAGGGTTGCCGTATCTGTGAGTCATAGCGTTACTTGATGGGAACAACAGGGAAAACATTCTGACAGTCATACATGGAGGCATCTAGAGTTGGCTGTTCCAAGATGCACATATGAGCCAGATATAGATAGACCAGGGTCCCTTGAATTGAGGAATAGGGAAGATCTGGAAATTAAATGCGTGAAGCAATCAGATGTAAGAGAATGGTGAGTGCTTGAAACTCCTGGGAACTAGAGTGGATATGTCCACCTTCAGGTGTTCCAATTAAAAAAAGAAAATTAAGCAAGGTGCTGCCAGGTAAAGCACCTGTACAAGCATCAGTTGGCCAATAACTGCCAGTCTGTAAATTCTGATCAAGGGGAAAATAAAATAAAAAACCTGAAGACTTCCACTGGAAACTTCAAATCCAATGAAAGAGAAAATATTACTAAAATATTGAAAGACCAAAAAAAAAGGATGTACTGTTGATACATAGTGGACTATTTTTTTACAAAAACTCTCTTCTCTTTTGTGACGTTATAATATTTATGGTGATCATATAAATAAAATTATTTCTTTCACTCTCTTTCTCTCACCATCTTCTCACCACCAATCTCTTTCCTCCACACACAAACCATTACCATAATATTAGGGGTGTGAGGTCAATCAGAGGAAGCAAGGAAATTCACAATCACTGCTGATCCTCTGTCCTTAATGTGTACTGCCGCACCTGTAAACTCAGAAAAGTAGGTCAGCAAAATCTGAAGGGACATATTAACTGTAATGCCTGGTGCATAATAGAGCACATTAAAGACAGACTTTCAGCCTTAACTCTTAATCTCTTTTCCAGCTTTGGTAGATTTAAAAATCTGATATTCTGAGCACAGCATTATGCTTCCCAGGGCTACAGCTGTGCATTGCTTTCTATCTTGGGAGGAGATGTTTTTGCACAGGTCTAAGGAAATGCAACACAAGGGAAATGCCATTTTAACAAATTTCAAGGGAGGGGGAAAAGTGCTCTTCTTTTTGCAGCAACAGAATTTTGCTGGAGTGGCAATGTTATACAGTTATCAAACAGATACATAAAAATGGAATTTTCAATTTAAGGAAACTCTAGTATTCTAACATTTGTATAGTGCCATTTATTCCTTAAGAACCCAAACACCTTTACACATATTAGGGGCCATCCTTATCTCAAAGTTTACTTTCTGGGGCTATTCAGACCACTGTCATATTTCCTTAACTTTGCTCTGTGACACAGGTGGAGATAAAGAGAGAGAATCAAAGTGGAGGGAAGGTGCTGGGATTTTGGTGGTAATAGATGGCTTTTGCAAAGGCTAAAGATGATGAAAGTATATGTGTTATGGCTCCTTCGTGTATTTCCCAGAAACTTTCTGTAAGATTCAGACCCACCAAACCCTTACTGGGTTCCCTAAGTCCTACATTCAACAAATATTGACAAAGGCCAGGCATTGTTCTAAGTTCTGTAAATGGGGTGGCAGCCGAGACAGACAGGTTTCCTACTCTCAAGGAGTTAAACTAATGGGAAGGGAGACAGTCAAAAGACAAACAAACCAGGGAAATGACACACACACTATGCAGAGAAATAGCTGAAGGCCTGGGTGGCTCCTTAGATTATATGGTCAAAGAAGACAATGCCCAGGTTGAGACAAGAGTGACAAAAGGAGCCAGCCATGTAAAGATTCTAGAGAAAGGGTATTCCGGGCACTGGGAACCGCTAGTACCAAGACCACAAGTTGGGTGTGTTAGTTTCCTATGGCTGCTGTAACAAATAGCCACAAACCTAGCAGCTTAAAACCACACAGATTTATTATAGTTCTAGAGGTCAAAAGACCAACATGTGTTTCACTGGGCTAAGATTAAGGCATTGGCAGGTCAGCTTTCCTTTCAGAAGCTGTAGGGGAGATGTTATTTCTTTGCCTTTTCTAGAAGCCATTTACATTCCTTGGCTCATGGCCCCTTCCTCTGTCTTCAAAACCAGCAGGGTAACATCTTCAAATCTCTCTGAATTTGACTCTCCTGACCCCCGCTTTCACTTATAAGAGCTCTTGTGATTACACATTGAGCCCACCCAGATAATTCAGGATAATCTCCCTATCTAAAATCCTTAGTTTAATCACATCAGCAAAGTTTCTTTTGCCATGTAAGGCAGCATATTCACAGGTTCTGAAGGGTGGGCATCTTTGAAGAGCTAAGGTGGAAATCAGCATTTCCATGTTCTAGAGACAGAAAGAACCATTGTGGTAGGACTGTAACAGTGAAATAGAAAATGATGGGGCGAGGACCGGTCCTGACTTCCCAGTAGCAGCAATAGATGACATCACCACATTCACTATTTAACTGGTCTTCCTGCAGATCTGATACTGCCATCTGAGCATGAGGACATTCAGGCTTTGGGGTTTCTGACCTTCCTTGATTCATAGTAAACCAGTATTAGAATTCCTTAGTCTAATTCTCTAGCTGTAAATACAACAAAATTTTAACATTTATTATATAGTATCTTTTTTCTGCTTCCTAAAATCATAGAGTCTCAGCTCTCAAGAAAATTTGAAAGATTGCCTCATTGGGATCTTAATTTTTATGAAAAAAAACCACATTGAGATTTATAGAAGTTAAATATCTTTCTTAAAAAGATGGACCTGAGACCAGAAGCTGACTGTGCAGTGTCCCTATCCATTTCTCTTGTACATGATTACATTTAGGTGTGTGTTATCTTTCCTAATGGCAAATGCTTCTGTGGGTGCAGGGAGTTATGCTGGTCTGGATGCTCCCTGAGCCAAGCATGCGCTGCTTTGCATGCATAGAACAGTAGGGGATGAATAATACTTGTTGAGTGAAAGGTTGAATCAGACCATGGTCCTTTTTTTTCACCCAGAAAAGATTTGGTGACCCAGAAATTTCCTGATTTAGAGGAGGCCTGTAGACATGTAGCATTTTTTATCATTTGCAAGATTTTTAAAATGGATATCATGCAAACTGGACAAGACAAACCAATCACATGAGGGTATACTTGAGACTTTCCTAATTACTTAACACTCTTGGGTGACGGTACTGATCAAAACTTGCTACCTAAACGTTAACTATTTGGAATCTATTAGCTATTCATATTAATTTAATTTGAGGATCCTCTTGTCTCTGCAATAGTTTTTTTACATGATTTAAAAAAAATATTTCAGAGAAGTTTGAGACTTTCCAATTCTCCCTATCAACCATCTCCCTCCGCATTTGACCTGTGGCAAAAAAATATGCAAACAGAACAGTTAGTAAAGGACTTGAGGAAACTCAAAACATGTGAGAGAAAGGAAATAGTCCTAATGATTAATAGGAATTTGGTTATATAGATTAGAAGGTTGATTGACACCAGAGATAAATTTTGCAGTTAAGCTTGTGACTCTGAGCTTTGTAGATAAGGTAATAACTACCGGCAACTTCCAACTTGCTCCTAAAAATAAACTATTGAAGTAACTTCTGAAAAATGCAGGAAATGGTGAGACAAATTGATTCATGTAAAGAGGAACAAAAGAATTACTTAGAGCCTGTACTGGGTAAGAAAGCTGGTTGGGGCAGATCCCAGAGGCAGGACTGGGTATGTCTCCTGGGTGTGGATCAAACCTGTAAAGCTCAGGGAAGAAGGTGTGCTAATCTTTGAGCAGTTGGCAGAAGACTGATCTACCTTCTGGACTTTACATGTCACTGCCCTTTAACTTTTCTCAAGATCCCCATAGTGGAAATAAAAATATTTCTAGATTCTCCTCTAAACTATGTATGTAGTCATCACTTCAAACTGTTCACCTATATCTTATCAAAGGTAATTTATAATCTTGCATGTGCTGTGTAAATCAGTATATTGAACCAAAAAACAAACCACAAGTTATTTATATAGAGGGCCAGCTCTCAGAGCATTTGGTTGAGTTATTTCATTTCAGTGAGAAGTTAAGAGGAAAACACACCCAGCAAGTCTTTTTTAATGTCAATCATAGGGCTTTTTGCTTTGTTAAAATGAATACTGTGTGTTTCCAGCATACTTTAACTCTGGATGTAGAAAGTTCTTAGAAGATGTGAGTCCATATATCAGGTATTTAAAAATATAGTTTATTAGAGCCATTATATTGCAATGTTATATTCTCTATGCCATATAATTTTTTTTTTTTTTTTTTTTTTTTTTTTTGCTGTCCACGGGTCTCTCACTGTTGTGGCCTCTCCCTCTGCAGAGCACAGGCTCCAGACGCGCAGACTCAGCGGCCATGGCTCATGGGCCCAGCCGCTCCGTGGCATGTGGGATCCTCCCGGACCGGGACAAGAACCCACGTCCCCTGCATCGGCAGGTGGACTCTCAACCACTGCACCACCAGGGAAGCCCTATATAATTTTAACTTATTTAAAATTAAGAGCCTTTAGCATGCTGGCTGTGACTTAATATTATAAAATATGGTCCTAGAGCTTAAGAAGCTTAATAAGTACAGACTCTTTGAACAGGTTAAAATTCAACAAATTTTTACTGCTCATTTATTGAAGGCTCATGCTCAACAAAGACCCATAAGATTTGGCTTTTGCATTTAAGGAACTTAAGATCAGATTTGTGCCATAAAAAATAGCATATTATCAAATATGAAATATATGAAGAAAATAAACCCATGATTTGAACCAGGAATGAAAAAAGGGTTTCAAAGAGAACTTGAGTATTAAACTGCTGATTGATGAGTAAGATTTAGAAGATGATAGGGGTGGAGAAGGCATTCAATACTAAACATAATGCTGCCATGATAACAGATCATTGAGTGTCTCCTGCATGCCAGCTATAATGCCGAGTCCTTTATGGATATTTCGAAGCCTCAACATTACATTACATTAAATCTGCAAAGAATCACTAGCTCCATTTTATAGATGAAGCACCTGAGGCTCAACAATGTCACAGCTAGCTATTAACAGAACCAGGACTCAAACACAGATCCAGCCAGCTCCAAAAACTACATTTTCCACCCCAAAAGGGCAGAAGCACAGACATAAAAATATTGTGATGAGGAGGCTTGAGGGGAGGGTATATTATGCATAAAAATGGACATTAAGTTTGGATGGGTCATATGGAGCTAAACTATGGCAGGGTTTAACTGCTAAGATAAAGAGTTGCACAAATGTATTTCATGCCACTGAACTGTACAGTTAAATATGGTTAAAATAGTATGTTTTATATTACGTGACTTTTACCACAATAAAAAGACATAAAAAAAAGAAAACAGGCAAAATATTTGAACAGACATTTCACAAAGAGGATGTATGAATGGTAAATAAGACAATAAAAATGCTCAATATCATTCTCCATTAGGGAAATACAAATTAAAGCTATGATGAGATATCCCCACATATATATTAGAAGATGAAAATAAAAAATACTGATGATACGAGTGCTGGAAAAGACATGGAGCAACAGAATCTCTCGTACATTGCTAGTGATAATGTAAAATATTACAATCATTCTCATAAACAGTTGACAATTGTATATAAAGCTATGCATTTACTAACCATATGACCTAGTAATCACACTACTGGGTTTTTACCCTAGAGAAGTAGAAACTTTCGTTCCCATAAAATTCTGAACACAAATGTTCCTACCAGCTTTATTTACAGTGGCTGGAAACTGAGAACAATCTAAATGCCTTTCACCTGTGGTACCGCTCTATGATGTAATACTACTCAACAATAAAAGAAACAACTATTGATACAAAAAAAGAAAAAAAAAGTTTAGCTGGGTCCCCTAATGGCGAAGGGAATATCTCTTGGTTCTTGGCAAAATTTTGGTAAACACTATATGTTCTGTGCAGGTTTCTGGCTCAGCTTAATAAATGGCATATTTCCTTTTATTTCCTCCTGGGGATCCTGGAGTTCTTCTCTTTCTTCTCTACCTTTAGAGGCTTCTGCAGAGTAAGTAGGTCGATGGTCCAGCTTTTCTCTTCATTCTTTTCTCCCCACTAGAACAACAACCCCAAGCTCATATTTTTGTTGCCTTATTTGCATCCTTATTGAGTATAATAGATGGGGCCTGAACCAAAGGACCATGGCCATAGCAACATGGAAGGACAGATCTCAGGGAAAGCACCATCTATCAGTCATGAATGAAAAACATAAACCTACATTTGGAAAAATGTGAAACTCTTTCAAGAGTTAAACCAGTAAATAAGTATTTCAAGGACTTGACATGAGGAAGGGATGCAGTGAAGGAAACAGAGCTATTATCTACCTTTATAGAACTCAGAAATGGATGAAGTACCTGGGAAAGGGGATACATAGCTTAAAAGTAAAGATGGGAAAAGCAGCTTGAAATACATAAGGGATGAAGTAGCTAGGGAGGAGAAAACATACATGACGTTGGCCCTTTCATATCAAATAATTTTGGTATGCTATTTTAGAAATAGGTAAGAAATGTAAAACGTGATAATCAGTAAGTAGGCATTCATGCAAGCTCTGGTATTGAGAACCAGCAACCGGGTGAACATTTTAAAAAGGTATGTTAGGGCTTCCCGGGTGGCGCAGTGGTTGAGAGTCTGCCTGCCGATGCAGGGGACACGGGTTCGTGCCCCGGTCCGGGAAGATCCCACATGCCGTGGAGCGGCTGGGCCCATGAGCCATGGCCGCTGAGCCTGTGCATCCGGAGCCTGTGCTCCACAATGGGAGAGACCACAACAATGAGAGGCCTGCGTACTGCAAGAAAAAAAAAAAAAAAAAAAAAGGTATGTTATTCTTTTCTCCACCCAGAGCAACTTGTCTTAGATCATTGAAGGCAATTAACCTAAATTTATGCCAAAGATAAATGCAAAATTAGTACCAGAAAGAAATTATGGGTAGAAATTAGGGAGCCAGAGCTGACTGATTATGTCAAGTAATAATTAGTTGCTCTAACTTTGTGCTCTGTCTGAATAGTTTAATACTAGGCAAAATGTACCACCTTCCTCCATTCCTGTTTTTTGTTATAGTATCAGTGTATTTCCTACAAAGAAGAAATCTGAACATGATGAGAGGAAAGGGGGTTTGTCCGGAAATCACAGGAGAGATTGGTGTGATGGCTTAGAGAAAGCAAACCAATAGCATACTTTTGGGAGGATGTACTTTCCCTCTTTATCACCTTCCTGCTCTCAGTGTGGAAATGCCTTTGTCCTTGCTAGTTTCCTTTTCTTCACTTCTTTCCAGTCTGGGAACCAGTGACTACATCCCTCAGGTTTCATTTTCCAGATGAATATACTTATCATTGAAAATGTAAGTGAGGATGCTGTCTTTTAGGAGGTTGGTACAGATCCTGGTGCACAAACTGGTGCTCGTCGGCTGATCCTGTCCACTGCTCCTTCTAATCTACGGCGAGATTTGTGTCTGCTTTCCCCATCTCTTCTCTCCTGTTCCCACGTAGGCCTGTGTGCACACATGTGTGTATAGCATGTGTGGGCAATGGGAGAAGAGACCGAAGACTCTGGACAGGAGGAGTTGTTATATGGGAGTTTCATAAAACGCTGAACTCATATCAATCTGTAAATTCTCAGTCTTGGTCAGAAACTGGGATAATCATGTTTGCTTCCTTGAATTCATCCTTACTCAAAAAAAAAAAAAAAAGAAAGAAAGAAAGAAAGAAAGAAAAGAAAAGAAACTCAATAAATCTCATGGGGCTTCCCTGGTGGTGCAGTGGTTGAGAGTCTGCCTGCTGATGCAGGGGACACAGGTTCGTGCCCCAGTCCGGGAAGATCCCACATGCCACAGAGTGGCTGGGCCCGTGAGCCATGGGTGCTGAGCCTGCGCGTCCAGAGCCTGTGCTCTGCAACGGGAGAGGCCACAGCAGTGAGAGACCCACGTACCACAAAAAAAAAAAAATAAATAAAATAAATAAATAAATAAATAAATAAATCTCATGTTTCTCATCTTTAAGCTTGAATTATTATAGTGAATATAAAATCAAGATTAATTTTATCTTGTATCTTATAGCTGTCGGCTATGTCAGCTATAATAACATTTGCTTGTACTTTGTTAAACTTTCCTGCCTGGAGCAGGTGGTGAGATTCTGGGAATGAGAGGCAGGTGGAGGTGTGATGGGGGCTATAAATCAAGGTTCAATTGCCGCATGCTCTTTGGAGTAATTGGTGTTTGGTTTATGGTAATTGGGACTGAATTCGGAGGCCGGGTCTGTAGCTCTGGCTCTCCTAAGCATGCTGCCAAAGCACCCAACTGCATTGCTTTCAGGGCAGAGGCAATTAGGCATTCTTGAGGAGTCCCACTCTTTTGTAGATTGACTTAATCTCAAGCAGGTGCAGCCCTAATCCCGGGCCTTGGGAGGAGCCTTTGGGGAGCCGGCTATGAGGGTTGGCGTGCTCCAAGAGGAAAGCAGTGAGCAAAGAGAATGCTGTAGCGGGGAGCAAACCCCAAGGGCCCAAAGCTCAGAGTTTTAGAACCCAAAACATTGCTGGCCTGGGGACTGTGAAATTCCTGCCACCCTGCTGTGAAAAGGGGTGGTACCTGGAAAGCCAAGTCCAGAAAATGAGATATGTAAGGTTTCTGGATCATGCAGGGATGACACAACATGAAAGCCGGAGACTCAATGTTTCCAAAGGATTTATCTTTGTTTTAAATTTCCCTTCTTTTCTTATAAATACTCCAAACCCAGATAACAGGGTAAATGACTGGGTCGCATCCCCTTGTCAAGGCAGGCTTGAGAAAATACAATAGGGGTGAAAGAGGGCAACGTGCACCCAGAAGCCCAGACCTGCTTCTGTACCTTTCCAGCAATGTACAGAATGTACAAACATTCCAGCAATGTTTGGAAACTGTGCATCTGAGCAAATTAAGGAAAAGGAAAAGAATGAAGGGAAGAAAAGTAGAAGAAAAGAGAGGGGGAGAGAGAGTGAGAGGAGGACGAGCAAGGGGGAAAAACTAGGAGAAAACAAAAGAGGTAAGTCAGGCGGGGATGGGTAAACTTGGACTCTGACTCCCCAGGTGATTTTGGTCAACCGGCTCAAGCACAGATGGACTTGGTGGCTGAGAGCTGAAATGGATAGGTGGGTGGGGCTGAGCCACCCTGGAGGGGGTGTGTGTGGCTGGGAGTGTGAGAGGGGGCCAGGGAGGACGCGGAGTTTTTGATGCATGGTGTCCAGACTGGGCTGACTCCAGGGCTGACCCTTCGGTGAATTAGAGCTAGACACACAGGCATTCTTACACATAAAAAGAAAATTAAGGAGAGAGTGAAGTCTTGTCTGAGCTAAGCTCAACTGCTCCCAAAACAAAGTAGTCGAGTGGTGAAAGGTTAATGTTGGGGCCCTCGAGCAAAGCTTCTGAGGGGGCTTATTGGTCCTTGTGAGTCATTAAATGAATAGCCTGTAGTCACTGCCTCCCAGGCCCCAGAAACCGGAACCTGTTCACTGATCAGTAGTGAACAAAACTTAGCATTTGAGATAGTCGTTGTATATTCTTTGGTTGGGGGGCATGGAAGTCTGAGTATTTTCCGTAGGACCAGGATTTATGTTATAGATGGTAACTAATGCTTGACTCACCAACAACCCACATTCCCTTCTCTAGAATCTAGACCCTCTCTTTAAATAGCTAATGCTTCAGGCTGACTGAATATCAGTTACTGATGTGTGGAAGTTAAGTACAAATGTGTTTATTTGGGAAGGAGGGTGCTTGAACGTGTACCTAAATTGCTTGGACTTCCAGCTGCAACAAAACATGCCTTGGCTACACTGGCTGGGGAAATGATGTATGTGACAGGGGTCCCCATTATTTAAATTTAGTGCCACTGAGAGGCTGAATGTGCAGAAAGAAATGAGGAGAGGAGGGAAAAAATGGGCAAGGAAGAAGAATGGGCAAAAAGAAAAGAGGTGTGACAGTAAGGAAAGGTGAAGTGACACCAGTCATTGCCTGGTGTAACATTTAATGGCACCAGGACCGTGGTGACCTTCTCCAGGTGTAAACTGGGGAGCAGGGAGTGGCCTCTGGAGCAGTAGTTGCAAAGTGGCACCTCTACAAAAATCGGTTTTGAACAGAGGTAAGGCCTTTTCCTTGGAAGGACCAGCCTTGTTCAGGCCGGATAGTGAGAAGCCCAGATGCCTATCCCCACGGCAGGAATAAAGGAGAGAGGGATAGTATTTTAAAGCTCCATTAACAAAGAACTTTACTCAAGGAGGAGCTGTTAATAAGTAATGAAACAAAGTGCCTGTTATGGAGATTAAATGCCCCTGTGTCTAGGTACAAAGTTCAGGCTGCAAAGTGCAGCTGTCACCCCGTCTCTAACCCAACCGCAGCCTTAGAACCCCCAGTTCAAAGTGTGTCTTGCTGCCTTCCTGTTACTAGGCTGCCCAGCGCAAGGTCCGGCCAGGGTGCAGAGTTCAGCATCTGAGGCTCTGCTGACTGCCTTCTTTGTTTAGCTGGGGCCAGCTTTAGATAAGCCTTGAACTGCTTATTTAAGACGATTATTGCATACAACTGACAGATTCTTTTCCCAGATTCTTACACTTATGCTTTACATGCAAGTTTAAACGGTACCATGCTAATTTCTCAAGGATTTGTATGTGTGCAATAGCAATTGATATAAGGACATATGAAAGACTAGGTCAAAAATCTATTTCTAAGGAATAACTGTGGTCCAAGCAGACACATCAAACTAAGACCCTTTGAAGTAAGTACTTGAGCGGGCAATCTCAAGACAGGTCAAAGAATTCTCTCTCTAACAATCAGAGATCAAATAAATACTAGATTTACCCTTGAGAATCGAGTAAATCCTTTCCTCGTATGACAGGAGACCAGTGTTATTCAATTCTGTATAGAGAAGCTCTCTTTAGTTGCTCTTTTTATTTATCTACGAAGGACTCAGAGGGAAACTCCCTTTTGCAAGTGGTTCCCATTATTTGACCCGATTTAGCAAGAGTCTTGGGAAGGCGGCAAAATGTTAATTAGTATCCCCATTTTACAGATGAGGAAACTGCGACTCAGAGATGTCAGCAGCTTGGCCTGGGGTGCAGAGTTAATATATTGCAGAACAAAGACCACAGTCCATCTCTCTGGCTTTCCTCTCAGCACTTTTTCTACTAGTCCAGGGCTACCTCATATGTCCTGACCCCAATTTTCCTTATATGGTCATAGCTTTTTCATTCTTTACTTTATGGAAATGAACAGAGTCCAGATGAAACCCAGTAGGGCAGGCAGTTTGGGAGATGTAATTTGAAGGAGCGCTTCAGATAAGGGTTTAGAGACACAGGGTGTGAGTCCATGTTGGCCTGTGCCAGCCACCTGGGATTTACGTTCCCCCTCCCTCCCGGCCCTGAGTGCCAAGGAGGCAGGACTGTAGACTAGTTACTCAGTGGGTCCGTTAGGGTGCTGCTCCTTCCTGTGACAGCATGGATTGATATTTTACCTCAAGAAGGAGCACAGGCCACAGTGATACACTAGCGCCCCAAAGGCTTAGAATTTAGGAGATTACTTGCTTGGGATTCATAAAATCAGGCTAAGATTTTCTTTGCCCATATTTCCTTTATATTAGAATAGAGTTGAAAAACTCATCAGCAGGTTTCATTCCTTTAGCAGGTATCCGTCAAAGCTTACAATGTTACAGATATTTATTGAGATTTATTTGTAGATGTTTACATATATCCATATTTTCACAGCTATTTATTGTGCCCCACTGAACCTGAAGAAAAAGACATAAATATAAATTCAGATACATTCCATTCCTAGTCCTCAAAGAGCTTGTGGGAAGAAAACAGTAACAATGTACCCAGCCAGCCACAACAGAGAGATACAAACAAAACACTAAGGGATCAGAAAGAGCCCTGAGTTAGAGTTAGAACTGAATTCTTATTTACTGAGTGCCTGCTCAGAACCAGGAACAAAAATGCAGGAGGCCCGGGTTCGATCCCTGGTCAGGGAACTAGATCTCACATGCCGCAACTAAAGATCCAACTAAAGATCCTGCATGCTACAACTAAGGCCAGGCACAGCCAAATAAATAAATAAATATATATATATATTTTTAAAAAAAGAATAGGTGTTTGACTGATGTGAAAGCTTTTAAGCCACACCAGGTGGTAGATATTATTTCCATTTTACAGATAACTGTACTGAAACTCAGGGAGGTGAAGATACTTGTCCAAAGCCACACAGCCTATAAAGAACAAAACATGGGTTTGAACCCACTTCACCCAAAATCCATGTGAAGGTTGGAAAAAAATAAAACCAGCCAAGGAGAGAAAATAGATGATCAGAATGGAAGGAAGGGAAAAAGGGCTTTGTTGTATTCTGAATGGCAAGATGAAAAGGAGTCTCTGGTTGACAGTAGATGTTTAAAGACACAGAGGCATGGATGTCAGAAACCAAAAAGTGAGGTACTAAGTGGCTGATGAAGAAGTAGAGGAAACACATGTGGAAGCTCCACATGTGAACTCCTAATGCCTTTAACACATTATGATGGAAAGGGTTGAACAAGACGCATTTTTGTTTTTTGTTTTTTTGTGTGTGGTACGCGGGCCTCTCACTGTTGTGGCCTCTCCCATTGCGGAGCACAGGCTCCGGACACGCAGGCTCAGCGGCCATGGCTCCCGGGCCCAGCCGCTCCACGGCATGTAGGATCTTCCCGGACCGGGGCACAAACCCGTGTCCCCTGCATCGGCAGGCGAACTCTCAACCACTGCGCCACGAGGGAAGCCCATAAGATGCATTTTTAATATCAGCTTTTATTGGCTCCTTTTCTCTGTACCCACTTGCAAGAAAGACTATGTACTTTTCCCATTGCTTTAGATGTGCTCTTACACCCTGCTGTGATTGCAGTTATCACTTGTACTTTGAGGGCACACCATAACCTAGATCTCTAACCAAGATCTCTCTCTTCAGATACTGATTTGTATTTCCACCTGCTCATTCAATATGTCCACCTGGACAACTCAGAGTCACCTCCATCCACTCCTGCAAACCTGCTTCTTACATTCCCTGCCTTGGACCACATCATTTTTAGTCTCCCATTCATCTGTTGACAGATACTCAGTTTGTTTCCATATCTTGGCTATTGTGAATAAATGCTGCAATAAACATGGGAGTGCACATATCTCTCTGATACCCTGCTTTTGTTTCCTTTGGATATATACCCAGGAGGGTAATTGCTGGATCAATGATAATTCAATATTTAACTTTCTGAGGAACCTCCATACTGTTTTCCATAATGGCTGAACCGATTTACATTCCCTTCAACAGTGTACAGGTTTTCTTTTCTCCAGTACCTTGCCAACACTTACTACCTCTTGTCTTCTTGATGATAGCCAATCTAACAGGTGAGTGATGATATGCCACTGTGGTTTTGATTTGCATTTCCCTGATGATTAGTAATGTTGAGCACCTTTTCATGTACCTGTTGGCCATCTGTATGTCCTCTGGCAAACTGTGTATTTGGTCCTCTGTCCATTTTTTTAATCTGGTGGTTTGATTTTTGCTATTGAATTCTATGAGTTCTTTGTATATTTTGGATGTTAAACTCTTATCAGATACATGATTTGCAAATAATTTCTCTCATTCCATAGTTTGTCTTTTCATTTTGTTGATGGATTCCTTTGCTCTGCAGAAATTTTTAGTTTGATGTAGTCTCATATGTTTATTTTTGCTTTTGTTGCCTTTGCTTTTTTTTTTTTTTTGCGGTACGCGGGTCTCTCACTGTTGTGGCCTCTCCCGCTGCGGAGCACAGGCTCCAGACGCGCAGGCTCAACGGCCATGGCTCACGGGCCCAGCCGCTCCGTGGCATGTGGGATCTTCCCGGACCGGGGCACAAACCTGTGTCCCCTGCATCGGCAGGCGGACTCTCAACCACTGTGCCACGAGGGAAGCCCCTGCCTTTGCTTTTGATGTCAAATCTAAAATATCATTGCCAAGACTGATGTCAAGGTGCTTACCCCTTATGTTTTCTTCTAGGAGTTTATGGCTTCAGGACTTACCTTCGTCTTTATTCCATTTATTTTTATTGGAGTATAATTGCTTTACAATGTCAGGTTAGTTTCTGCTGTACAATGAAGTGAATCAGCTATAAGTATACCTATATCCCCTCCCTCTTGGACCTCCCTCCCCCAACATCCCACATCCCACACATCTAGGACATCACAGAGCACCGATCTGAGCTTCCTGTGCTTCATAGCATGTTCCCACTAGCTATCTATGTTACACCTGGTAGTGTATATATGTCAATCCTAATCTCCCAATTCTTCCCACTTTCCCCTTACTCCCATGTTCACGTGTCCCTTCTCTACATCTACATCTCTATTCCTACCTTGCAAATAGGTTCATCTGTACCATTTTTCTAGATTCCACATATATGCATTAATATTCGATATTTGTTTTCCTCTTTCTGGCTTACTTCACTCTGTATGACAGACTCTAGGTCCATCCACATCTCTACAAATGACCCAATTTTGTTCCTTTCTATGGCTGAGTAATATTCCATTGTGTATATGTGCCACATCTTATTCATGCATTCATCTGTCGATGGGCTTTTAGGTTGTTTCCATATCCTGGCTATTGTAAATAGTGTTGCAATGAACATTGGGGTACATGTGTCCTTTTGAATTACCTTTTTTCTCAGGGTATATGCCCAGTAGTGGGACTGCTGGGTCATATGGTAGTTCTATTTTTAGTTTTTTAAGGAACTTCCACACTGTTCTCCACAGTGGCTGTATCAATTTACACTCCCACCAACTGTGCAAGAGGAGTCCCTTTTCTTCACACCCTCTCCAGCATTTATTGTTTGTAGATTTTCTGATGATGCCCATTCTAACCAGTGTGAGGTGATACCTCATTGTAGTTTTGATTTGCATTTCTCTAATAATTAGTGATGTTGAGCATCTTTTCATGTGCCTCTTAGCCATCTGTATGTCTTCTTTGGTGAAATGTCTATTTAGGTCTTCTGCCCATTTTTTAATTGGGTTGTTAGTTTTTTTGATATTGAGCTCCATGAGCTGTTTGTATATTTTGCAGATTAATCCTTTGTCTGTTGCTTCGTTTGCAAATATTTTTTCCCATTCTGAGGGTTGTCTTTTCATCTTGTTTATGGTTTCCTTTGCTGTGCAAAAGCTTTTAAGTTTCATTAGGTCCCATTTGTTTATTTTTGTTTTTATTTTCATTGCTCTAGGAGGTAGGTCAAAAAAAATCTTGCTGTGGTTTATATCAAAGAGTGTTTTTCCTATGTTTCCCTCTAAGAGTTTTATAATATCTGGTCTTACATTGTGTCTTTAATCCATTTTGAGTTTATTTTTGTGTGTGGTGTTAGGTAGTGTTCTAATTTCATTCGTCTTTATTCCATTTTGAATTGATTTTATTGTATGTTGTAAGATAGGGGCCTAGTTTCTTTCTTTTGTATGTGCTGTCCAGTTTTCCCAGTACCATTTATTGAAGATACTATCCTTTCCTCATTGTATATTCTTAACTCCTTTGTAGTAGGTTAATTGACCCTCTAGGTATGGATTTATTTCTGGGCTCTCTATTCCGTTTCATTGATCTATGTGTCCGTTTTTATGCCAATACAATACAATTTTGATTACTATAGCTTTGTAACATAGTTTAAAGCCAGAAGTGTGATGTTCCAGCTTTGTTCTTCTTCTTCAACATTTCCTTTGCTATTGAGGGACACTTGTGGTCCCATACAATTTTAAGGTTTTTTTTTTTTTCTATTTCTGTGAGAAATGTCATTGGAAATTTGATAAGGATTGCATTGAATCTATAGATAGTTTTGGGTAATATGGATATTTTAACAATATTAATTCTTTCACTCCATGAGCACAGAATATCTTTCTATTCATTTGTGTCTTCAGTTTCTTTCATCAGTGACTTATAGTTTTCAGCATTCAGATCTTTCACCTCCTTGGCTAAATTTATTCCTTGGTATTTTATTCTTTTTGATGCATTTGTAAATGAAATCTTTTCTTGATTTCTCTTTCTAATAATTTGTTTTTAGGATATAGAAGCCCAACTGATTTTTGTGTATTGATTTTATATCCTGAAACTTTATTGAATTAGTTTATTTGTTCAAACAGTTTTTTGGTGGAGACTTTAGATTTTTCTATATAAAATATATCATCTGCAAATAGAGACAATTTTGCTTCTTCTTTTCTGATTTGGGTATATTTTATTTCTTTTTCTTGTGTGATTTCTCTGGCTGGGACTACTAGTACTATATTATATAAAAGTGTTGAGAGTAGGTACACTTATCTTATTCCTGATCTTAGATGAAAAGCTCTTAGCTTTTCACCATTATGATGTTAGCTGTGGGCTTAGTTAATAATAATGTATCATTATTTGTTTATTAATTGTAAAAAGTATACCATACTAACATAAAATGTTAGGAGAAATTGAGAATGCAGGAACACTCTGTACTATCTTCATAGTTTTTCTGGAACTCTAAATCTATTCTAAATTAAAACATAGTTTTTTAAAAAAGAGTGAATCCATGGCAAAACTATAACTATAATGTGAATCCATGGCAAAACTAAAAGAGTGAATCCATGGCAAGCTATTTATTGACCTCTTTCTTTCTTTTTAATTCCTCAACTTCTCTAGCCTTGGTGTGTATTAGTGACTCACAAGTAATGCATAAAATATTATCTTTCTAATATATGCATGTGTGTATACTTATACATATGTAAGCAAGGTAATAGTTATGTGAAAGGATGTGTCTGTGTTTGCCCGTATATATGAAAGATAATATTGTATGTATTATCATTGAGTTTGGGAATTACTAAAGAACCAAAAGCCTTTGAGACTTAAAGGAAAAAGTTTCTACTGGAGAGGATTTAAGTCATTGTCATATCTAAATCAAGAAGATACCTCGTGGCAGGAGTAGAAACTTCTCGAGCATACTCCAATCATAAAATCAGCTCTGACTATAACTAAGACATAAATTGAAGGACAAAGACACAGGAAAGCAGAAGCAAATCACAAAAAACACACTTTTGTACAAGGTGCTAACATCACTTTCCTTATGGCCATTATTGACACAAAGAATTGAAGAAGAAGCAAACTCAGCAAATTCAAAGATTTCTCCCACCCCACCTATAGAAATGGTCGGGTTCCAAAATCAGACATATTGCAATTAATCTGCAAGAAAGGAAATATATTCCTGTGATCCTGAAAAATGCTGATTTGTACATCACTTTCACTTTATTAATTTCACTTTGTTAATTATTCCCCATGGTCACCTCAAGGGATACATTGTTCTTTTCCCATTTTTTCAAGGTGAAGAAATTTTGGCTGAAAGAGCCTCACTGACTTTTCAGAGGTTATCTAGGGATTCAGTAATGGAATAAAAATTAGGCTCCAAATAATATCACTAAACCATTGTTATCTTCTGCATCTTCCTGTTTCCCTCAATACAAAGAGGCTCTAAATAGGGAGATAACATAATTAAATAACTTTAGGGGAAATGCAAATGAATAAAATCTAGGGAAAGATGAAGATAAATTAATCAGACACAGTGAGATAGCTAAGGAATGCATGGTGTTCGGGAGACAGCAAATTAGATTGGCCATTTGTAAGTAATGAGATAGGAGCAGAGAAAAGCCAGGGATATTCTGGTGTGTACTCACAGAGGCATGGGATAACCCAACGAGAAAGAGAAGGTGCTGACAGTATAATGTGCTGAGATCACGCTTATTCTGATGGACTCATTTTGGGGTCTATGAGCACCAAACCTATGGAATTTTTGGAAGAACTCCAAGGAGCAACATATGTAGATAGTATGAGAAAAGCTCTCAGACTTGTCTCTTCACTGTCCACTACCTTCTAAAGGCAAAATTAAGTCAGATGGAACTGACTTAGTAAGCTGAATAACTTAGGCCTGAGGCCTGCACTGACATGATTTATTCAATTTTTGTTGCCCCCCAATTTTGATATAGTAGTCTCTGTTTGAATGAGGGAAACCCTATGTGTAGGTGAAATGAGTGCCTTACTACCTATACAGAATGGCTTGTGAGATTCTGTAAGCCTGCTTGCCCCAAAACCTCTCTCCCACAATTCTACTATGATGCTACACTTTCCCTTCTGTGGCCTGATGTTCTCAGAGGAGAGTAGAAAAACCCTGGGAATGAAGAAATTCACTACAGAAGGTGTGATTCTCCCAAAGATATAGATAAAATGTTTGGGTATTATTGGAACAGACAAATGCCCTCTAACTCTCTTCTTTAGGGCATCTTCACAGGTTAGTTTGTGAACTGACCTCTTTGACATCATGGAATTCACTGAGGAGTGCTTGCTCCAAGAGGGTAGCATTTGCGTTATGCCTGTTGATCAAAGATTGGTTAGTCCCTTACGCTCAACATTTCTTCCAGCTGATAAATGGGGTAATATCTACCCACCTCCTAAGGCAGGCAGAGCTGAGTAAGGTAAGCAGGAAGAGCTAATCATGACCTGTTGGTGATAGGTGGGAGGAATCTCACAGGACGCCTATATTATCCAGTAAAGTGGATGCTATAGACTGAATGTGTCCCCCAAATTTTATAAGTTGAAACCTTATCCCCTATGTGATGGTATTAGGAGGTGGGGATTTGGGGAGATGATTAGGGCATGAGGGCAGAGCCCTCATGAATAAAATTAGTGCCCATATAAAAGAGACCCCAGAGAGTTCCCTTGCTCCTTCTGCCATGTGAGGATACAGTGAGAAAATGACTATCTAGAACTAGGGAGGAGGATTTCTAGTGGGAACTAGGATTTCTCACCAGACACCAAATCTGACGGCACTTTGATCTTAGATTTTCACCCTCCAGGATGGTGAGAAGTAAATTTCTGTTCTTTGTAAGCTACCCAGTCTATGGTTTTCTGTTCCAGCAGCCCAAATGGATTAAGGGGGTAAGTGAATTCTATATTTGTAGACAATGGCTGCTAAGTGGAGAAAAGGGAAGTTTCTATTGGGTAAGGAAGGAGAATTTAGAAGGAAACTAACTTTACCTACTTCACTCTGCCTTAACCCAATGACCAAGGTAGGGGAGAGCCACATTTGACCCCTCCATCTTCTCACCTCTTGCCCTTCACTGTCAACATGATTTCTCCTAAAGGTCAACATCCACTGAGAAGAATGACTCAGTGCCTGACAAAACAACATGAGAAGTTTGTCCACAGAATTAACATTTTATTTTATTTATTTATTTATTTTTTGCGGTACGCGGGCCTCTTACTGTTGTGGCCTCTCCTGTTGCGGAACACAGGCTCCGGATGCACAGGCTCAGCGGCCATGGCTCACGGGCCTAGCCACTCCATGGCATGTGGGATCTTCCCGGACCAGGGCACGAACCCGTTTCCTGTATCGGCAGGCAGACTCTCAACCACTGCGCCACCAGGGAAGCCCAGAATTAATATTTTAAATGGATGGGTCTGTAATTTCTTCTGCCCATAGGACCATTGGAATAATATTTACCATCTGGAAAAATAATTTAATCAGGCAAAGGAATGGTTTCAAAAAACAACTACAGAAATTGTCATGAGTTGATCTCATTCCAGTCTGACCAGAAAAGGATCAAGAACATAGTAGAAAAGGTTTATGGGGAATGAAATGCTGAAGGTTTGGCAAGTGTGTTTTGATCCCAGAAAGGATATGGGGAAAGGAGTTCTATCTGAAAGAAAACTTGGAAGTTAGAGAGTCATCAGTCTTCTGAGATGAAGAAGGGGATGAAGAGTTAAAGCAGAAGGTTAGGTGGCTGACCTGCTTTGAAAAAGGGAGAGGGAACCACCTACTTCTTTCTTTATTCTTTGCTCTAGGCCTGTAACAAGGCAGAAACCCATCCTTCAGAGAATGTGAATGTAATTCTTTCATGTTTTTGTTATATTTTTTAATCCTTTATTGGACTAACAATTTGAATGCTTCTAAAAATCGACCTCCTTCACTCCAAGGTGCTGATTTGGCCTTGCGTAACTCAGGGTTTGACACCAGAGATGTCTGGAACAGATTATTGACTCATTTAGAACATGAAAGTATCAGGTCAACAAGAATTGCATCTATCACACAGAGAAAGGTCTGTAACACTTATGTTTATTATTTGATTTCCTCTCTTCCTAATTTTTAAATTTCAGTTGACATTGACAGTATTTACCACCACAACCAAAAAGGACATTTGCTTAATATTATGTATTGATACTTATGACTACAGTGGCTATAACAACACTTTGCCTAACATTTAACTGAAAGCTGAAGAAACTCTGTGCAGCCTCAGAACAAGAAAACATTAAAGCTTTTTTAGAGGGATAATACCAGGTACAAATGTCAAGTCAAGGAACAAAGGGACTACCCCAATTTTAGGGCAAAGAATTTGACTGGCTTTACCCCCTGAACCCACAACTTCCTTCAGTATGTCGGATGTGACACATTGCACGAGGGGTTCCTTAACAATACAGAATAGCTAAAAGCCAGCGAGGCAGGGAGGCCTCGTCTCTCATTGGTGCTTGGAAGATTTCCACAAGTAACTCCTATCAGTACTAATGAGAATGAAGTGAACTAATCTTTTAGCACAGGACAGAGCTCAGATTGGGTAACGAAGGACACACTCAGAATGAAGTGACCTGGACTTCCCTGGTGGCGCAGTGGTTGGGAATCCACCTGCCAATGCAGGGGACATGGGTTCGAGCCCTGGTCTGGGAGGATCCCACATGCCACGGAGCAACTGGGCCCGTGAGCCACAACTACTGAGTCTGCGCATCTGGAGCCTGTGCTCCGCAACGGGAGAGGCCGCGAGGGTGAGAGGCCCGCGCGCCGCGATGAAGAGTGGCCCCTGCTCGCCGCAACTAGAGAAAGCCCACACACAGAAACGAAGACCCAACACAGCCAAAAATAAATATAAATAAATAAATTTATTTTAAAAAAAAAAGAATGAAGTGACATGCCGAGTATACCCAGAACTTGGAATTCAGATGCAGTCAGAAGATGTGGTCAGAATAAGACTAGACATATTATTTAAACAGGTTGGAATCCATTTTCAATAGCTATCAACAGCTTTATACAACCAATTTATATGGTTCATTCATTAACTAGCAGCTAAAATATTGCAGAAGTGCCCTAGTGGAGGTATTTCCAAAATAAATTTGGGAGCATTAACGGTGTTTTGTTCATTGAAAGAATTTAGTGAACTATAATGGTTCAAGGCAAGATGACATTTGTGAAAAGGTGAATAAACATTTGAAAAGAGGAAAAAGGATGTCTAGAACTAGACTCTCCAATACAGTAGCCACAAGCCACATGTAGTGATGTAAATTTAAATTAATTAAATAACTTTTCAAATTTAGTTCCTCAATCACATTAGTACATTTCAAGTGCTCATTAGCCAGATGTGACTAACAGCTACCTACTGGAGAACACAGATAGAGAATGTGTCCATCAACACTGAAAGTTCCATTGCGCCATGTTGATCAAGCCCTTCCAACCTCTGTCCCCACCCTGAGTGATGGCATGTGTAATTTTCATATTCTGGCTGGTATGATTTCAAGATTCAGAATAGCTCCAGAAGAAACAAGAAAAATCACTAGGACAAAATTGTTGCCACCATTAGTGTCTGAACAGCTAATGAGCTAATGACCATAGGGATGGACACAACCTTGGGACCTGACTTTCTCTGCCTGAGAAACTCTGAATTGACCTCACAGCTATCCAGCCAAAGTCATCTTCTTCCCTCAGGTTGTGGTCACATGTTCACATGGTCTATGTTTGGTACTAGCTACTGGCTGCTTCTCTAACTATGTAGCCAGTGAGTACAGTGAGATGAAGGTGTTGAAGAAACAGTCCTTTGTGGTTCCAGCCCATACATTGCCCAAATCTGTCCCATCACTGTGGTTCTCTCATTCATGTGAGCATGATAGTTCAAAGTCAGGGTTCAGGGCTTAGAGGAAAACCATGAAGTATAATACAAGATCCTAGAATTACTGGGACCGTAATGAGTGAGTATACACAAATGATATTACATGTTTAGCAGAGACATGGGAGAATTCACCTCATGAAATGAGCTTAGTTTATTCCAAAATCTTTTTTTTTTTTGCAATCATTTGCATGGGATTTTTCAGCTTATCTTTATGGGAGTATAGTAAGTAAGAAAAGAAGGAAAAAGAAACAGTCTAACACTTCCTGTCTTGAACTCCCCCTCCTATAACTGATCCAGCCTTTGATAGAGAACTTGAGCTAGTGCCACAGAAAGGGGCTGCACCTTCTGTTTACAAAAACATCTGTAGGGAAGTGTGGGCAAGTGTGGTTATTTCTCTGTAACTAAAAACAGTTATTTCTAAAAAGAAAATTAATTTAAAAATAATCACAGTGATGATGGTATGATGATGATGGTGATGATGATGATGGTGATGATTATGATGATGATGGTGATGAGGATGATGATGGTGATGATGATGATGATGAGTTGTTTATTCCTCAGTTGTGAGCACTCAATAAATGTGTGTGGCTGATAACACAGAGAAATCAGAGGCACTCTACTTAGTCTGATGGGCCTGCTCTCTAGGAATAATTGTTTTCTGTCAGGTTGCTCCTAAAAAGGTTAATGTAGTTAGGTGCTGTATTTCATCTTAACTTCAGTTTCTGAGGACCAGGCAAAAATGACATAGTAAGAAACCTCGGGCCTACATTGACAATACTGCGTGAAGAAAATTCTTATACTCCAGTCTCGTTCACAATTTTGCAATCAAAACAAACAAAGACACTGAATGTTTGTGATATGAACCTGGAATAAATGGAGAAAAGCCATGACTCTATGCAGACAGGGGTTAATCCTAAAGTTAATCCTAAAGTTCCCTGTGATTTGGCAAGGAAAGCTTTGAGTTTCAATTCAGTGACTGCTGTTTAAACTGCACAAATGATCCATAACACATTTTGGCATATTAAATCATCTTCACAGTTCTAATATGCCATGAAACCAATTTACATATAATGGAGGCACAGAAGATGAAAAGCTGAGAACAGACTCCTGTTTCAAAAGGCATCAGGCACACTACTTTATTTTCTTGAAGCACCGCTAACTTCTATAAATCCGTTGCTGGAAAAGGTTATTAAGCTGCTAGGCTCTTCTTTCTTCTCAATCCTTAATTCCCCTCCTCTTCTCACACACCATATGGAAACTCCTCTCTCTCCCCCTCCCATTCTTCTTTTTTCTTTTTATTCCGATAGCTCTTTTTCGTTGAGCTCAGAATATTTGGACCACACAAACCTAATTCTTCTCTTTCTGTTTAGACTTGTAATGCATATGGAGTTGCTTTTACTTTTCCATTCTTTCTCTTTTCTTTTTTTGGCCTATGGTAGATGTGACATAGTAATAGAACACAGTAATAAAATAGGCAATAGACAAGGAGACAGCTTCATCAGATTCTAGACCTGACCTCTTAAAGGTAGTACCTAGATAATAATACAAGGCCAGGATGTAACCAGTAAGCGTGAGGTATCACTGTATCATAATCTGATATCTACTGATATCTATCTGTCATTATAGACAAGAGATGTCCAAACCATAGAATTCCAACCTACCATTCAATTATTAGCTGTGTGGTGTACAGCCAAAGACTTCAGAGTAAGGACAGAGTGCAAAAGCTGGTTTTCGCTGTACCTCAAAATATGCATTTTCTTTGAATTAGGTCAGCAAATACTAAAATTTACTGCTAGTCAGGATGTCATTCTGGTGCTGATTCTCTGGCTCATGACAGAGGTTTGGAACCCATGAGAGGCGGTAAAGGCCATTAGGCAGCTTGAGAACCCCAGCACTAAAGGAGGATATGTCCCATTTTCCACTGACGACTTTGAGTGCCTCTCATCAGCCCCAGCATCCCCAGCAGAGTAGAAACGGTGTGTGAGGCAGACAGCAGGGCCTTAAAATAATCTCTGCCCCCTGAGGTGTCATGGTCTCTTGAAGCACGGAGACAGTATTGCCCTTAGACCCCTGCTCTGGGCCTCACACTTTCAAGGGGTTCACATTGACCTTTCTCTGACCAGGTCTTATTCTACAAGACTAGACATCCTTGGGACCAAAGGGACTTGCCAACTAAGAGCTCATTCCACTCCTACCAGTCTAGGCCATACTCTGGACCCTTGGGATCCTGGAAATTCTGCTAAGGTTGTCCTCAGCCTTCAGCCAGGCTTTGCGTGTCTCTTCCTGTGTCTAGTCCCTGAAGGGTAAGCTGCACCACCGGTGTGTGCACCCGTAGGACCGAGTGGAGGTTAAAAAGTGGTTATTTGTGTTTGTGTGTGTGTGTGGGAGTGCTGTTTTGGGGTATAGATGGGATCTTAAATATGTGGGCTGAGATGTCCACACAGGTGTGTTAAAGGCCATGGAGAAAGGAGCCAGTGGTGGGAAGAGAATGGAAAGTGGGCTATAAAGTGGGGCTTGCTTTCCTGTCAACACATTTCAGCCTGGAGCTACAAGTAGTCCAACATTTTAAAATTCAAATGACCTAAGTCATTATAAAAGTATATTTGTCAAGGGAAAAGTATAGAATATATTTTATTTAACAATGCGTTTTCTTGATAATATTTAGAATTATGGCGTGTGGGCCTCCATAGTACTCTCGCCCTGAGCCTAGTTACTCCAGAAGTTAGTGGGGGTGATAAAATTCTAGAGGGCCAGTGGACTGCAAGCTGTTGGGTTCAGGATAAGGACTTGGTCCTTGTGACTGGAGGCCAAGGTAGAGACTAGTTTGTAGGGGAGAAGTTCAAGAAAGAATAGTTATAGCAGCAGCAGCAAATGTAGCAAAGATAGAGGCCAAGAACTAACCACCATAGCCAAGCAGCAGGAGGCATTTCAGCCATCTCACGAGAATCTGGAAGAAATGAAGATCAGACCTCTCTCTACAGTCCCCCCCAGCCCGCCAAAGATGACATTATGATATTAGATGAGTCCCTCTGGTCCCCTGTAGGCTGAAGAAAGGACAAAGAAATCTTTCGAGAGGTTAGAACAGCCATCCTAAGGAGATTAAACTATGAATTGAATAAGTTTAAATCCTGAATATAAATGTATTTTTAGCTCAAAGAGAATATTTTAAACAGGATGTGACTGGATAAGCTACCTTAAAGGTGCATGAGAAAGGGGCTTCCCTGGTGGTGCAGTGGTGGAGAGTCCGCCTGCCGATGCAGGGGACGCGGGTTTGTGCCCCGGTCCGGGAAGATCCCACATGCCGCGGAGCCGCTGGGCCCGTGAGCCATGGCCGCTGAGCCTGCGCGTCCGGAGCCTGTGCTCGGCAACGGGAGAAGCCACAGCAGTGAGAGGCCGCGTACCGCAAAAAAAAAAAAAAAAAAAAAAAGTGCATGAGAAAAAAAATGTTTTTCACTAGTGATCAAAGAGAGATTCAGCGGTAAGCTGAGGTCAGCTATGGAAAAGTTGCCCTTATGTTTCTGCACCTCTTATTAATTAATGCAAATAAACTGGTAATGCTCTGAAATATACCATCATGTATAACTTTGTGGAGAAACTGAGTCCTGTGTCAGGGTACTGTATGAGAGCAATACCATGATTATATACCTTGGTAGCAAATAGCTTATTATATCCTAGCCATAGGTAAAGTCTAACTTCAAAGCATTCAGAAACTCTACATGATGGACATTGGGACATTTTGAGATTCATAACATTTGGAATACCCTGCCTTAGAGAGTAAGGTTGAAAGGAAATTTCCCTCCTAAGAAAATTTTGCTGGTGACTATTAACTATAAGGTCTTGGACAACCCTTGCTAATCTCAGACTCACTGGGAGCCAAGGGATGTTATAAGAGGAAAGATCCAAAGTCTTTTGGCAGAGAGAACAATGCCTTCTAGAAGAAGGTGTACTGCATTATTTGAGCTAGGTTTGATCAACAGGTCGTACTAGGGCATTAGAAAATTGGATCTATCTATCCAATAGATCTGACTTTTTGACTTGATGATGTAGACCACAAAGGAAGGGAAAGTAACCTACAATTATGGTTACTTGATTTTTTTTCCTCTTGAGATAGCTGAGCATGTCCAAAAAAGGTATAAGACTTGCTCCTATAATATTTCATGAAAGGCCCTGAAAATTCAAATAACATTAGGATCTGTATACGGTTATAAGCCCTAGGGACTGGGAATAAAAAATAGCAATAAAAGAAACACAGGTCCCTGATCTTATAGAGCTTACCTTCTAGTGGAAATGGCATATAATAAATGCTTAATAAATATTTGTTTAAAGCATTGTTTTATATATGTGTATATAAACATATATTAAACATATATATTCAAAAAAATGGATACGCTTAGGATTATGGTATCAGGAATCTGACAAAACTTTCCTAACTGCTCAGATACTGTGTAGAAAGTACTTATTAAAAATTTTTTTTAATTTAATTTAATTTATTTTTATACTTTCTTTCTCTGTGTGTGTTTCTTGCATGGATATATTTTGGTCAGGGAAGGGATGATGAAAGTCCTCTCTTGTGGGAAGGGTTAAGTTAGCCAGTATATAAAAACCTTGGAGATCAATTCAGAGCAACCCCATCATATGAAAATCTTTTCCTGAAAATGATAGGGACACTACAACCATTTCATTTTCATTTCAGAGGGAAAGTATGGCAATGTGAAAGGCACAAAATCAGGCCTGGGAGAATGTTGAGAAGGCATGAACTAGGTTTTGTGGAATATGGCATTGGTAAGATCCTGTTGAATGATTGTCAAGCAGCGTGAGGTCCTAATGAGGAGAGAGACCACAAACCCAAGGTAGCACCATTTCACGCAGTGCTGTGCTTTTCTCTAGCAGCACTCAGCAAACTGGTTCTTAGGGCATTGGAGATGGATTATTCACTTGAGCTAGGGTTTCGTTTCCACTGGGGAGATGCACTGCTTCAGAAGTTCTAGGAAGTAACAGGTCTGGCTTGATAGGAAGTTGCTGATTGGCTGGCAGAAAATGGGTTGGTCAAGGTGGTATAAGCCTGTATCAAATCAAAATGGGCACAGTGAGAGTAAGGGATGAAGGGAGCTGGAAGGGTAAAACGATTTGGCACATGAGCAGGATATCAGTATTTAAGATTTCAGAAATGGAGTATTTCAGGATGATTTCAAGAAATGTAGCATAGCCATGTGTGAGGGGTAGTTCCAGCAGAGTGAAAATGGAAGAGTGAGAATTAAAAATGAAGGAAAATGTGAGGAAAACATATCAGAAAGATCACCTAAATGGATACTTAACTTACTCAGGGTAATAGCAGAAGTTAAGAAGTTGATCAGTTAAAAGGAAATATGTGATACAGGTGCCCAAACTGGAGGTGAGTAAAAGGCACTAACAGAGTGAATAGCTAGTGTATATCAGCCCCAGAGGGCAGCTTTTGACATGTAGAGGAATAATGGTTTAGTGTAAAAGATTCAATGAGGGGAGGAGGAGATACCAGCACGCCTTCTCTTCACTGAAAAGGTCTGCCTGAGAAATGCTGGCCTTGGGGACTGTTAGATTTCAGTTAAGGAAAGAAGGGGGCAGGAGCATTTTGTGAAGAGGCTTACAATGGAGGGGTTTTGTATCATAGAATGGAGAATGTAGAGGCCACGACCAAAGAAGGCAGGGAGAAATGGACAGTCAGAAGTCAAGTGTGGGACTGAGAGTAGGGGAGAGGGGAGATGGTCAAAGGGACTTGAAAATCAGGCAGGGACTGAAAATACACAAGGGTGTGAGGTCTGGGTAGACTAGGCTGCCCTCCAGACTCCAAGCGGAGCAGAGGTACTAAGTGATTTCCTAGCAGTGTTGGCTCAGGCCCTGGGGGGTGTTGTCAGAGGCTTCAGGATATTAGTAAATTGTGATCTTTTTCAGCTCTCTAAACAAAACCTTGGTGGGAAGCTCCTGTGTGCCTCTGAAAAGATCCTAGTTCAGGCATATGCAGATAAAAAGAGTGAGCATCACTGGGGGACGGAATGGTTCTGAACCCTCTCAAAAGTCAGCTGTGGCCTGACCCGCAGCCCTTTTGAAGAAATCTTAGCTAGGAATGAAGGGATACATCTGGTTTCCCAGCCCATCTTTTGAAGTTAGCATCACGACTGCTCAAGTTTGTGACCAAGGCCCTTCCAAGAAGCTCTTGAACCACTTTGGTTAGCTCTTCTTATTTTTGAAGTTTGAGTTAAATGTTTGAGTTAAATGAAGACTCCTTCATTGAACTACGTATGGACTGAATGACTTAAACTAAAGTCAAAAGATCTAGAAGAAAACAACAGGCAAGATTGTAAGTAATACTAACCCAGACTCTTTTGACTTTGGCAAACTTGGAACTTTAGGATTCAGGATTTTGGTTGGGAGGTGAGAGAGAAAATGAGAGAAGGGGCGGGGTGGGGGGCGGAAGGGAGACAGAGAGGGAAAGGGGGAGAGAGCTAATACCTGGAGAGGGTTGTTTTCAATCCTATCACCACCCTGGAAGCCGTGCCTGTGCTGGATGAAAAAAACAAGTCCTTTGTTCTACAGGATAACTCAATTTGAAATAAATATACATGGATTTGAAATAATACATTAATTTAAATTCTCTAGGTGGAACCACTTTGATGGAAATTTCCCTAAAAAAGTAACAAATGATTTGCCTCTGCATCTAATCAGCCAATCAGACACCCCCATGCTGATTACTTAATTAAGTAGAATTTTAATGCAAAAATTTATGATTATCAACAATTCTTCTGACCTCCCTCTCCCTCCAAAGAAGTCCAAACACATTGTGCTTGTAATTCTTACCAAATTAGTTAATCTTTTCTTCAACCATAGAATAGAATTCATTAATCAAAACTGAATTCCTGGCCAAATATCTCAGAGCAGCTAGCAAGGCATGCAGTCAAGCAGATAAGAACAAGTTCATGACTAACCGAGTGGTTCTCTTTTCACTATCAAGAAGAAAATACTGCAGCTAGCTGTATGAAAAGAAAAGAAAAGGCCAGTGCCTGTTGCAGAATTCTCATGGCAAAGACTAAAGAGAGAAAGGAAGAAATCCCCTGAAATGGGCTTATGCTATCTCCATGTGCTATTTCACCAAAATTCCAAGGGGCAATCTTCAGAGCAGGAACACTGGTCCAATTCTGGGTGAGAAACTGAGACAAGATGGGTGGTTCTGGTCCAAATTTAGTGAGTTGTTGTTTTTGCTCTTTTCAAAATAAATAAGAGTTCAGTCTGCCTTAATAGACTGTGATATTCTCCGCTACTCTCAGAGCTCTTTGCTCTGATGTCCGTCTCCTGAATGGAATTCAATTGTGGAGTAAAAGTGAGAAGTGTGGATCTGAGTGGAAGTCAAAATAATGTGTGAAGTCTGAGTCGTACATGCAGGAGATTATTCATGGAAGGGGCCCGTTTGCTAAAGAGATATAATTTTTTTCTAGTGAAAGCATGCCTTACCTATACAATTGATGATTTACCAAACCACATAGAAAGTTTCGTGAAGTGAATGAATGCTGTCTATGCCTTACTTTAAAAGTAATAAGCGGGACTTCCGGGTAAGATGGCGGAAGAGTAAGACGCAGAGATCACCTTCCTCCCCACGGATACACCAGAAATACAGCTACACGTGGAACAACTCCTACAGAACACCTACTGAACGCTGGCAGAAGACCCCAGACCTCCCAAAAGGCAAGAAACTCCCCACATACCTGGGTAGGGCAAAGCGGAGAGATCCGCACACAGAGGATCGGTGCCGAGCGGCACTCACCAGCCCGAGAGGCTTGTCTGCTCGCCCGCCGGGGCGCGCAGCGCTGGAAGCTGAGGCTCGGGCTTCGGTCAGAGCGCAGGGAGAGGACTGGGGCTGGCGGCGAGAACTCAGCCTGAAGGGGGCTAATGTGCCACAGCTAGCCGGGAGGGAGTCCGGGAAAACTCTGGAGCTGCCGAAGAGGCAAGAGACTTTTTCTTCCCTCTTGGTTTCCTGGTGCGCGAGGAGAGGGGATTAAGAGCGCTGCTTAAAGGGGCTCCACAGACGGGCGCGAGTCGCGACTGAAAGCGCGGAGCCCAGTGACGGGCGTGGGACGCTGGGGCTGCTGCTGCCGCCGCCAAGAAGCCTGTGTGCGAGCGCAGGTCACTGCCCACACCGCCCTTCCGGGAGCCTGTGCAGCCCGCCACTGCCGGGGTCCCGGGATCCAGGGGCGGCTTCCCTGGGAGAACGCACGGCGCGCCTCGGGCTGGTGCAACGTCACGCCGACCTCTGCCGCTGCAGGCTCGCCCCGCACTCCGTGCCCCTCCCTCCCTCCCGGCCTGAGTGAGCCAGAGTCCCCGAAGAGGCTGCTCCTTTAACCCTGTCCTATCTGAGCGAAGAGCAGACGCCCTCCGGCTACCTACACGCAGAGGCGGGGCCAAATCCAAAGCTGAGACCCAGGAGCTGTGAGAACAAAGAAGAGAAAGGGAAACCTCTCCCAGCAGCCTCAGAAGCAGCGGATTAAAGCTCCACAATCAACTTGATGTATCCTGCATCTGTGGAATACATGAATAGACAACACATCATCCCAAATTGAGGAGCCCGGAGTCAGTGCTGTGCCTCTGAGGTGGGAGAGCCAACTTCAGGACACTGGTCCACAAGAGACCTCCCAGCTCCACATAATATCAAACGGCGAAAATCTTCCAGAGATCTCCATCTCAACACCAGCACCCAGCTTCACTCAACGACCAGCAGGCTACAGTGCTGGACACCCTGAGCCAAACAACTAGCAAGACAGGAACACAACGCCACCCATTAGCAGAGAGGTGGCCTAAAATCATAAAAAGTCCACAGACACCCCAAAACACACCACCAGACGTGGACCTGCCCACCAGAAAGACAAGATCCAGCCTCATCCACCAGAACACAGGCACTAGTCCCCTCCACCAGGAAGCCTACACAACCCACTAAACCAACCTTAGCCACTGGGGACAGACACCAAAAACAACAGGAACTACGAACCTGCAGCCTGCAAAAAGGAGACCCCAAACACAGTGACATAAGCAAAATGAGAAGACAGAAAAACACACAGCAGGAGAAGGAGCAAGATAAAAACCCACCAGACCTAACAAATGAAGAGGTAATAGGCACTCTACCTGAAAAGGAATTCAGAATAATGATGGTAAAGATGATCCAAGATTCTATTTCCCATATCCAAAATCTTGGAAATAGAATGGACAAAATGCAAGAAACAGTTAACAAGGACCTAGAAGAACTAAAGATGAATCAAGCATCGATTAAAAACACAATAAATGAAATAAAAAATACTCTAGATGGGATCAATAGCAGAATAACTGAGGCAGAGGAACGGATAAGTGAGGTGGAAGATAAAATAGTGGAAATAACTGCTGCAGAGCAAAATAAAGAAAAAAGAATGAAAAGAACAGAGGACAGTCTCAGAGACCTCTGGGACAACATTAAACGCACCAACATTCGAATTATAGGGGTTCCAGAAGAAGAAGAGAAAAAGAAAGGGACTGAGAAAATATTTGAAGAGATTATAGTTGAAAACTTCCCTAATATGGGAAAGGAAATAGTTAATCAAGTCCAGGAGGCACAGAGAGTCCCATACAGAATAAATCCAAGGAGAAATACGCCAAGACACATATTAATCAAACTGTCAAAAATTAAACACAAATAAATCATATTAAAAGCAGCAAGGCAAAAACAACAAATAACACACAAGGGAATCCCCATCAGGATAACAGCTGATCTCTCAGCAGAAACTCTGCAAGCCAGAAGGGAGTGGCAGGACATACTTAAAGTGATGAAGGAGAAAAACCTGCAACCAAGATTACTCTACCCAGCAAGGATCTCATTCAGATTTGATGGAGAAATTAAAACGTTTACAGACAAGCAAAAGCTGAGAGAGTTCAGCACCACCAAACCAGCTTTACAACAAATGCTAAAGGAACTTCTCTAGGCAAGAAACACAACAGAAGGAATATACCTACAATAATGAACCCAAAACAATTAAGAAAATGGGAATAGGAACATACATATCGATAATTACCTTAAATGTAAATGGACTAAATGCTCCCACCAAAAGACACAGAGTGGCTGAATGGATACAAAAACAAGACCCATCTATATGCTGTCTACAAGAGACCCACTTCAGACCTAGAGACACATACAGACTGAAAGTAAGGGGATGGAAAAAGATATTCCATGCAAATGGAAACCAAAAGAAAGCTGGAGTAGCAATTCTCATATCAGACAAAATAGACTTTAAAATAAGGACTACTAGAAGAGACAAAGAAGGACACTACATAATGATCAAGGGATCGATCCAAGAAGAAGATATAACAATTGTAAATATTTATGCACCCAACATAGGAGCACCTCAATACATAAGGCAAATACTAACAGCCATAAAAGGAGAAATCGACAGTAACACAATCATAGTAGGGGACTTTAACACCCCACTTTCACCAATGGACAGATCATCCAAAATGAAAATAAATAAGGAAACACAAGCTTTAAATGATACATTAAACAAGATGGACTTAATTGATATTTATAGGACATTCCATCCAAAAACAACAGAATACACATTTTTCTCAAGTGCTCATGGAACATTCTCCAGGATAGATCATATCTTGGGTCACAAATCAAGCCTTGGTAAATTTAAGAAAATTGAAATTGTATCAAGTATCTTTTCCGACCACAATGCTATGAGACTAGATATCAATTACAGGAAAAGAGCTGTAAAAAATACAAACACATGGAGGCTAAACAATACACTACTTAATAACGAAGTGATCACTGAAGAAATCAAAGAGGAAATTAAAAAATACCTAGAAACAAATGACAATGGAGACACGACGACCCAAAACCTATGGGATGCAGCAAAAGCAGTTCTAAGAGGGAAGTTTATAGCAATACAATCCCACCTTAAGAAACAGGAAACATCTCGAATAAACAACCTAACCTTGCACCTAAAGCAATTAGAGAAAGAAGAACAAAAACATCCCAAAGTTAGCAGAAGGAAAGAAATCATAAAAATCAGATCAGAAATAAATGAAAAAGAAATGAAGGAAACGATAGCAAAGATCAATAAAACTAAAAGCTGGTTCTTTGAGAAGATAAACAAAATTGATAAACCATTAGCCAGACTCATCAAGAAAAAAAGGGAGAAGACTCAAATCAATAGAATTAGAAATGAAAAAGGAGAAGTAACAACTGACACTACAGAAATACAAAAGATCATGAGAGATTACTATAAGCAACTCTATGCCAATAAAATGGACAACCTGGAAGAAATGGACAAATTCTTAGAAATGCACAACCTGCCAAGACTGAATCAGGAAGAAATAGAAAATGTGAACAGACCAATCACAAGCACTGAAATTGAAACTGTGATAAAAAATCTTCCAACAAACAAAAGCCCAGGACCAGATGGCTTCACAGGTGAATTCTATCAAGCATTTAGAGAAGAGCTAACACCTATCCTTCTGAAACTCTTCCAAAATATAGCAGAGGGAGGAACACTCCCAAACTCATTCTACGAGGCCACCATCACCTTGATACCAAAACCAGGCAAGGATGTCACAAAGAAAGAAAACTACAGGCCAATCTCACTGATGAACATAGATGCAAAAATCCTCAACAAAATACTAGCAAACAGAATCCAACAGCACATTAAAAGGATCATACACCATGATCAAGTGGGGTTTATTCCAGGAATGCAAGGATTCTTCAATATACGCAAATCAATCAACGTGATACACCATATTAACAAACTGAAGGAGAAAAACCATATGATCATCTCAATAGATGCAGAGAAAGCTTTCGACAAAATTCAACACCCATTTATGATAAAAACCCTGCAGAAAGTAGGCATAGAGGGAACTTTCCTCAACATAATAAAGGCCATATATGACAAACCCACAGCCAGCATCGTCCTCAATGGTGAAAAACTGAAACCATTTCCACTAAGATCAGGAACTAGACAAGGTTGCCCACTTTCACCACTCTTATTCAACCTAGTTTTGGAAGTTTTAGCCACAGCAATCAGAGAAGAAAAGGAAATAAAAGGAATCCAAATTGGAAAAGAAGAAGTAAAGCTGTCACTGTTTGCAGATGACATGATACTATACATAGAGAATCCTAAAGATGCTACCAGAAAACTACTAGAGTTAATCAATGAATTTGGTAAAGTTGCAGGATACAAAATTAATGCACAGAAATCTCTGGCATTCCTATATACTGATGATGAAAAATCTGAAAGTGAAATCAAGGAAACACTCCCATTTACCATTGCAACAAAAAGAATAAAATATCTAGGAATAAACCTACCTAAGGAGACAAAAGACCTGTATGCAGAAAATTATAAGACACTGATGAAAGAAATTAAAGATGATACAAATAGATGGAGAGATGTACCATGTTCTTGGATTGGAAGAATCAACATTGTGAAAATGACTCTACTACCCAAAGCAATCTACAGGTTCAATGCAATCCCTATCAAACTACCACTGGCATTTTTCACAGAACTAGAACAAAAAATTTCACAATTTGTATGGAAACACAAAAGACCCCGAATAGCCAAAGCAATCTTGAGAACGAAAAATGGAGCTGGAGGAATCAGGCTCCCTGACTTCAGACTATACTACAAAGCTACAGTAATCAAGACAGTATGGTACTGGCACAAAAACAGAAAGATAGATCAATGGAACAGGATAGAAAGCCCAGAGTTAAACCCACGGACATATGGTCACCTTATCTTTGATAAAGGAGGCAGGAATGTACAGTGGAGAAAGGACAGTCTCTTCAATAAGTGGTGCTGGGAAAACTGGATAGGGACATGTAAAAGTATGAGATTAGATCACTCCCTAACACCATACACAAAAATAAGCTCAAAATGGATTAAAGACCTAAATGTAAGGCCAGACACTATCAAACTCTTAGAGGAACACATAGGCAGAACACTCTATGACATAAATCACAGCAAGATCCTTTTGGACCCACCTCCTAGAGAAATGGAAATAAAGACAAAAATGAACACATGGGACCTAATGAAACTTAAAAGCTTTTGCACAGCAAAGGAAACCATAAACAAGACCAAAAGACAACCCTCAGAATGGGAGAAAATATTTGCAAATGAAGCAACTGACAAAGGATTAATCTCCAAAATTTATAAGCAGCTCATGCAGCTCAATAACAAAAAAACAAACAACCCAATCCAAAAATGGGCAGAAGACCTAAATAGACATTTCTCCACAGAAGATATACAGACTGCCAACAAACACATGAAAGGATGCTCAACATCTTTACTCATTAGAGAAATGCAAATCAAAACTACAATGAGATATCACCTCACACCAGTCAGAATGGCCATCATCAAAAAATCTAGAAACAATAAATGCTGGAGAGGGTGTGGAAAAAAGGGAACACTCTTGCACTGCTGGTGGGAATGTGAATTGGTACAGCCGCTATGGAGAACGGTATGGAGGTTCCTTAAAAAACTACAAATAGAACTACCATATGACCCAGCAATCCCACTACTGGGCATATACCCTGAGAAAACCATAATTCAAAAAGAGACATGTACCAAAATGTTCATAGCAGCCCTATTTACAATAGCCCGGAGATGGAAACAACCTAAGTGTCCATCATCGGATGAATGGATAAAGAAGATGTGGCACATATATACAATGGAATATTACTCAGCCATAAAAAGAAATGAAATTGAGCTATTTGTAATGAGGTGGATAGACCTAGAGTCTGTCATACAGAGTGAAGTAAGTCAGAAAGAGAAAGACAAATACTGTATGCTAACACATATATATGGAATTTAAGAAAAAAAAATGTCATGAAGAACATAGGGGTAAGACAGGAATAAAGACACAGACCTACTAGAGAATGGACTTGAGGATATGGGGAGGGGGAAGGGTAAGCTGTGACAAAGTGAAAGAGCGGCATGGACATATATACACTACCAAACGTAAGGTAGATAGCTAGTGGGAAGCAGCCGCATAGCACAGGGAGGTCAGCTCGGTACTTTGTGACCGCCTGGAGGGGTGGGATAGGGAGGGTGGGAGGGAGACGCAAAAGGGAGGGGTTATGGAAACATATGTATATGTATAACTGATTAAATTTGTTATAAAAAAATGGGAGAAAATAAAAAATATATGCATAAAAAAAAAAAAAAAAAGAAGACTGTGATAGCTAAGTCTGTGCACACAGGGGTAATCATTTCCTTAGAATAAATTTGCAGAGATAAAAAAAAAAAAAAAAATAAAAAAATAAAAGTAATAAGCATGATTCTTTTATAATCCAACTATGTTATTTAGAATGATTTTATCTTACAATAATAGCAACTATTTCATGAGTTTGGTGTAAAGAGTCTTTGAGCTGGTAGATACAGAGGATATAAAATTCTGCCTACTTCCCAGAAGCACACGATAAACATTAGCTGTTATCATTATCACTCTATATGGTAAATAATCTCCTTCTTACAAAAGAGGAGCTTGAATTTCAGAGCATTTTACTGACTTGCATAAGATACAAATTAAATCACTGAATTGAGAGTGCTGCCAGGTCATACTGAAATTACCTGAACTATTGGCCTACTCCTACATCTATTTTCAAAATCGTAAATACAAAAGGGTAATTGAAATAGACTCACATGCTGGTGGTCAGAAGAGACACTGAGCAAAATGTTGTCAAATCACATTTTACAGTAAATGCTGCTGCTGCAGAAACAAAGTTTGAGACTTAAGCGGTTCATCCTCATAATTCAGATCTTCTGCTGTTGTCTGGAGACTTTGTAAGAAGGATCCTTCCAGGGTCTATTTGCATGAGCAAATAAAGACCAGCAAGTGGAAGAATTCATTGTGAGAAGACAGAGATTCAAGGTGCACAGAACTGATTCCATAATTGGTTGTCCTCAAAAGAGAAAGAAAACTTTTGAGCAGCCTGGTGAATGGTGATCAGGTTGCCCTATACAGGTTGGATCTCCCCGACCCAGCAATCCTGTGTTCAGGGAAAAACAGAAAACAGCAATAAAATCCCAGGGCCAGAAACATTTCTATGAGCTAGTAAGAATAAAGGTTGGTCATTCTATAAACACCATAGAATATGGTGTTTATAGTGTGTAACCAAGTGGAGTAGAGGATGTTTTTCCCTCTAGAAGAGGTAGCTTAGACCAAGCTGGCATTCAGAAGGAAAGAAGTAAGGGAAGCAGAAACATATCAGAGGGGAATCAGGAGGGATTCTCAGAGCCCTGAGCAGGAAACCACAACTCTTTCCACTATCAGGATAGCAAAGTGGGAGCCTGGCATCCATCAGGTCCACGTTCCAAGATGGAGGGCAGAAGTGTAGATGCCTCATAGCAGGCAGGAGAGCTGCATTTAGCAGCACACATAAAATGGGAACTTCCTTAACAAATTAGAGTCATTTGAAAGGGATTGGAGTTTCTACAATTCAGTAGGTGAGAGAGGAACCAAATTCTATTTAAATATTATTGTTTTAAGTTTTTTCCCATAAGTTGTGGATACATAATTTCTTATATTAACTTACTGTGTAGAAATGTGTTAGGCACTGTGGATTGGAAAGGGAATAAAATAATTACAGTTCTTGTTCTCAAGGGCTTAAAGCTTTGTGGAGAGATGTAAATTCCATGAGGGCAGGTACTTTATCTGTTTTGTTTGTTTTTGTACTCTAGGACTAAAAAGGAATACCTGGGATGGAAGAGGCAATTATAAAATACTCACTGAAATAATTTTTAAATGACCTTAATTTGTTTAAAATGAATTTTAAAGAGAGATATCTATTGTACTCCTATCTATGTACCAAAGAAAATTGAAAACATATGTCCACACAAAAACTTGTATGTTCATAACAACATTATTTATTCATAATAGCTAAAAAGTAGAAACAACCCAAATATCCATCAACTGTTGAATGAATAAATATCATGTAGGATATTTATACAATGGAATATTATTCAGCCATGAAAAAGAATGAAGTCCTGATTCACATTACACCATGGATGAAAAGAAAACATGCTAAATGAAAGAAGCTAGTCACAAAAGATCATGCATTGTATGATTCAGTCTATATGAGTTGTCTGGAATATGCAAATCCATAGAAACCATATAGATTAGTGATTGTCAGAGGCTGGGGGGATGGGGTCAGGGATGACTGCTAATGGGTATGGGGTTTCTTTTTGGGGAAATATTCCAGAATTTATTGGGATAATGGCTGCACAACTCTGTGAAGATACTGAAAATCATTTAATTGTATACTTTGAATGAATGAATAGGATGGTATGTAAATTATGAATTATATATAAATAAAGCAAGAGAAGGAGAGGGTAAGGGGGAGGGAGGCAGAGAGAGAGAAACACATGCAGGTTACTGTGGGAATGCATGGAATGGACTGCCAAAAACCAATGCAAAAGTAAATTATTTCTAATTTTTACCACCATGCATTATTCCACCTAGAGAATGTTTGAAATGATGTTCTTATAGAGATTTGATGCAGATGTGAAGTGAAAGAAAAATTTCATTCAGAAGCACAATGTTTCCTCAAATCTTCCTTCCTCATATCTGGGGTCACGTGGCTCTCTCTGCAGACTCAGTTCTGCCCCAGGATCTAAAATCAATCTTGATTTTGATCAGGGGACATTTATTGATCTCTAGTTCAATGTTCCTAGGGCTTAGTATTTCTACTTTTCTGCTAGTCCCGTTCTGATCTACATTTACCTGTAAGCCTTAATCTTTAGTCTAATTCCCAAGCTGCCCTTGCTATTCTGGACCCATGCCTTCTACTCTTATGCCTAAGCACTTAGCCTAAGATGGAGTCTGTTTGAACTGAGGCCTTGCCTGCCTTTTTCCGGGATTTTCCAGAACCTGATCCTTGATTGTGATTGGGTCCTGGACAGCCTTCCTGGATGCCCCCCACATTCGGTACTTCTTCTTGCCAGTCCCTGTAGTATTGTTGAACTTTAGTGATCCAATATGATTGGCCAGATGCCCTCCACCTATATTGCGGGTATCAAGACAGCACTCCAGGAGTCTGGCTGGACTTCTCCCACCACTGTTGAATCTGCCTTCTTCCTTTCAACTTGCACATGTTCCAAGTCACCTCAATGATATCAATCATGTGGAAATAACTTTTTTAATACCTAGATGTGTCATCAGAATAATTTTGGTTTTGACAGAAGTTTATGATTTTTCATTCAATTTATCCTTTGGAGAGATTCAACAGACATACATTTATTAATTCAATGTTGAGGGCTTACTATATGAGAGGTAGTGCTGTAGGTGCCGGATATACAAAACTAAAAAGTTGAGCTCCTACTTGATGATGATGAGGGTGATGATGATGACAACCACTAATGTTATATATTTGGATATTCACTAAGTGCAGTTACTAGACCAAGTTAAAGAGCTTGATTATCTCATTTATTTTTCATAACAACCCTAATTTGTAGATCCTAATATTGTATGCATTTTAAAGATGAGAAAACTGAGACCCAGGGAGTAACATGCCCATTATTCAAATCTTAGATTATCTGATTCTTACTACTAAGCTCTTAATCAGCATGTCATACTGTCTAGAGAACCATGAGAATCCAAAATACTTTGCTATCCTAAAGCAATCTTAGATTAAGATAACATTTGGTCTAAAATCTCTGTTGAAAGAACTATGAACAAATAGACTTCCTACTCCCATTTCTAAAATAATCCATCTAGGACTAGAGTTTCACAAGATAGGGATAGAGACCAGAGATCAAGTTCAAGGATGTTATTAAGGGAGGGAGGAATAGGTGAGTCCTAGATGTCCAAGGAGGCCCACAGGTGCACAACCCAGGAAGTTTAGTTTCAAAAATATGAGTGAAGACTCCAGAGACTAAATTATGGGCCAGTCTGAACTACAGTATTTCTGCATCCAGACAGGGGCTCTGAGAGACAGACATGGGGAACTAAAGTCAAAAATGAGCATGATGGTGAGTCAGGAGCTCTGCAATGTGAAGAACCTTTAGAATTCCTTCCCAGACCAAATCTGATCACGGTAAAGCAAGTCGCAGGTGAAGACAAGCAGGTCACCTGATGGGAGTGGGGAAGTGAAGGAAGAAAGCATTTCTAGCAAACTGTGTATCTGCTACAAGTTAATAATACACCTCTACATGGAGACTAACCTATATCTGAAACCAGCAAATTGGATTCCACTAAGTGATTCTTTTAGACATAACCGGTAAAGGAGAAAAAATAAACATCAAAAGGACTAGAAAAATCTTTAAAATGAGCTAAAGCAACATTGGGAATATCATAGAACTTTCTAGAGCAGAAATAGTAAGCAGTCTTGAAATTCACACAGAGCAGTGTTTTACTACTTTTGATACGTTGTATTTTCCAAAGGTGGCTAAAGGTATGGAAAATATCTTCTTTTCCATAAATTCTTCTAGAGTCTTGTTACTCCCTTATTGAGAGGTGGGGTCTAAGTCCCCTCCCTTGAATCTGAGTGAGCTTTTTCCTCCTCTGTAACCAATAGATTGTGGCAGAAGTAATGTGTGATTCGTGAGGGTAGGTCACAAAATGCCATGTGGCTTTTATCTTGCTGGTGGAATATTTACTTTTTAGAGCCTTGAGATGTCATATAAGAATACAATGATCCTGAGACTGCCTTGCTGGAGAGCTCCATGTAGACATTCTGGTCAGCAGTCCAGCTGAGCTCCAGACAACAGTTTGTTTCCACTGCCAGCCCTATGAGCGCATCATCTTAGGCAGGAAATCCCGTGGAGCTTTCAGATGACTACAGCCATCATCAACATCTGAGTGCAATTTCATGAGAAACCCCAAGCAAAATCTGCCCAGCTAACAGCTTACAAATTCCTGACTCACAAAATTGTGAGCAAAACAATCATTTGAAGCTGCTAAATTTGGGGATAACTGATTATGCAGCAATAGTAACCTGAATGCCACAGAGGAGAGAACAATCACTGAGTTTCCAGGACACATGGTTCCTCTCCTCCTATTGTGGCCATAAGGCTGATGGCTGAAACCTGGAAGGAGAGACACCAGTGTGGGAAGGAAGGGCCTGAGTCCCATAGGAGGTTATTTTAGGGTCACCAGTCATATAATCTCTCTGTAAAAGTTCATACGTTATTTATGCTATGACTAAACTTTGCGAGATCTCCAAAATGCTTGATTAATTTTTCTCAAGTCTAATTTTTTTTATTTAAACAAGTTTTCATTCCCTGACTTCAGGTCCAGAAAGTGGATAAACCTCCAAGGTAAGGGCATGGAATTTGCCATTGTGATACCATCAGTGGCTCACATGGGACAAATGTATCAGTGGATTTACTTTCAACTCCATAGCCACATGTTAACGAAGACTCCAGGAATGGGTGGTAAAAAGAAACACTCTATTACTTCTGCTTTGATTATAAGTCAACTTATTATAAAATGACATATTTAGAGTACATATTTAAAACATATTTGTTTTTAAATTATAAGTGGTTATTCAGCAAGCTATAAATCAGGATTCTTAATTCTATTACCTCCTCCCTTTCACCTATTCCCATGATAAGAATTTTTGCAAATGAAGCACCTTCTCCTTGTTTCAACTTCTCTTCCAACTAGAGACTCCCATAAAACACACTATCTGCAGAATTCTCAGGTGGGAAGAGATAGAGTTCATCCATAACCTCCTAACCTATTCAGAACACCCTCAGCCAGCAACCTCATTCTCCTTTTGGCATTCAGAGGGCTCTGGTGTGTCCTTTGCCCTCAAAAATGCTATCAGCATAATGAAAGTTGAGATGAAAATTAATCACTTGGTGAGCTTCCTCCTGCATCTGTTTTAAAACCTTCTCGGGGTGGGAGAAACCTGTAGAACCTTGGAAATCTGTACTGGGATTCAAGTTGACTGTACTGTAGTGAGAAATCTGAGAGGATCCATGAGAACCAATTATTAGGGAGAAAGGAGATGGTATTTTTTCTCAGCATTTGAGATTCAAAAACCTCAAATTAGAACAGATATTGTCCCTAATTTCCCATAGTTGTCCTAACTTCCTATACACTGTCTTCCTACTTACTGCCTTATATTTATATTTTCTAGTTGGGCCCTTTCACCTACAAGATTGTAAGTTTCTTACATGTCTTTGTATCTTAGAGCCTAGAACTGAATCAGGATGTAATAAGAACTTAATAGATTTTTGATGAATTAACACCATTTTAACTTTAAAAGAAAAAAAAGAGGTCATGAATCTAATGATGCTTGGGAAATATACACTTGGGGGTTTCTATGGAGGCCTGGTTATCTTCACACCAAGGTCCAGGTTTGGCATCTCAGGCCCTTCAGAATGCAATCGATTTGGACCTGGACAAAAAGAAATATCTGTTGCCTTCTGATCTTACAGTTGGTCGGTTCTACTTCTTGATCCAGAAGCGAATTCATCTCCCAGCTGAGGATGCCTTGTTTTTCTTTGTCAACAATGTCATTCCACACACCAGTGCCAGGATGGGTCAGCTATCTGGCAAAACCAATTATTGTCATTTTAAAAATTAAGAAACAGAGGGACTTCCCTGGCCGTCCAGTGGTTAAGACTCTGTGCTTCCACTGCAGGGGTCTCAGGTTTGATCCCTGGTCAGGGAACTAAGATCCCACGTGCCGCAAGGTGTGGACAAAAAATTAAAAAATAATAAAAATTAAAAAAATTAAAAAACTAAAATTCAAGGAGGTAAAACTATTTGCCTAGTTACACAAGAATAAAGTGACAGGGACAAAACAAACTTCTAGAATCCAAGACGCTTGTCCTAATCCAGTGCTCTTTCCACTACAAGTCCACTGTAAAATTCTGGAAAGAGTGGAAATCATTGTTTACACTAAAAAAAAAAAAAATTAGTTCGGATCCTGATCAACACCTGATGTTGTGGGTTTCTGCAATCCACCTTAACTGAGAGGTATTCATTTTTCATTTCAGGGCCAGCACTTCAGTAGCTGAAGGCAATCTGTGCATTCATTTGAAATGAAGGATGGGAAGTTTTCTGAAAAGGTTTGAAGTCTTAATTCAATTGCTATTGGCACAGTAAACTCTAGGACACATCCAGATCCATTACTGAGACTCCTCATGCCAGCAGATTTGCAAAACTAGGGGTGGAATTGCATCAAGTTCTTTCTGCTATGTGTTTTAAGGTAACATGATACAGATCTCCTTTCTTCATGCGAGAAGTGAAGCGTGTTTACTCAGTGACAGACTCCCTGTATGAGTGACACCATAACAAAAGGCAAAAATAAAATATCTAAGTCTTGCTTACCCTTGTAGTGTACATAGCAAGGCTTCCTGATTCTGCATGCTGGAATGGGATACACACATATATAGCAGTGGGCAATGGGGATTGGAAGATTCATCATTCCTTATTCCCATGGTCAATCCACATTCTCATGGTCTTTGACCAGGAGTTATAAACATCAGGGGCAAAAAGTGGAATTCATGTTGCTGCGTTTTAAAGTCAAAATTTTGGAATTGTGAGACATTTTAAACTAAATACTTTGGTTATCTGTTTTGCTACACGTATGCAAATATAACCTAATTCCGCCTCCCTCATTGCTTTTCCTCATAGCTTTCTACAAGACCTAAGATCCCAAGGGAAAGTTCAATACACTGTTTAAAGTTTTGTTTTTAGACTTTCCAGAAAAAAAAAGGAATATGAATAATTTTTTATCAGGATGATTATAGCTTCAAGTAACAGAAAACCTTGATTCAACATGCTTAAACGATAGGACTATTAATTACTTCTTGTAGCAAAAAAGTCCAGTGGCTGGGCAGCCCTGAGGCATAGTATAGTCAGGGCCCAGCTTTGAATTTTTCTGTGCCTTAGATTCTCTTATGGCTGGCTCCTGTCAGGGTTCAAAATGGTCATACCAGGTCTGAATGATGTATCCAGATAGAGCAATGACCAAGGGCAGAAAAATGGGGCCACCTTTTCTATGTACGGCTTTCAGGAGGAAAACAATTTTCCTTGCAGAAGTCTGGCTCATTAGACAGACATATGTCACATGGTCATGCTTAAACCATTGACAAAAGCATTGACACCATGTTAATCTTAGACCAGTTAGGACCTACCCCAGAGCCTGGAGTTGGAGTGAGTTTCCTTTAAGTATGTGACTGCAGAGAAAGGTAGGTATCTGGAGAAAGGAAGAAGTTGGTGTGGTTGGAATTGGGGAGATGAATTAACGTTGGACAGACAACCAACTGTGTTTGCAACAAGTTTTCTTCAGCATATTTTCTTTTTTTCAACCTGACAAATTCCAGCTTTGTCATTTCCTTTGTCACTCTTACTATTGAATGTTTAGTATGAAGTGTACTAGAACTTGAGGATATTAAAATTTAAAAAGGTAATATCTCTGCTCTAGAGGAAAACATAGTCCTTTCCATACAATTAAGAAAAAGTGATTTTTTTTTTTTTTTTTTTTTTTGTGGTATGTGGGCCTCTCACTGTTGTGGCCTCTCCCGTTGCGGAGCACAGGCTCGGGACGCGCAGGCTCAGCGGCCATGGCTCACGGACCCAGCCGCTCCGCGGCATGTGGGATCTTCCCGGACCGGGGCACGAACCCGCGTTCTCTGCATCGGCAGGCGGACTCTCAACCACTGTGCCACCAGGGAAGCCCAAGAAAAAGTGATTTTTTTAAAAAAGAGGAAACTGTGAATATCTATCTTCCAAAATGAAAAAAAAGGCCTTAGGGAACTGTCGTTCCACTATTTAGCAAAGGTTAATCACAACACTTCTACACAAAATAATAAAGGAAGAAGAGATTAAAGTTTTACCCATTTCCATAAGCACTTCATTTAGTATAAATGCAGATGGATAGAGCGGAGAGCAGTTAAGAATAAGACTCCACTGGCCCCATACGAGGCCTTATGGTATTACAGGACTAGAGAGAACTAAGGTTTTTAATTGAAAATGAGATAAGTAATTATCTTCAATTCTTGTTCTAAGAAGGTAGTAATTAGAGTAGATCCCCACTCCTGGGTCAATACTCCCAGCTCACAACCTAATAGAATTCCCCAGCTTGATGTTAACAGAATAAATAGAAGAATATATCTTCAAATCTGTGGGGAAGACAAGAAGATGATGGGGGATCTTACTCCTATAATTGTTGCCTTCAGAGGACGGGAACTACAGGTAGTTTTCATAAGTGATTACCACTACTGGAACCTATAACACCCTGGAGTATCTTTAAGAAAGAAGAAAAGTCCTCATTAGCAGCTCAATCCTAAAATCCTTTCAATTCCCAGTATATTGAAGTGTGAAGATGCAAAATGATGGAAAATAACTCCTAACTCAGGTAATGGTATAATCTGGAAGAAATACATGATTTAAAACAAATTCCCAATGATGCCAAAATATGGAAACAACTACTTAGAATACAGAGCAGTATAAAAGAGCAAGATCAAGAAATGGAACAAAGAATATACTTCTCAAAGTCAGAAAGATAAGGATGTACTATCTGGAAGATTAATCAGGAGTTTGTATTTTTATTGTTGGTGATGAACAGTGTTTAAAGGAAAGAACTCCATCTTTCTACCTGGCAGTATAGCGTTTGCATTTGTGGATCAAGATGGTTACACTAATTGTATGTACCAGCATCAAGTGTTGAAAATAACTTGATCCTTCATCAGACCCATACAATGTGACATATTGAAGAAAGAGTGACAAATCTCTCATGTTGAGAGGAGAAAGATCATGAGCAGGGGGGCAGATTGGAGTTTAACAGCCAAAGTGAATATGTATGTAACTCTAACAGTTAAACTTTGAATCTCACAGGACACAGGGGCAAGAAAGACTTTATATGTCATCTAGTTTAACTCTCAAATCCTTAAGCAGAGAAGACAGTGAGAGATTTCATGATGGCATGTCATCTAGTTTATAGGTGACTCTGGTTGACTATTTGTAAGACTTCCTGTGAAGGTCAGTGTGAGGTACTGAGTGACAAAAGGAGGAAGAAATAAAATAAGAAATTACTTCCGGGAAACACCATTGGAGAGCAGTTAAATTTTCTATGGTTTGGACTAGGAATGCTTAACACAGACTTAGCAAGGAAGGCTGAGCATTTATAACCTCACGCACAGAAATTTTAAAGCTTCCACTGGATCAAAGAATGCGTAGATAGTTATGTCTTTTTAAAAATTGCTTTAGCATCAGAAACAGGAAGCTTGTTGAGTGTTGGTAAAAGCACCAATTCTATTTCCATTTTTATTCCTCTTCCAATTTTATATGAAAGGGCTTTTTTTTTTTTTTTTTTTTTTTGTGGTACACGGGCCTCTCACTGCTGTGGCCTCTCCCATTGTGGAGCACAGGCTCTGGACACGCAGGCTCAGCGGCCATGGCTCACGGGCCCAGCTGCTCCGCGGCATGTGGGATCTTCCCAGACTGGACCACGAACCCGTGTCCCCTGCATCGGCAGGTGGACTCTCAACCACTGCACCACCAGGGAAGCACTAAAATGTACTTTAAAAAAAATTATTTATTTTTTTATACACCAGGTTCTTATTGCTTATCTATTTTATACTTATTAGTGTATATATGTCAATCCCAATCTCCCAATTCATCCCCCCACCCACCCCCCACCCCCCGCTTTCCCCCCTTGGTGTCCATATGTTTGTTCTCTACATCTGTGTCTCTATTTCTGCCTTGCAAACCAATTCATCTGTACCATTTTTCTGGGTTCCACATATATGCGTTAATATATGATATTTGTTTTTCTCTTTCTGACTTACTTCACTCAGTATGACAGTCTCTAGGTCCATCCACATCTCTGCAAATGACCCCGTTTTGCTCCTTTTTATGGCTGAGCAATATTCCATTGTATACATGTACTACATCTTCTTCTTTTTTTTTTTTTTTTTTTTTGCGGTATGTGGGCCTCTCACTGTTGTGGCCTCTCCCGTTGCGGAGCACAGGCTCTGGACGCACAGGCTCAGCGGCCATGGCTCACGGGCCCAGCCGCTCCGCGGCATGTGGGATCTTCCCAGACCGGGGCATGAACCTGTTTCCCCTGCATTAGCAGGCGGACTCCCAACCACTGCGCCACCAGGGAAGCCCTGTACTACATCTTCTTTATCCATTCATCTGTCGTTGGATATTTGGGTTGCTTCCATGACCTGGCTATTGTAAATAGTGCTGCAATGAACATTGGGGTGCCTGTGTCGTTTTGAATTAGGGTTTTCTCTGGGTATATGCTGAGAAGTGGGATGGCTGGGTCATATGGTAATTCTATTTTTAGTCTTTTAAGGAACCTCCATACTATTCTCCATAGTGGCTGTATCAGTTTACATTCCCACCAACAGTGCAAGAGGATTCCCTTTTCTCCACACCCTCTCCAGCATTTATTGTTTCTAGATTTTCTGATAATGCCCATTCTAATCAGTGTGAGGTGATACCTCATTGTAGTTTTGATTCGCATTTCTCTAATAATTAGTGATGTTGAGCATCCTTTCATGTGCCTCTTGACCATCTGTATGTCTCCTTTGGTGAATGTCTATTTAGGTCTTCTGCCCATTTTTTGATTGGGTTGTTTTTTTTGTTTAATATTGAGCTGCATGAGCTGTTTATATATTTTGGAGATTAATCTTTTGTCCCTTGATTCATTTGCAAATATTTCCTCCCATTCTGAGGGTTGTCTTTTCATCTTGTTTATGGTTCCCTTTGCTGTGCAAAAGCTTTTAAGTTTCATTAGGTCCCATTTGTTTATTTTTGTTTTTATTTCCATTACTCTAGGATATGGGTCAGAAAAGATCTTGCTGTGATTTATGTCAAAGTGGGTTCTTCCTATGTTTTCCTCCAAGAGTTTTATAGTGTCTGATCTTACATTTAGGTCTGTAATCCATTTTGAGTTTATTTTTGTGTATGGTGTTAGGGAGTGTTCTAATTTCATTCTTTTACATGTAGCTGTCCAGTTTTCCCAGCACCACTTATTGAAGAGATTGTCTTTTCTCCATTGTGTATCCTTGCCTCCTTTGTCATAGATTAGTTGACAATAGTTGCGTGGGTTTATCTCTGGGCTTTCTATCCTCTTCCACTGACCTATATTTCTGTTTTTGTGCCAGTACCATATTGTCTTGATTACTGTAGCTTTGTAGTATAGTCTGAAGTCAGGGTGTCTGATTCCTCCAGCTCCCTTTTTTCCCCTCAAGATTGCTTTGGCTATTTGGGGTCTTTTGTGTCTCCATAGAAATTTTAAGATTTTTTGTTCTGGTTCTGTAAAAAATGTCATTGGTAATTTGATAGGGATTGCATTGAATCTGTAGATTGTTTTGGGTAGTATAGTCATTTTCACAATATTGATTCTTCCAATCCAAGAACATGGTATATATCTCCATCTGTTTGTGTCACCTTTGATTTCTTTCATCAGTGTCATAGTTTTCTGAATACAGATATTTTACCTCCTTAGGTAGGTTTATTCCTAGGTATTTTATCCTTTTTGTTGCAATGGTGAATGGGATTGTTTCCTTAATTTTGCTTTCTGATCTTTCATTGCTAGTGTAGGAATGCAAGAGATTTCTGTGCATTAATTTTGTATTCTGGAACTTTATCAAATTAATTGATTTGCTCTAGTAATTTTCTGGTGGCATCTTTAGGATTTTCTATGTATAGTATCATGTCATCTGCAAACAGTGATGGCTTTACTTCTTCTTTTCTGATTTGGATTCCTTTTATTTTTTTCTTCTCTGATTGCTGTGGTTAAAACTTCCAAAACTGTTGAATAATAGTGGTGAGAGTGGGCAACCTTGTCTTGTGCCTGATCTTAGAGGAAATGGTTTCAGTTTTTCACCATAGAGAATGATGTTGGCTGTGGGTTTGTCATATATGGCCTTTATTATGTTGAGGTAGATTCCCTCTATGCCTACTTTCTGGAGAGTTTTTATCATAAATGGTGTTGAATTTCGTTGAAAGCTTTTTCTGCATCTATTAAGATTATCATATAGTTTTTATCCTTCAATTTGTTACTATGGTGTATCATATTGATTGATTTGTGTATATTGAGGAATTCTTGCATTCCTGGGATAAACCACACTTGATCATGGTGTATGACCCTTTTGATGTACAGTTGGATTCTGTTTGCTAGTATTTTGTTGATGATATTTGCATCTATATTCATCAGTGATATTGGTCTGTAATCTCCTTTTTTTTGTAGAATCTTTGTCTGGTTTTGGTATCAGGGTAATGGTGGCCTCATAGAATGAGTTTGAGAGTGTTCCCTCCTCTGCTATATTTTGGAAAAGCTTGAGAAGGATGGGTATTAGCTCTTCTCTAAATGTTTGATAGAATTTGCCTGTGAAGCCTCTGGTCCTGGACTTCTGTTTGTTGGAAGATTTTTTTTTTTTTTTTTTTTTTTTTTTTTTGCATTATGCGGGCCTCTCACTGCTGTGGCCTCTCCTGTTGCGGAGCACAGGCTCCGGACGCGCAGGCTCAGGGGCCATGGCTCATGGGCCCAGCCGCTCCGCGGCACGTGGGATCCTCCTGGACCGGGGCACGAACCCACGTCCCCTGCATCGGCAGGCGGACTCTCAACCACCGCGCCACCAGGGAAGCCCTGTTGGAAGATTTTTAATCACAGTTTCAATTTCATTACTTGTGATTGGTCTGTTCATATTTTCTATTTCTTCCTGGTTCAGTCTTGGAAAGTTATACCTTTCTAAGAATTTGTCCATTTCTTCCAGGTTGTCCAATTTATTTTCATAGAGTTGCTTGTAGTAGTCTTTTCTGATACTTTGTATTTCTGTACTGTCCATTGTAACTTCTCCTTTTTCATTTCTAATTTTATTGATTTGAGTCCTCTCCCTCTTTTTCTTGATGAGTCTGGGTAAAGGTTTATCAATTTTCTTTATCTTCTCCAAGAACCAGCTTTTAGTTTTATTGATCTTTGCTATTGTTTTCTTTGTTTTTATTTATTTCTACTCTGATCTTTATGATTTCTTTCCTTCTACTAGCTTTGGGTTTTGTTTGTTCTTCTTTCTCTAGTTCCTTTAGGTGTAAAGTTGGATTGTTTATTTGAGATTTTTCTTGTTTCTTGAGGTAGGATTGTATTGCTATAAACTTCCCTCTTAGAACTGCTTTTGCTGCATCCCATAGGTTTTGGATCATTTTGTTTTCATTGTCATATGTCTTTAGCTATTTTTTGATTTCCTCTTTGATTTCTTCAGTGATCTCTTGCTTATTTAGTAATGTATTGTTTAGCCACTATGTGTTTGTGTTGTTTACATTTTTTCCCCTGTAATTGATTTCTAATCTCATAGTGTTGTGATCAGAAAAGATGCTTGACATGATTTTGGTTTTCTCAAATTTACTGAGACTTGATTTGTGACCCAAGATGTGATCTATCCTGGAGAATGTTCTGTATGCACTTGAGAAGAAAGTGTAATCTGCTGTTTTTGGATGGAATGTCCTGTAAATATCAATTAAATCTATCTGGTAATTGTGTCATTTAAAGCTTGTGTTTCCTTATTAGTTTTCTGTCTGGATGATCTGTCCATTGGTGTAAGTGAGGTGTTAAAGTCCCCCACTATTTTTATGTTACTGTCGTTTTCCTCTTTATTGTTGTTAGCTTTTGCCTTATGTATTGACGTGCTCCTATGTTGGGTGCATATAAATTTATAATTGTTATATCTTGTTCTTGGATTGCTCCCTTGATCACTATGTTGGTTCTTCCTTGTCTCTTGTAACATCTTTATTTTAAAGTCTATTTTATCTGATATGAGTATTGCTACTCCAGCTTTCTTTTGATTTCCATTTGCATGGAATATGTTTCCATACCCTCACTTTCAGTCTGTATATGTCCCTAAGTCTGAAGTGCATCTCTTGTAGACAGCATATACATGGGACTTGTTTTTGTAGCCATTCAGCAAGCCTGTGTCTTTTGGTTGGAGCCTTTAATCCATTCACATTTAAGGTGATTATCAATATGTATATTCTTCATACCATTTTCTTAATTGTTTTGTGTTTGTGTTTGTAGGTCCTTTTCTCCCCTTGTGTTTCCCACTTAGAGAATTCCTTTAGTATTTGTTGTAGAGATGGTTTGGTGGTGCTGAATTCTCTTAGCTTTTGCTTGTCTGTAAAGCTTTTGATTTCTCCATCAAATCTGAGTGAGATCCTTGCTGGGTAGAGTAATCTTCATTGTAGGTTCTTCCCTTTCATTGCTTTGAATATATCGTGCCACTCCCTTCTGGTTTGTAGAGTTTCTGCTGAGAAATCAGCTGTTCACCTTATGGGAGTTCCCTTATATATTATTTATCATTTTTGCCTTGTTGCTTTCAATAATTTTTCTTTGTCTTTAATTTTTGTCAGCTTGGTTACTGTATGTCTCGGCATGTTTCTCCTTGGGTTTATCCTCCCTGGGACTCTCTGCACTTCCTGGACTTGGGTGGCTATTTCCTTTCCCATGTTAGGGAAGTTTTTGACTAGAATCTAATGTCTTCAGATATTTTCTTGGGTCCTTTCTCTCTCTCTTCTCCTTCTGGGACCCCTATAATGCAAATGTTGGTGTGTTTAATGTTGTCCCAGAAGTCTCTTAGGTTGTCTTCATTTCTTTTCATTCCTTTTTCTTTATGCTGTTCCATGGCAGTGAATTCCACCATTCTGTCTTCCAGGTCACTTATCCATTCTTATGCATCATTATTCTGCTATTGATTCCTTCTAGTATATTTCTCATTTCACTTATTGTATTGTTCATCTCTGTTTGTTTGTTCTTTAATTCTTCTAGGTGTTTGTTCTTTAATTCTTCTAGGTCTTTATTAAACATGTCTTGCATCTTCTTGATCTTTGCCTCCATTCTTTTTCCGAGGAGGATGGATCATTTTCATTATCATTATTCTGAATTATTTTTCTGGAAAGTTACCTATCTCCACTTCATTTAACTGTTTTTCTGTTCCTTCATCTGGTACATTGTCCTCTGCCTTTTCATTTTGTCTATTTTTCTGGGAATGTGGTTTTAGTTCCACAGCCTGCAGGATTGTAGTTCTTCCTAAGGTACATTTTCATTAGAGGTATTAGGTAGCTAATTCTCTTGGAAAGATTCAGCTGTCACCAAGTAACACAATCTTTTCCTGCCCTCCTCACCCAGGCTGGAGTGGCTCTTGTTTGCAACTAGACTTCAGCAAAGAGTGGCTCTTGTTTGCTGGGACACTTCAGGCTGCAGGGACAGCTGACAGGAGGGTAGTAACAGCTAAGGTGTCAAGTCATCCCTTTCTCAATTCCATTTGCTTTGGGAATGTGCTAACCTGAAAGTCCATAAGCCATTTAAGAACAAGTATTAGTAGATAGTTTAGGTTTCTGTTCCTCTCCATAGTCCACTGAAGGGGGAAAATAATGGTTTTTTTTTTCCATTTAAGACCATTGTATTTGTGATTTTATGGTCATGGATGCAAAATACTTTGGAAAAGTATCCCAGGACGTGTATCATGTTGACATTCAAGCAACCAAAGAATTAAGTCAACTTAAAATGTTTTTAACACTACATATAAGGACTAGTGGAGAACATTTTTGTTTTTCAGTGAAGGATCACAAAATACTAGTTTGATATCAGATAAAACAAAAAATAGGTTAGATTTCCAGTGTATGTAGGAGTATATTTTTTATGGACTAAAGAAAGAAAAAAGTCATTCATGGACTAATATTCCCTTTCAATATTAGCTGTGATAATGTGCATAGGAAGTGTTGGATAAAATTCACAAATCAACAATATGCAAAGCACCACTGAAATGAGTTAAGCACTGTGGGGAGTCAAAACTGTATATGACACAGTTCCCAGTTTCAAGGATTTTCCTAACTTATTGGAAAGACAATTATATGTGTCACTGTCATGAAATATTATCCCAACAGACACCAAGTTTTACCTAAGTAAAAATGATGATTTTGCCACTTCAGAGATACAGTGTGGTTTTCTAGAATGAAGATTTGCCTGGGAGTAAAATGCCTCGGTCAGTGCCCAAACACCGACACTTAATAGCTACTTAATGTCTCTGTATTCAGTTTCTATAAGCAGGCTGGACTAGGTTATGTATTTTCAAGTTCAAACATTTGGCAATTTATGATACCTTAAGAATATGCACTATGTTTGTATAATGGTTTACAATGCAGCTAATAGGTAAAATTAGTAAATTATTAAAAATTTTACCCAAGATGTAAGTGAATTTAGGTTAACAAAAGAAGTTCCATGTTCTAAAAATGCTTTTGCTAGGTCCCTTCCCACTAATGTAATTAGGAATTTTACAAACGAGTATATTTTTATTATGTTTAAATAAGACAAACTGAACTTCTATACGGTGCCACTATTTATACATGAGGTGTTAGCTTTTTGGTTTATCGTACTGACTTCTGTCAATCCCCCAAGTGGTTTTAACTGAAGGCAAGGTTATCTTGCCATCCTTGATTTGGGGCAATCAGCCATCACACAACAATTCCTGGTAATAAACATTAGATGGAGGGGCCTGCAAACAGCTCCAGAATGATAAATAAGAATATCGTTTTCCAAATAGGAAACAGGAGGAGGTTAATTTAAAATAAACCACTATGAGGTTTCTTACAGAATTATCATCACCTGCCTTTCAAAATAAGAGTAATCATTATGTGTGAGGGCAATTGTTCATCAGATCATCTTGTTTACTTGGCTGATTGTTCTCCCCAGGTATAATGCTTTTCAACAGATCAATCAACAGTTTTAATCGGCTTTTCAAGACTATTTAACAGGATAATTTGGTCAAATGGCACATGTTATATAAATTGTCCTCCCTTCACTTTCCCCATCATAGACACACCCAAGAGTTTCGTGCAGACCTGTCATCACATTCTGGCTCTCCCACTTTCCTGGAAAGTTGAGAAAGTTACTTCAAATTTTTAAGTTTCGTTTTCCTCATCTATGAAATGAATGTCATAATACCTACTGGCTGACTTAACATGAGGACAAAGTGTGTTCATGTGAATAACAAACCTAATGTGACCAGAACACACAAGCACCAAATAAATGGTGGTTACAATTATCCTAACCTATGAGAGGACTCAGCACCCTAAGTAACTAGAAAAGGCGATGATTAACCCTGTCTTGAATGTCTGTTCTTTTAAAGAATAAGTACTGGTATGTCTTTATATATAGAATGCATGCATTCCTGAAAAGTGAGGGGTAGACAATCTTCTCTGTGCATAAAAATCTGTATTTTATTACTTAGTGTCTTAGTCACTCAGGCTGCTATAAACAGATTATCATAGACTGGGTGGCTTATAAACAACAGAAATCTATTTCTCAAGTTCTGGAGGCTGAGAAGTCCAAGATCAAGGTGCCATTAGATTCTGTGTCTGGTGAGAGCCTGCTTCCTTGTCCAGAGAGGACCATCTTCTCACTGTGTCCTCACATGGCAGAAGGGGAAGAGTGCTCTCTGGGGTCTCTTTTATAAGAAGAGCACTAATCCCCCTCATGAGGCCTCCACTCTCATGGCCTAATCACTTCCCCAAAACCCCACCTCCTGGCACAATCACATTAGGTGTTAAGATTTCAACATACGAATTTTGGAGGGATATAAACATTGTCTCTAGTAATTAATTACATTAAAAATGAGAAAAGTATTTTTTGGGGGTGGGAGGGAATCAGCTCTAACCTTGACTCATTACGTCTCTGGCAGAACAATTTCATGTGATAGCTCACAGACATGCTGTTTAGTTGGGTTATTTGTTGATCTCATTGCATAGAATGAAGAAAAATCATGGGGTGGTAGAAGCAGGGAACACTGCTGGGTAGGGTTGAAGCAGGTTGTGGTAGCAGAGAAGGAACAGGTAAGGATAAGTTATGAGGAGTTGGAGCTCTTCAGGGGCCAGCAATCAAAGCTCACTATGCCAACATAGGCAAGGTATGAACTCTGGTATACGGTTGTTCAGGAGATGGAAAATGAGTAAGAGGAGGAGGCTTCCATGAGTTACTTTACACAGAGTTGACATAGGATGCCTGTTTTCTAGATGTTTCCAGGATGGTGGAATTTTCCAGGATGTGGAACTTTTAGTCCTAAAACTAAGACAGTTCCAGGCACCTAGTTCAGGCTCATTGGTAGTAAAGAGCAAAGGAGATAGTGGCTCTGGAACTTTATAGTAAATTTTATGATTCACAGTTCCTGGATTATATGTTATATATATATACAAAACTGGAATTTATTTTCAGGATACCAAGATGATGTGCTATCTAAATTACTTAAAGATTGTTTTAAAATATAGTCTATCTACAGTATGCATTAGCTGATTTTATTTGTTTTTAAATCTAGCTCATGAGTAAGAAAATGGAATATTGTTAATAATCAAACAAAAAGATTGCTAAATAACAATAAATCTGGTTTACAGCTAACACCTTAATGCCACCACTTAAAATTAGCTTTCAAATGCTCTTAATTTGTATATGTGTTAAAAAGCTTTCAAATTTCAAACATTTTAAACTTTTTTCTAAATAACATGATAAATAAAAAAGTTCTGACTTTTTTTTTATAGAACAAAACATTGACTTTGAGTTCCAGAAGAAGAATTGTAGTTCACGTTTATGTACAATCAAAATATTCAACGTTAATTACAGATTTTGCACTTTTCAAAGACCAATACTTATTCCAGAATATGTATGTATGCTCTCAAGTCTCTGTTGTAAAAGGCAATGAGACAGGTAATTAAAATGTATGTTTATAGCACAGTAAGTTTTTATGTCAAATTTTTAATTGTGGGATTTGATTAGCCATTAATCAGCATTCCTTATTGTTAGGAAAAAATGCATCGAATATACATGGTTTTCAAGATGTAGAAGGATATACAGATGCTAAAGAGATAAATCCTTAGATAGTAAGTTATTGAACTGAAAGAAAACCTGGCATTGTCCAACAGTCCACCTATTGGAACTAATGTCAGTCTGTGGTGAGTCTTGAGTGGAATCAGAAAGATGCAGCTTAAGTCCAGTAATAGATACTCAGCCCTCAGCACAGTGCCTGCACAGTGAACTCAATAAATATTAGTGGCAATAATAATTTAACAACTCTTCTCAATTAACCAGCCCTGGGATCTTTTATATTCCAGCTTATCCTCCTAATCATTATTAGTTCCATCATCTTTCAGCAAATGGATTAGACATGTAAATAGTAGAAGAGAGAGAAGGCAAAAGTAAAAAAAAAAATCTGTGAATTTTATTAGTTATTAACAAACCCTTATAAAGGCAGAGAGAGATTAGGGTGACGTGAATGGTTAAAATCATGACTAAAAGGTTTTTTTATGAACCTCTCAATGCCATTCTGTACTCCTTAGTACTTTTTAATCAAGAACTGACTGCAGTGACATTTTTGATGGTAAGGAATGTTGAGAAAAGTAAAAAGTGTGTGTGGTTTTCTGCTTCACTTGGTTGTCAAGAGAATTGCAATAAAATAAACGTTTAAAATCAAGGGATGGAACAGGGGACACTACTCTGAAGAACACAGTACTTTCAATGTTTCATGAATGTAATGAGTCACAGGAACAGCTACCCAAGGGGCTCCTATCTTGAAGATTGAAAAATTATGAGCAAAAAGGAACTAGAAAAATAAAAGGGTAGGACCATCTCTTCTCCACTGATGACTACCCTGTAGGTTCCCTTAGACAGCCTTTCCCTTGGTGTTCTAAATCAGTGCTCCTCAAACTCTAATGTGCTTATAAACCGCCTGGGGATCATGTCAAAATGCACATGCTGATTCTGTAAACCTAGACTGTAGCCTGAGATTCTGTGTTTTTTAACAAGCTCCCAAGCAATGCTGCCAGTCCAAGGACTGCACTGCGAGTAACACGCCTCTACGTTACTTCCATTTAGTATCGTCCCTTATGCTTATGGTGACTGTACATTCAGTACTTTTCAGGACAGCCTCAACTTTATTGATATTTCATTATTTTCATCAGTCAATTAGTTAGCTAAACTGATGTAATTGTTATACTTTTGGGAGGCTGTTCATATAAAAGATTTCCCTTCTCAGAAAATATCATGTCAATCTAGATCATTTCAGTTTGAGATTTAGAAGATAGAATTATCACAAGTGACCTAGCAAATAATATTCTCTCTTCTTTTGAGACTTCCCATTTTACTTCAGTACCCCTTTTTGTGTCTGCATAGCAACTTGGCTACAACAAAGACACCATTATTTTCTGCTAGTCAAGACAAAATGAGTCATCCTTGAAGGAAGAAATGCTGGGATGGGCCAGACCCCTGGGTTAGGTATTACAACTGAGAACAAGGGAGAATTTGACTTAGGAAACTTTTCTGATGGTCATTCCTGGCTTCCTTCTCTATCAAAAAATAAATTGTAGAAAATCTCTTTGGTCTCCGGGCTCCAAACTCTAAATCTTGGGCTAATGCATTGATGAAATTCTACTGTGCTCAGGAGAAAAGAGCTGTTTTCTTGTACTGTCATCTACTAGCTGTTTGACATTGGTCAAACTATTTTACTTCACCTTTTTGAGCTTCTGTTTTCTTTTTCTCTTCTTTCTTTTTTTTTTTAATGGGGAAAAATGAGGTTAGGGAAGCTCCAAGTTTAAAAATAAAATATATCCCCCAAAGACGATTAGAAACCAAGATTATCTAGGGCATATCTGGATTCCTGATAATAGTATTTTAAAAGTTGCAGTAATATGTCTCTATTTAGAGTTAACTCTTCAGCTGAATGCTACTTTTGGGAGTCACCTTAGCTCTCTTGACCTCAAAGTTCATCTCAATAAAGAGAATGAACATTTTTTAATATGATGACTAAAGTCATCTTTTCCAAACTCTAAATCACTGAGATAGAAATGAAAAACTAAAATAATATTCACCACCTCATTAAAAGAGATGAACAGCAATTACATGGGCATATATGTCAGTCTGGTTTCTCCAAGACCTGAATGAATGAATGAATAAAATCATGGACAAACCTTGTTACAGAAGATAAAGTCTTTAGTACCTAAATTAAAATAGAAGCACTCTGATTTTTCTCCAGCGTTTGAATTACTTTCAATTCATAATTTAAAAAAAAATGACAGTGGATCAGAATTTTAGGAAAATTCAAATTCTGGGCAGGAACACAACACATTACTATGCAGAAGGTGAAAATTAAACATTTACAAATTATCTCTAGAAAGCATTTTTGTGAAAGTTTATTTAAAGTGCGTCTTGAAGAAAAGAAATATTGATATGGAACACCACAGAGAACCACAAAAATACTTGGGTCCCTTAACTCCATAATGATTTTCAAATAACACCACCCAAATGGAAAACCACAATCCCCCATAAGTGTAATGTTTCTCCTCCCAAATCCCCAGCAAATTCATGGATTCAGACTGATGATTTCAGGTCACAATCATTTAAAAATAACTGTCATTTTGGGTCACCTACAGTACCATGAAGCGTGGATGTCTGTGTTTGATTATAGGTCAAAAATGCATTCCAGGAAGCAATCAAAAACTGTTTTAACTTTGAAATATTCAAAATGCAAAAGAAAATCCAATAAATGAAACTTGATAAATGATTCTGTTGCCTTTTTCTAATACTGATTTCTAGATGAGAATTGCTAAAATGTGTTGTCTTTAAGAGTCCTAATTAGAGGACCATACTTAATAGCTGCATCTTCTAGACACTATGTAATATCGGTGAAGGAATTAAACAAAATATATAAGCTTTGAAACTGATGTCAAATGGGGAAAAAGCTTTCAATCGAGTAAGCATAATTTTAGTATATATTTGAAAAGGAGTTTTCCAACCAAAACCACATGGATTGTGCTCAATGGACTATATACAGATAATTTGTCACTCTTTCTTATATCAACTATGCTCTTTTTATCCATAAGCTCAGTTCCTAGGTAAGAAAGAAAATATTCTACTTAAAAAATATGGAGATATTTGTCTTGGGTAGAATCTCTTTTTGTAGGCTGTCCAAGAGAGAAAAAAATGGATTCTATCAAAACTAACTTTAGTCTTAAAGTTTTTTTAGTCATTTAGTTTTCTAAAATCATCATGCACAGTAATCTTTTTCATACAATGTCACACACTTAATCTTAGAAATAAAACATTACTAGATAGAAGGAATACATAAAGAGAATTTAATTATTCTCTTACTGTCCATGAATTAATAATAGAAGCATTATTTTTCTCATTGCATTTCTAATGAGTGAAGACTGACAACCCTCTCTGAACACAAATTCCAGTAACTCAGAATCATGATGAGGCTGAAGAATTTTAAATATTTTCTACACTTAAGAACCGCTCTTTCAAAAAGATTTGAAGAAGTTCAAGATGGTCATAAATGTGCATATGTAACCTTTAAGGAAAAAAATAAAATATCTAGGTCATAAAATAAATCATCTGATTTTTTGTTGTCGTTTTACCATGCAGTTATAATTCTCCGCTTGCTACAGTGAGCATTTGTCTGCTCAGAGTTATATCGGAAAATACACTTTATTAACCAAAACTTACCTACTCCACTCCTCCTCCCACCATGTTCACAATGTATAATACAATATTTAATAACAGCCCTAAAGTAAAAACAAGACCTTGGAAGATACTGAATTACTTTCTGACACATAGAGATTAATTAACTCGTAGATTATCTGCCTCACTTAGATTAACTCTCAGTTGGCTAAGGCATTTGAGAAAACAGAATCCAAATCTTAATCATTCTAATAAAATTTACACTGTATGTAGTTGATACTTAAAAAATGTAAGGAAAATTCACAGAATTATAGAAAAGATACCTAAAACAAAGTGGGAAGATAACAATAGAAATATTAGTGGGTCTCTCAAGCCTGTGCTTAGTATTTATTAGTTTAGATAATTCTAAGTGTTTAACTTATGAGAATTAACTGAAAATTAGGAGTCTTGAAAGCTAAGATCTGGAGATAGAAGGGGTCAAGAGAATGAGTCCAACCTCCTCATTTTACTGAGGAGAAAACCAAAGCCCAGAGGTTAAGTCATTAGGCTGGGACCAATATCTAAGTCTGATGTCCCACTCAATGTATTCTCCAAAACAGTACATAAAAAGAATACACAAACTGTAGCCTAAGGTTTGGGGGAGGGGGAAGCACATCTATTGCTGGGCAGGCATGGAGACTATCAGCCTTCAAAGAACCAGTTACTAGGAGTCAAGCGTTACTCTCTACATTTTTATGAGTCTATTGTGCTTGATCTCAAGGCACCCCTATGAAGAAGGTACCATGCTTGGTTTAGAGATAAAGGAACTGAAGCTCAGAGAGGTCATCCTGACCCTAAGGTCTATGTATTTCCACTGTACTTGCCCCAGTCACGGACTGATCCTATTTCTCTGGCTACTGGTTGACTTCTTAATGTACTATTAGCTCACACGCCCTTTTATTTTTATTTATTTATTTATTTATTTGCGGTACGTGGACCTCTCACCACTCCCCCTGCGGAGCACGGGCTCCGGACGCTCAGGCCCAGTGGCCACGGCTCACGGGCCCAGCCACTCCGCGGCACGTGGGATCCTCCCGGACCGGGGCACAAACCCGTGTCCCCCCACATCGGCAGGCGGACTCCCAACCACTGCGCCACCAGGGAAGCCCTCACACGCCCTTTTGACAAATGTCTACCAAGCCTTTGCTTTGTGCCAAAACCCCTCCTGGGAGTTGGGTGTGCATTGAAGAACAAAAGAGGTTTGACCCCTGACCTCAGGGAGTCAGTGGACACAGGAACCAGCTCTACTATTTCTTAACCCAAGAGTGTCTCTTTTGCTCTTTCAGGCCTGGCTACCCTCACTTCAGACCACTCTTTGGAAGCTCTGATAATTATCAGATCCTCAGTAAAATCATTTGAAAACTTAATATTAGCCTTTCATATTCTACTTCTCTGAAAGGATATTCATGCAAATAGTTTCAATAACAGTTGGCAAACACATTTTACACAGTGGTTTTCTACAGTATGGAAATACCACACTTCAAAATTGCTTCAGGATAAAATACATTCTTAAAATTTTACATTTTTGAAGGTTCATTAACTTAAATATGCTGGAATCTAAGCATAGAGCAATACTTTTTAAAAGTTGAGTTTATTTTTAGACTCTATTCAATAGAGATCGATCAGGAAAAAAGTGACCATAAAGCATAGACCACAAGAATTGTGACAGTCTAATGCCTGAAACACCAGTGCTGAAAATATAAACCATTCTTATATCGTATGTAAAATATATCCTGTGAATAACATAAAAGAGTACTCAAAAGAATGAATAGCTTAGTATATGGTCCTGTCCAGTCATTTTATGAATATCCACTGTCAAATTCACATACATAACTTTGTTTCATGTTTGAAAACAATGCTAATCATTCTGTCACCAATCAGGCCTGTATAGGTGCAACCCAGATAAGAATGATGCATGTTAGAGAGGCGTGTGTATACTGCCTAGATGAGATCGGTCCTTGATTTGCAGCTACAGCTGCTAATGGCCAAGCATACAACTATTTTCAACCACTCCACCTAGATTCACACTCTACTCTGCCCTGTTGCTTTAAAAAGCACCAGGATGCTTGCCTGCTTCCACTGTGTCCTGGCAAGCCATCATTCTACAGACTGATTTTAATTTGAGCTTGGCATGTCACCACACGTGTGTGGGAGCATCAGTCTTCAGAAACGTGATGACTGTGTTCTTGAAGCACACATGCGGGATGTCAAGCAAAAGACTACAGAGCACTTTGAAGAGTTAACACTGTATCCCAGAGTGATGATAAATCCCTAGATGTGCACTTCCACATAACAGAGATCCTCCATGGTATCACAGAGATGAAAAGTGCCATCCATCAGCACTCTCTCCCATGATGTGCTGACAAGGAAGCACAGTGATACCTCAATTTACAAATCCACTGGAAAAAAATGCCCTTTGAGGAAAGTTGGTCTGGGTGAGGGAAAGTTCCTGACTCTTCAGTGCTTTGGCGGCTGCTGAGTCAGATCAGGCATTTCTTCTGTAAATCTTTCCCTGACCCACAAGGCAGAATTGATCCTTTCCTTCTTGTACCTCTACTAGCCCTTAGATATGCCCCTATTATTGCACAAACTTATGTTCCCCTCCTCTACTAGACTCAGCTCTGCTTCTTCTCTATCATGTTGCATAGCGTCTGACATAACTTTTTTGTTGATTGAAGATGGATGGATGGATGGATGGATGGATGGATGGATGGAGAGGAGGAAATAAGACTCACCTCTAAGTGAATCTTGGCTGGCCTTGGGCCTGTTGAACTAGAGCCAACATACCCACTGCTTCTATAGTTAAATCAACTTAGAGAGTAAAACGGAGGGAAGTAATGTCTGAGCAATAGTCATATGACATCTATGTCACTTGATGGGAGGATCTACAGAAAGGAGGAGAAGCATCCTCCATTTTAACCAAGGTTCTTGGGGATCAGGTTACCTCCAGATTTGAGGAGAAAAAGGAAGATTATTACTCTGTCAAGGTCCAAGGAAGAAGGCAAACAAGAATGGTCTAGGAAAAATAGGAGTTTTGAAATTTGACACACTTGGGGACCAAACAGAATTTAGCCAATTAATAATTAGTTGGGTGATTTGGACAAGTTGTTTGGTTTCACTGAATCCCTGGTTCTCCATTTATAAGTTGAAAATCATAATATCAATCTTGCAGTGTGAATATAAGAATTGAAAATAACATCTGTAGAGTGCCTGGCACAGAGAGGCACTCAATAAATATTTTTATTTACAATCATGCTTAAGTTTATTTTTTAGTTATGAAACAAAGTCTTTATGTTACTATTGTTGGAAGTATTCTCTTGTTAATTGAGATATATCTGTAGGAAAAATAATTCTGTTTAGAAGAGATAATTAATTATTTAGCACCTAACATGAAGCATAGTATTCATCAGGGAAGAAGGCCTGTCTATTCTTTGTAAATTGTCAGATAAAGTGAGTTGGCCACAAAAAGATCTGTACCTGGAAGGCTGAGCTACACAGTCTCTAAATAAGAAGGTTAGACTTGATAGGTAAGGAACTAAGCATTTAATGGATACAGACATACCTACCTACCTACATGCATAAGAAGGAACTCCATAGTTGCTATAATATTCAGTTATTTTGCTGATATGCATCTTCTACAATTATAGAAGACAAATGTGGACTCAGAATATCCCTGAGTTGATTACATCCTCATGAATCCTAACACTAGGTCCTTAAGATGTTAATCTTTTCTTTCTTCAGAACAAGTAAAATTGGCCTCAAGGATAAACAAGTTACTTAAGAGAAGCATGACTGATGAGTCACTCTGAGTGTTGCTGAACAATTCACAGGCTGTTATAGCTACAGGACCCTGTGTCCCAAACTCAACTATTGGACTTTGAGAATCACCACCCATCCTGCCTTGCATTCAGATGACCCTCATACTAGAGGATGATAGTTGCATCAGAGAGACTGCTGACTCTCCATGTCTTAAGACATTCCTGTGAAGCCTACTCACCCTCACTCCTCTGAAGTGGCCTGTTCTCTACAATTACCTTATCATCTCCATGCTTCAACCTATTTTCATAATTTTTCCAGAACCCTAATCTCAGTCAGGTGTTAGCAGATTTTATTATTAAAATGATATAAAATAAAATCTGGATGACAGGGTATATCTGTATGATTTAAGTAGTCTATTCAGTTTAAATAAGTACTTAGTCACTTAAATAAAACTTAAGCACTTAGATCTGGGGCTCTTCCCCAACTCACACATTTCCTGGTCCCCAAGAGGACCAGGAACCAGAAGCTTGCTTCCTTATTACAGATATACATTACTATGAGTTTAAAAACAATTGGAATTGATTGAGTTCCCAAGATACTGAAGTAGAAAGACACTTAGCTTACCTTCTCTCATGAGCACACCAAAATTACAACTATTTACAGAACAACTATTCATGAAAAAGGCCAGAACCTACCAGAAAAGATCTTCTACAATTAAAGAGATAAAGAAGAAACCACAATGAGATGAGTAAGAGGGGCAGAGTTGTGGTATAGTCAAAACCCAAAACCCCCAACTGGGCAACACATAGATGGGAGAATAATTACCATTGCACAGGTTCTTCCCAAGAAGTGACTGGTCTGAACCCTACATCAGTCTCCCCAGCCTGGGGGTCCTGTGCCAGGAAGATGAGCCCCAGAATGTTTGGTTTTGAAGGTCAGCAGAGCTTACTTTTGGGAGACCCAGAGGGCTGGGGGAAAGAGAGATTCCACTCATAAAGGGTGCACACAAAATCACACACTCTGGGACCCAGAATAGAAGCAGTAATTTGAAAGGAGCCTGGGTCAGACCTACCTGTTGATCTTAGAGTGTCTCCTGGAGGGATAGAAGGCAACTGGAGCTTACCCTGGGGACCTAGACACTGGTCGCAGCCATTTTGGGGAGCTCATTCTACCATGTGGACACGGGTGCTGGCAAGCGCCATTTTGAAATCATCCCTCTAGCCTATTAGCCTCAGGACAAAGCCCCATCCCTGTCCACGAGCCTGTAGGCACCAGGACTGGGATGCCTCAGGCCAAGCAATTAACTAGGTTGGGACATAGCTCTCCCAATGAGCAGACAGACTGTCTTAAGATCCCCTGAGCCCACAGTCACCCCTAGCCATGGCCCTGCCCACCAGAGAGCCCAGGACCTGACCCCACATGCCCTGGGCCCTGGCCATGCCTACCAAACCTGATCTAGCTTCAGTACTAGCCTCACCTATCACCAGTCCCAGGACAACCACAGCCCCACAGCCTGCAATGACTGCACCCATCCCAACCACCAACAGGCCAGCACCCAGCTGGTCCACAGCCTTGGTCACCAACAGGCTAACACAAGCTTCAGGGCAACCTGGACCCCCATAGCTAGCTCTTCAGGAACTACCCCAAACCACCAGCAATCCAATACCACCTCTGAGATCCCTGGACCCTGCAGCCAGACTCCAAGACCTAGCTCTGCCAGCCAATGTAACAGCCTGAGCCTCAGGACCCGGCTTCACCCACTGGTAAGCAGGTACCAGATCCAGGATCTTCTGGACCCCAACTCTGCCTACCAGTGAACCAGCACTAGCCCCAGGGACCCCTCATGACCCTTCCCCACCAACCAGTGGCCAGCAGCCTCCACACAAGGCAGGGCTTGGCAACAAACCAAACTGGAGGCCAGCCCCACCTGTCAGACCACCTGCTGTAGTTAGCCCAACACAACCGAAGGACCCACATGGCCCACATAAGGACAGTAGCACAATAATAATAGGAGAATTTAATATCCCATTACATCAATGGACAGATCATCCAGACAGAAAAATTAATAAGGAAACACTGACCTTAAATGACACATTAGGCCAGATAGACATAATAGAAATATATAGCACATTCCTTCCAAAAACAGCAGAATACACATTCTTTTCAAGTGCACATGGAACATCCTCTGGGATAGATCACATGCTAGGCCACAAAACAAGCCTTGGTAAATTTAAGAAAATTGAAAACACATCTAGCATCTTTTCTGGCAAAAACACCATGAGGCTGGAAATCACCTACAAGAAAAAAACTTCAAAAAACACAATATGCTAAAGAGTATGCTGCTAAACAACCAATGGATCACTGAAGAAATAAAAAAAAATACTTGGAGACAAATGAAAACAAAAACACAATGATCCAAAATCTATGTGTTTCAGCAAAAGCAGTTCAAATAGGGAAGTTTATAGCTGTATAAGTTTACCTTAGGAAACAAGAAAAATCTCAAATAAACAACCTAACTTTACACCTAAAAGAACTAGAAAGAGAAGAACAAACAAAACCCAAAGTTAGTAGAAAGAAATCATAAAGATCAGAGTAGAAATAAATGAAATAGAAACAACAACAACAAAAAAGAAAAGATCAATGAAACTAAAAGCTGATTCTTTGAAAAGGTAAACAAAATTGATAAGCCTTTAGCCAGACTCACCACAACAAAAAGACAATAAGATCAGAAATGAAAAAGCAAAAGTTAAAAGTGACACCACAGAAATACAAAGGATCATAAAAGACTACTATGAACAGCTATATGCCAATAAAATGGACAACCTAGAAGAAATGGACAAATTCTTATAAAGGCACAACCTCCCAAGACTGAACCAGGAAGAAATATAAAATATGAACAGACCGAATACCAGTAATGAAATTGAATTGGTAATTTTAAAACTCCCAACACAGAAGTCCAGGACCAGATGGCTCCACAAGTGAATTCTACCAAACATTTAGAGAAGATTTAACACTTATGTTTCTGAAACTATTCCAAAAAATTGCAGAGGATGGAATGCTTCTGAATTCATTCTATGAGACCAGCATCACCCTGTTACCAAAACCAGACAAAGCTATCACACACACACAAAATTACAGGCCAATATCAGTGATGAACATAGATACAAAAATCTTCAACAAAAGATGTTAGCAAACCAATTCTAACAATACATTAAAAGGATCATACACCATGATCAAGTGGGATTTATCCCAGGGATGCAAGTATTTTTCAATATCTGCAAATCAATCAGTGTGATACACCACATTAACAAATTGAAGAATAAAAACCATATGATCATCTAAGGAGATGCAGAAAAGTTTTTGACAAAACTTAACACCCATTTGTGAAAAAATCTCTCCAGAACATAGACATAAAGGGAGCATACCTCAACATAATAAAGGCCACATATAACAAACCCACAGCTAACATCATACTCAGTGGTGAAAAGCTGAAAGCATTTCCTCTAAGATCAGGAAGAAGTCAAGGATGCCCATTTTTGCCACTTCTATTCAACATAGTATTGGGAGTCCCAGCACAGTAATCAGGCAAGAAAAAGAAATAAAAGGAATCCAAATTGGAAAGGAAGAAGTAAAACCATCACTGTCTGCAGATGATGTGATACTATCAATAGAAAATCCTGAAGAGGCCACCAAAAAATGACCAGAGCTTATCAATGAATTTGATAAAGTTGCAGAATACAAAATTAATACACAGAAATCTCTTGCATTTCTATACATTAACAATGAACTATGAGAAAGAGAAAATAAGGGAAAAATCCCATTTATAGTTGCATCAAAAAGAATAAAATACCTAGGAATAAACTACCTAGGGAGGCAAAAGACCTGTACTCATAAAACTATAAGACACTGATGAAAGAAACTGAAGATGACACAAACAGAAAGACACATTGTGTTCATGAACTGGAAGAATTAATATTGTTAAAATGATTATACTATCCAAGGCAATCTACAGATTCAATGCAATCCCTATTAAAGTATCAATGGCAGTTTTCACAGAACTAGAACAAAGTTTTTAAAAATTTGTATGCAAATACAAAAGACCCTGAATAGCCAAAACAATCTTGAGAAAGAAGAACAGAGCTGGAGGAATCATGCTCCATGACTTCAGACTATCCTACAAAGCTACAGTAATCAAAATATGATACTGGCACAAAAACAGGCACATAGATCAGTGGAACAGAATGTAGAACCCAGAAATAAACCTACACATGTATGGTCAATTAATCTATGACAAAGTAGGCAAGAATATACAATGTCTCTTCAATAAGTGGTGCTAGAAAAACTGGACAGCTACACATAAAAAAATGAAATTAGAATACTTTCTCACACCATATACAAAAATAAACTCAAAATGGTTTAAAGGCCTAAATGTAAGACTGGAAATCATAAAACTCCTAGAAGAAAACATAAGCAGAACATCCTTTGATATAAATCATAGCAATATTTTTTATATCTGTCTCCTAAGGCAGAGGAAACAAAAGCAAAAATAAACAAATGAGACCTAATTAAACTTAAAAGCTTTTGCACAGCAAAGGAAAGCATTGACAAAGTGAAAAGATAACCTACTGAACGGGAGAAAATATTTGAAAATTACATGACTTATAAGGGGTTAATATCCAAAATACATAAATAGCTCTTAAAACTCATCAAAAAACAAACAACCTGATTTAAAAATGGGCAGAAGACCTGAATAGACTTTTTTCCAAAGAAGACATACAGATGGCACATGAAAAGATGCTCAGCATCACTAATCATCAGGTTTTTTTGCAAATCAAAACCACAGTAAGATATCATCTCACACTTGTCAGAATGGCTATCATCAAAAAGACCACAAATAACAAATGTTGGCAAGGATATGGAGAAAAGGAAACCCTTATACACTGTCGGTGGGGGGGGTGGGATTTGGTTTAGCCACTGTGGAAAACAGTATGGAAGGGTCTCAAAGAACTAAAAATAGAACTACCATACGATTCAGCAATTACACTCCTGGGCATATGTCCAGAGAAAACAAAAACACTAATTTGAAAAGTTATATGCATCCCAATGTTCATAGCAGTACAGTAACCAAGATATGGAAGCAATCTAAGTGTCCATCAACAGAAGAATAGATAAAGAATAAGTAATATATATATATATATATATATATATATATATATACACACAACTGAATACTACTCAACCATAGAAAGGAAAAATATTTGCCATTTG